>NC_143480.1:68531289-68895128 GCF_027475165.1 Benincasa hispida | reverse complement strand
ATTAAAAAGGGAAAGTAAGGTGCGGGTTTTACAATTTTTTAGCCTAAATTTGATTGACCCATAATATTTCAAATCCTTGATTCACATTTTTGCAGGTCGTTCGCATACTATCCAATAAGTTCAAGAACGTTGGTATGCTTTTGGTAAGTATTAAGGTTTCAAAACACTTTGGATTCACTTATCTTTTTGTAATTTTGGATTTTTCCCCTTAATTTCATGTTCAATTTGGATTTGTGTTGAATTGGAAAGTTGGAAGTGAATTTCGACCAAACTACCCTTTGGTACATTGTTTACATACAGTTTCAGAGAATCAGTATTTGGGAATTAAGACTTAAATGTTAAATGTGAAATTTGGTTTATGCTTTAGGATTTGATGCAATTTTTTTTTTTATGTAAATAGGTTGTTAATATTTTGATATCATTTGGGCTTCATTTCATCGTAAATGACCCTGCGACTAAAATATCCTTATGCCATGAAATTATATATCGGCTTGGCTAAGCAACATTGGAAAAGTTCACATGTTATCTTTCTCAGGACTGAAAAGATTTCATGAGCAAACTATGAATTTCATGAGTTATTATGATACGACTCTATATTGTGGGCCTTTTTTTTGTTGCATGTTGCATGCTAAATCAATTTAGTGATAATTATCCTTCCACCAGTAGATATGTACACCCTAGATTGTGTTTGTATGCCTTTGCGTCTACCAGTTTTGTGTGGCCACGGATCCACTAGTTTGTGTGTCTTCATAATCACCAAGTTGTATGAATTTATCACCAATGGTAGGACGGGTTTATTTGTTCACTCAAATGGCCCTACATGTTGAACTTGAGTACACAAGTTTAGGATTGTCTACGTATGGACATTCATTTCTATGTAATTATATAACCTTATCCTAATAGTCTTATCTTATGTTTTCTTATACTGTTTTTAAGGTGAGAGAAAGAGTGTACTAGAAACTTGATGAAAGTTATGTTAATTGGAAGAATTCCTTCAGCATAGTTTCATGTTTTCAAGATTGTTTTGGATGGTTTTATTTTGAATATTCAAGTTAGAAGTTTTAAATTTATTTGCTTTTTTCACATTACATTTTAAGTGATCCCGAATTAATTTTTTTAGCATTCCTTAAATTATATTAGTGGTGTTTTATTTTTTTAAATATTTTTTTTAATTTTATATTAAAATGATTAACCAATTTTCTTTTTAAAATTGTATGAATGTCATTATGACCTTAGTTAGAGATTTTGAAAAGTTGAGTTGTTATATCGAGTCTTTTGGTTTAGACTTCATCTTTTATGACTCAGTTGCTCAATTTAGCTCCAATTAGTGCTTTCATTATCTTCATCCATCCAAAATACTCTAAACAACTATGAATTGCTTGGTCTCAATAAAATAAATGATTAACTGCATTAGAATATTACAACTGGCATGAAAGAAAGATAAAAATTGCACATTTAAATTTTTTTATAAATTATAAAATATGTGGTAGTTTGTTTTCTAAGTTACCTCTCTAACAAAAAAAAGCTAGACTACATGGAATTATACTTTCATTGTCCTGTGACTTATATCAATGTGTCCATGTTCAATTATTTTAGGTTAAAATTTTTTTAACTAATTAATTGACATTACAAAAAATGGATTTAAAAAGGAAATGGACATGGAAGAAGATAGGATATATGGCTTTGTTGATGGAGAATTATCTTCGAAACATCATGAAGGAGTAGGGTTACAAATTTAAAATTATTTTATATAAAATACAAATAGAAGCAAAATTAATTTTCAATAACTATCCTATATTATAGAATAGTAAAAGTATGCAACGAAGATTTAACAAAAGTTTAACGTAAATCCAAATTTAATTCACAAACCGTACATTACGAATAAAAAATCTTTACTATTTTTAAATAAATACAAACGGATTCATGCATGAAGTCGTTGAATTTATTGAACTTTACTATATTTATAAAAATGAAATAAAATTATAGATGGAATTTAATGTAATTTTTAGTATTTAAACCTTCGCAATCGTAAAAATTTTTATAGCCCAAATTAATAAAACCATATTTGCGACATTTTTTTGAGAATATGACGAAACTAGTTTATTCTTATTCTATCATCTTCATTGCTCTTATATTTGCAGGTTCTCTTTTTTGTTCCACAGATACTATATTATCATGAGTAACAAAATTAAATATCCATTAGGCATATTATGAAATTTCGCGTTAATGATTTTATGATTTTCACGAGCCTTCAGACGAATATCTCAACCTTTTCATCACATTGAAATCTTGACATTTTTATTTGACATAGATAGTGAAATCTTTCGTCATGATAAGATATTGCTAATTTGTTTGTTTATTTATTTTTCATTTTGTTATTGTATAGTTGTATTGATCTTGGTGCCTGAAGGAGTGTCAGCTGTCCAAAGATGTCAAGATATATTGTATAACAGATGATGCATTCTTGATGACTGCGAAAAGAAATGTTGGGAGAAGCATCATAGTATTTCACATCAATGTATTCCAACTAATCATATATGCTTGTTATTGTTTTTATGATTGTGGTACCAAAAACTGATTTTGTAGCCTTCCTAATTTTGTGTAATGTTCCTCGCAAACTTCTAAAATAATACGAGACATTTTCCATAATCTTTGTCCATTATTTCTTATACACTTTTAAATGGAATGGATTTAAAATGAATGTTTCCATGTCAATATTATATTAGATCTTTAGATGTTGGAGAAGTTTTCAGCGTAACCCGTAATTTAAGTCTTGTTGGCCTACAAAATTTGTCTAAATAAATGGATGAAACTTCTACGATGATTGGTGAGGAAAGTGCCTAGTTATGCTCTCCAATCATTTAGAGTTGTAGCAAAAAGGATCCTTCAGAATTTAGTGTTAGCTTTTTGGGCTGATGAAAAATATGTTGTTTCATTTAAAAAAATTATTTATAGGTTTAATAATATATGTGAGAGGCTTTGTAAGATAATTAACAGACATATGAATTCAACATATCAATACTTAAGATTATATGTTTTGGTTAGTCAATAACATTATTGATATAGATTAATTTCGTCCACTTTTATCAATCTTATCCACTTCCTGTTGTCTGTATTAAAACATGTCAGTAAAACTGAGCATGACTCAATTAACATACGAGTATCTTAGTAACCACGAGGTTCTTGGTTTCAATCCATACCACAAGTGTATGGTTTGTAAATTGAGTAAAAAACCTTGTGTTTTTTATGTATGAAACTTTTTATTATTTTACATTTTTATAAAAAGTAGAGTTGATAGGTTTCGATTTACCCGAACAAGGATGAACATATGTTTGGCTTGGGAGTCGGAGATTTTTACAACAATTTTCGAGGAGGAAACTGTAACGATATTACATCGTATCATCCGTGAAAATAAGCAGTAGAATAAAGTTCTAACTAACTTTTACTATGTATAATAACATTTAGTTGTCGTCATTATCGGTTTTTTATAATGAGTAAGGATTTTGTAGACTAAATTTAATTGACCCATAATGTTTAAAACCCTTGATTTATGTTTTTGGAGGTCGTTGGCATACCGTCCAATAAGTTCAAGAATGTTGGTATGCTTTTGGTAAGTATTAAGGTTTCAAAACCTTTTGGATTCACTTATCTTCTTGTAATTTGGGATTTACCCCTAAATTTCATGTTCAATTTGAATTCGTGTTGAATTGGAAAGTTGGAAGTAAATTTCGACCAAATTATCCTTTGTTTAAATATAATAAACTCTCCAATTTTGTTTAATTTCGACAAATTAAACATTTAATTAATTATATCAAATATAATTATACAAACCCTATTTTTAATTTGAACTTATTCAAATTTAAATCCTAATTTTAATTTGAACATTTTCAAATTGAAATTCAATTTGAATAATTAAAATTGATATCATTCCAAATTCACTCAATTTATTAATTCAAGGAGTTCATGTTTTACGAGCTAGTAAAAGGACCTTACGGACCTAAAGATCATGAGCTCTGACGATTTAAGATTATTGGTTAAAAATTTTTAGTCCAAATTAATCAGTATTCGTTAACTATCAAGTCATACTACTATAGCTCGATAATTGCACTCTCCTCACTGTAGATATATTTGTGTCCACGTGATTTAACCATAACCAGTAAGTCAACCCTTCACAGGTTGTTCGTAATAACAGTTGGGTAAATATGTTGTTTTACCCCCATTATTACGTCTTGTTCTTTAAGTTTCTATTGATCCTCTAATGAACAATTGGTTTATGATCCAATCACTAAACTGGATCCCTCTCAAGCCAGTGAGATGGTGGGGCCCCTTGTTCAAGACCTGGATTAAGTACTTTAGAGAACAAGCTTTCTTCTATCCCTAAATCGGGTAGGCATGAATTCCATCTTGCACCCTATGTCTCCAGCTATCTAACTCTTCTTACCCCTGAAATGGGAGGCTTATTGAGCCGACGCTAATGAGCCAACCTTCACCTATGCAAATATAAGGATAATCTGAAATAAACAGGAGTTCATAGTTAGCTCAAGATTAAGACCGAGTTACCTAGATCATCTAAGCGAAATAGTCAGTGGTCATCTTAGCGAAATAGTCAGTCTTAAACAGTAAACAGTGTTTATAAAGTAACAATGACTTATTTCTTGGTCTAATCTTATGCAAACTCATTACATAGGATGTACCCATTCCTCATGTCAATACATGAACGATTCAGGATTACTTCGTTTGTAGCACCTCTACAACAACTTGTAACCGCTACAGAGTAGGCTGCATCCAATAGTGTTACCAGAATAAGGCACCCAACCTTATTCGTATACTATAGACCATTTTGGCTATTTTCACGAACTTGATCAATTTTTATGTCTCTACATAATATTCAAGTATTCATGTAATAGCTATGGATCTTAGTTTATTGGATTTAGACTGTATGAAAGCAATTTAAAGATTCAATAATAACTTTATTGAAGAAATAATTAATGACCTCTTTATTGATAATAGAATGTGTTTAACTTTAGAAACTGCGAGTTTTAGGACACAAAACCCAACAATACTCCCACTTGAACTGAAACTCCAGTGGATCAATATATATACAAATATATACAATGTTGAGTTACAATGAGAGAATAAAAAAAAATAAATACAATAAACTAGAGCATCAAATACCCATAAAATCTCCCACTTTCCCTAGTCACAAATATCTCAGAGATGTAGTCCTACTAGGTGACCCTCGAACACTTTGCCGAGAGGGTGATGGCCAGGTGCATATTTGGAACCATTTCCATATCAATCAGGAACTTTCTGAGCCATACTGCTTCTTTTGTTGCTTTACTTACAGCTACATACTCAGCTTCCATTGTGGATTCAGTAATACAACTTCACTTGACACTTTTCCACGCTACTGCTCCTCCATACAGAGTGAATACTGACCCCAAAGTTGATTTCCTCGAATCTATATCAGTTTGGAAGTCAAAATCAGTGTATTTAGTAAGGATTAGATCCTTAGCACCATACACGAGCATATAATTTCTCGTTCCCCAGAGATACTTGAGAATGTTCTTAACAACAGTCCAATGATCATTTCTAGGATTGGACTGAAACCTGCTAACTATTCTAACTGCATAGCATATGCCAGGATGAGTACATAACATGGCATAAATTAAACTCCCTACTCCTGATGCATATGGAATTAGTTTCATTATCTCAACATCTTAGGACTTTGTTCATTAGACAGATGAATTCCATGTCTGAAAGGCAACGTTCCTTTCTCAGAATTTTGAATTTTATATCAAGATAACATCTTGTAAATATAAGATGCTTGAGAAAATGCTAAAGTTCTATTCTTGCGGCTCTGAACTATTTGGATTCCAAGAACATATTGTACTTCTCCCAAATCTTTCATCTGGAATTGCATAGCCAACCATCTCTTAATGTCAGCTAGAAATTCTACTTCATTTTCAATGAGTAGAATATCATCAACATACAACACCAGAAAAGTGACAGTTTTGTTAACAATTTTCTTGGAAACACAAGGTTCGTCATCATTTTGTTCAAAGCCATAAGATTTGATCGTAGTATCAAATCTCATATTCCAAGATCTAGATGCTTGCTTCAGCTCATAAATGGATCGATTAAGCCTGCAAACCTTTTGCTCTCGACCTTGTTCGATGAACCCTTCTGGTTGAGACATGTAGATACTCTCTTCAAGATCACCATTCAGAAAGGTTGTCTTGACATCCATTTGCCATATTTTATAATAAAAAAATGTAGCAATGGAAAATTCTTGTTGATGGACCTACTTTTTCAACAACTCTTGTTTGATGCATTTGTCGTTTCTCTAGACATTTCTTCTATTACTAGCTTATTGCGAGGTTGCTGATTCTGCATGGAGTCCTCCTCCAAGAAAGTTGCATTCGAGGATCGTAAAACTTACCACCTTTTGTTTCTTTAGGGTAGCCTACAAATAGGCATACTTTTGAATGACGTTCCAACTTTTTAGGAGTTTGCACCAACAGATGTGCTGGGCAACCCCAGATTCTAAAGTGATGTAAACTTCCTTTACGTCCTCTCCAGAGCGCATAAGGTGTTTTAGAAACACTTTTCAAGGGAACCATGTTCAAAATGTACATTGCAGTTTCAATTGCATGTCCCCATAAAGAATTTGGTAACTAAGCATAACTCATCATGGAACAAACCATGTTCAACAAGGTTCTATTTCTCCTTTTTGCCACACCATTTTGTTGAGGTGTGCCAGGGGCTGTGAGTTGAGACTGGATTCCATATTTTATTTGTTGGGTTTGGTGTCTTAAATCTCCTTGTAATCTCGTAGTTTGTAAGCTATGTATAAACATATTATTAATAATAAAATAAGTGTTATTTTATAAGCATATACTCAATCCAATAAACTAAGAACCGAGGTTATTTTATGTAAATTTAAACAAGTATGTAGAGACATACAGGTGGATCTTGTTTAAATGATAACCTAAATGGTCTGTCGCACCCTGCCCCGAGGCTGCATTCTTCAGCCCGAGGAGAGGCATGAGGGACCGAAAATACCACCCTTTTGTGAAACCTACTACATCTAAACCTCTTTAATATACTGAGTAAACTTTAAGTCAAGGAGATAACAACAACTGATTTAGTAGGCCCATTTTATTACTACAATGTAATGTTTATACAACTCCAAGACTTAACTACAAAGTTTACAACAACCACTCTTAAAACCCTTCAAAAGTATAACTGTGGCTTTTGGCAGATCTTGACCTTAGTAGCACCCTGGAACTCCTCACTTTTCGCTACCTGGGGAAAGGAAAACATTTGAAAACCGAGTGAGCTTGCTAGCCTAGTGAGTGGCAAGAAAACTGATTCTTATGTAAAAGAAGTATCGTCATGCCTTAGATAATTTTGCTCAGATACCTAATCAAAACTTGTCCTTCAGTATCGAGCTACTCGGATACCTTCTCAAATGTCCTTCGGTATCGAGTTTCAAGTAAAACTAGTCATACAATGACTTTCTTTAAAAAGCATAGAAAACATGTCTTTATCTGAAAGATCTTTCTTTAGAACAGGGTGTCTTAAAACATTGTAAATATTTAGTCAAATATTTAGTCACTTACCTTGATCGTTTAGGAACCTTTCTCTCTAGAAGTTCCTTGATCACCTCGGGCTCCCTTTTGAACCCTAAGATCTATATTCAAATTAATGCTCAGATTACTCATAGTTCTAAGCCTTATCTTGAGATACTTTCTTCTGTAAACATACTCTAAAATGTCTTCGAAATCTTACCTTAAAATCTTAGCTTAGAACTTTTTGTGGTTTGGCTGGAATCATCAAAATATCATGACTGGCCCAAGCTTACCCGACAGCTTGACCCTTCTGACTTTTTCTCATTCTCCAACCCATTCCTTGGAGATTCTTCTCTTGAAGACCTACCTTGAAAACTAGACTCTCAGAGCTTTCAGGTGGCTTTAGAATCACTCTAAAGGAATGAGTATTCTAGGAGATATCCTCGTCCCAAATTGATGCTATTTCCAGACTTCACTATCTGGCAGCGTCTCCTCCTCTTGAAACATTATGACTGACGCCTAGTTTTGCTACCAACGTATGCGTTCTTTCATCAACACATAGTTTCCTCACAATCAGCCTTCATACACTTTTCTTAATGTTCTTTGAAGAGAATTTGAGTTATGATCTAAAGAGAAGTCCTTGGCCCTATTTATAGGCATCCAAAATCTCTTGAAGGCCAACACCTCCTACTTGGCCACATGTCCAAGTGTCATTTCCCCACACTATCAATGCAACCTTCATGCCATCGCAATCTAAGGTGTCTTCCTCTTCCTTAGCCAACACATAATGCTTAAATTTGCATGTCTTCTTGTGCATCCACCTCATTTGCTTAAGGTCAAAGATTTCTCCCCGACAAGCCACTGTTGGATTTTATGTCCTAAAACTCGTAGTTTGTAAATTAATAAACATATTCTGTTTTTTTTTTTTTTTTGATAAAATTGTTATTGAAATTGTAATCTTGAATCCAATAAAATAAGGTTCTGAGGCTATTTAATATAGTTTGAACTTTATGTAGTGGCATAAATGTGGATCAAGTTCGAGTATATAGCCTAAAATGGTCTATAGTATAGGGATAAGGTTGGGCGCCTTCTTCTGGGGACACTATGGATGCGGCCCATTTTGTAGTTAGTACAAACGTTGTGATCCTAGATCTTTCATGTGGAGATATGAAAGTGGGGGCATCCTATGTAAAGAGTTTACATAAGACTGAACCATGTAATAGTTATTTTTTTACGTTCTAAATGTCGTTTTATGTATAAAACTGACTATTTCGTTAATTGATGACCTATGTAACTTAATCTTAATCCTGAGTTAACTCTGAACTCTTGTTTACTCGGCATTATCCTTAGATTTGCATAGGTGAGAGCAGCTCAATATCGCTGGCTCAATAAGCCTTCCAATTTAGGGGTAAGATCAGGTGGATAGTTGGGAACATAGGGTGCAAGGCGGAATTCACTCCTACCCGTTATAGGGATAGTAGATAGGTTGTTCCCTTTAGTACTGAATCCAGGTCTTGAAAGAGAGGCCCCACCCTCTCCTTAGCCCAAGAGGGGTTCGGTTTATAGGTTGGACCTTTAAACCAATTGTTCATTAGAGGATCAGTGGAACTTAAGGAACAAGTTGTAGTCTTGGGGGTAAAACGGTTTTTATGACCTAGCCGAGATAACGAATAACCTATGAAGGATTAGCTTACTAATCATGGTTATATCATATGGACACAAATATATCTATAGTGAGGGGAGTGCAACTACAGAACTATAGTGAAATGACCCGTGAATTAACGAACATTGATTAGCTCCGTCTAGAGAATAGCCAGCTAATCTAGGATCATTGGAGCCCATGATCTATAGATCTATTAGGTTCCCCTACTAGCTCATATGGAATAAACATAGAACAGTAAGATAGCATAATTCGAATTGTTCGAATTAGGTAAAGAGAGAGAAACCGACAAGTATATGTGATATAGGGTTGGTTTTTGAGTTTAGAGATACAGCTTTAATATTTAAATGTGATTTAAATATCAAGAATATGAATATGTTCATATTCGAAAGCTCGGAAATAATGGAATGGTCAAAGATATAAAAAGTCAAAGAAATGACTTTTGACTTTAAAAAGTCAAACTTTTACCGACCTTATATTCAAATGTGATTTGAATTTCGAGAAAATGAATGGGGATTCATGATCGGGAGATCAAAAATAATCAACACGAAAAAAATCATAAAAAATCAAAATGTTGACTTTTAGGTCAAAGTTTGACTTTGAAAAAATGACTATTTTGCCCTTTGACTATAGCTAGTGGGAAAATCCAAACTTTTGTTGGATAATTTCACTAACAAAATAGTGGGCTAGGTGTTGGCTTATAGTGGAGACATTAATCCCACTTAGATAGTGGATTCTAGGTGTTGGGTTTTTATGAATTTGTTTCATGCAATTGTTGCATGGCTTTTTTCTTTAAATTGGACTTTCAATTTAGATGAAATTTTTTTTTTGCCAGTTTTCCAAAATGGTTTTCTAAATTTGGGTTGGAAAAATCATTACTTTGGAGCAAATTCAAAACCCAAACCTAACCCAAAATTCCATCTTCTTTTCCATCTCTTTCTCTCTCAGTTTCTTCATCCACCGGGTCCCACAATCCGGTTCTGAATCGAGATGATAGTAGGTCAGCTCTAATGGTGGTCCGTTCATGTTCAAGTGGAGATGAAAACGTTTCGGGAGCTTCAAAGGTAATTTCTTCAAAAAACGCTAATTAATTAAGTAGGGTTGCATGCTATTTCCTTTTAATTAAAAGCAATTAGAGTGTAATTAGATCCTTATTCCGCTGCTTTTGGTGGGTATCAGAGAATGCTTTAATTATGCTCAGTTGCTTTTGGTGGGTGTTTTTTTCCTTTCTATTCAAAGGTTGAATGAAATACGGACTAAAGTAGATTTATTATGATTTTGGCATTGTTTTTCTTTAAATTTCTTGTGGAAATTTGTAATTGCACACATGTTTATGAGCATTAATGTGTGAAAAAGGGTTTGTAAATTTGTTAGAGTTGTTAGAGTTGAAATTAGGCTGTAACTTCTTGATTCCAGGAGAGAAGACAACATCAAAAATTGAAGAATTTTGCTCACAGACCCGAATTTAGCCTCCAGACCCGAGAAGAGAGCTCCCTGACCCAACCCGAGCAGAGATCTGGCCCGGTTCGGAGGACTCCACGTGCGCCAGCTATCGACGAAATGCTTCGGCTCGTTCTGCTACCCGACTTAGTATCTCCGCCCAAAGCAGCTGCATGCGCCGCTCGCCCGCCGACCTAGTATCATCGCGTGCCCGCCCGCTCTGCTTCACTCGATCTGCGCTTTCCGTCGACCCGACCCGACCCGCGGCTTTGTTGACTGTGCCAGCACATGTTGACCAGTCGATCCAGACAGTCTGGACTGGTCCGTTCGACCTGGTTGAGCCGGTTTGACCGGTCAACTTGGTTTTTGGTGTTTTTGGGCCGGTTCGAGTGGTTTCTGAGCGGTTCCAAATGGTTCAAAGTGTTTGAAGCCGGTTCCGAGAAGCTGTTGCTGATTTCTGTAATAAATTAGTTATTTGTTTGCTTTTAATGCCAAAATCGGTCCAATTTAGTGTTGTTTACATATTATGCATGTGATGTATAATGTTGTTTGATTATGTGTGCATATAGTATGTCATATAGTTTTAAAACCCCACCATAGGAAAAGCATGTGACATGCATTTGTTATATCTTATAAGTGTTATAAAATATAAACTATGCATGCTTAGTTTTAATATAAGTGTTATATTAAAGTATGTTTGATTGAAGGAAGCATGTTATAGATGAATGCTCTAGGGTTATAATTTTTATAATTTATTTTATAATTGTTATAAAATAACCTAGACTTCTAAAATCTATAATAAAGATAAGATGCATAGGGTTAACAATCAAGCAATCCCAATTTTCATAGAAAATAGGTCGATATCTTGTAAAATCGAAGTTACAAGCAAACTCACTTGACATGATCTTGGCAAAAAGTCAGATAAGATGGCTAAGGTTGAAGGTTTTTAAGTTGACGGTTCACGAAACACCTACTACCTGGAGATCAAGCCAGCGTCTAAGTTAGGTTAAACGGGTTTTATGAGCATGCATGAGCGGTGTGAGGTAATAAAATTTGTTTATCATCTAGACATCGTAGGTTAAAAATCCAGTATAAAACTTATACTTGGATGAATCACCTAGACTTAGGATATGTTTAGTTAGCCGAAATTTATCGCTAATTATTTTATACCCTAACCGTCTAGAACACTTCAGCTGGAGAGAAGTAATATACTTTTAGCTCTAGCATCCCTAAGAGTTCACACCGTGAGATTCATGCTTGGCTTTGGGCCACCCTGGGAGCAGACTCCATTCGGAGAGTATTTGCATGAGTCAATACCAAGATGAATAGGGGAAGTTGTTCATGGTAAGTAGGAGAAGGAAGTGTGTCAACACATCCTACGGTCTCTTCCATTAGGTCGCACTGTGAGATTCCTATAATACGTTTGCATGTCTACCCTGGAGTGACCTTACCAATCGGAGGGCTGTATTATAGGATCTGAAACTCTGCGAACTCTAGAAATTGATAAAGTCTCTCAGGTCCGTTTTAATTCTTGTCTTTCCAACTTGGGGAGCATAATGATTCTAATCTTTGAGGTCTGAAAATGGAGGGTCACACTTACGAGAATTACTAAGTGTTAGTAATTCTTGACCAAAGTAGCGATAACTGAGTTACTATAGGAATAAGAGTTATTCTGGTGATAGTATCTAGTCAAGATAGTCTTGGTTCAATGGAGGAATAGTCAATCACCCCTCGGTGAAGGTTATTCTAAACTGTTGAATATCGTTACAAAATATAATAATGAAGGGTACATTATTAGTTTTTTTTGCTAAACTTGAATGGATTTAAAAGATTAATGTTTTTTTACTAAAAAGGATATGTTTTCCTTTTCAGCATGACTAACTCTTTAGATCAACTATTAGCTTCTAAAAAACTTAACGGCGACAACTACTCAGCATGGAAAACAAATCTGAATTCAACACTAGTAATAGATGACCTAAGATTTGTCTTAACTAAGGAATGTTCTCAGGCCCCTGTCTCGAAAGAAGCACAATGTAAATATGATTTACTAGTTGTTGAAACATGTTTAGTGGAGTATGATACCTCCACCTGGATATTAGATTCAGGAGCCACAAATCATATTTTCTTTTCTTTTCAGGAAACTAGTTCCTAGAAAAAGCTTGAAGACGGCGAGATCACCCTCAAGGTTGGAACAGGAGAGGTTGTCTCGGCTGAAGCAGTGGGAGACTTTAAGTTGTTTTTGAACGATAGATATATCATACTTAAAAATGTTTTGTATGCTCCTAAAATGAGACAGAATTTAATATCTATCACATGTATATTGCAACAAATGTATAAAATATCTTTTGAAGTTAATGAAGCGTTCATTTTCAGAAAAGGTATTCAAATTTGTTCTACTATACTTGAAAACAACTTATATAAGTTAAGACCAACTGAAGCAAAATCTGTCTTAAATATTGAGATATTTAGAACAGTCGAAACTTAGAATAAAAGACAAAAAGTTTCTTCTATGCTTATCTATGGCACCTAAGACTTGGTCACATAAATCTCAAAAAGATTGAGAGATTGGTTAAGACTGGACTCCTAAATCAGTTAGAAGACAATTCTTTACCTCCATGTGAGTCTTGTCTTAAGGGAAAAATGACTAAGAGATCTTTTACTGGAAAAGGTCTCAGAGCCACAATACCCTTAGAGCTTGTACATTCAGACCTTTGTGAACCGAAATGTCAAAGCTCGAGTGGGTAAGAATATTTCATTAGTTTTATTGATGATTATTCAAGGTATGGTCATATTTACCTAATGCATCACAAGTTTGATTCTTTTGAAAATTTCAAAGAACATAAGGCTGAGGTTGAGAACCAGTTAGGTAAAACAATTAAGACATTACGATCAGATTGAGGTGGGGAGTACATGGACTTAAGATTCCAGGACTATATGATAGAACACGGAATCAAGTCACAACTCTCTGCACCTAGTATGAGTTTTGGAGAGACTTTCCTCTTCTCATTATGAGTTTCAACTGTTTTAAACATCTCTATGTTCAAAACGGCCTTTACCTCAATCAGTTTTAACAAATACAAGTTATTTTCTAATTTTGTAGAACAAATTTTGATGTTCTTTGAAGTAATGAACACATCGTCATTTTCGAAAGAAACCTAATAATTTTACATTCTCATCTACACTGTTCAAAACATTAGATGAATCGGTAGATAGAGGACAATCCTTTGTTAAAACTCTTTTAGAACCATCAACTGCTAATAATTTGTACGTTGATTCGAGTTTACCGTTAACTAAATCGGAAGCGAGTATTCTAGAAGAATTCGACATGCTGAAATTTTAACCAAATTCTAATTTAGTAAAATTGCATATAAATCCAAAATCAAGTTTTAGCAAAACAAGCAATAATGTACCCATATCCATTATTTATTTGCAACGATATTATAGTGAGTTAGAATAAGTACTACCAAGGGGTAGTCAAATACTCCTTCACTAAAGCAAAACAATTTTGATCAACACTATCTTCAGAATAACTCTTATTCCTATATGTCACACCCCACCCCGAGCCCGCACTCCTGAGCCCGAGGAGGGGCATGATATTAACTGATGCTACTTTGGTTAACCTACTAGTTTTCTTTTAATAAACTTACTTATAACAACAGCAGAAAAATATTACATGCTTTAATTAGAAACTAGTTTACAAACTCAAGTTACATTTACATGAAAGACATTATCCCGACAACCAATCTCATTTAATACTATTTATAGACTTGTGGCAGACCTTAACCAACACTGCAACCTGGACTCGTCAGCTACCTGCAAGAGAAACACGGAGACAAACGATGAGCTTTACAAAGCTCAGTGAGTGGTAAAATAAATACAAGTCTTTTTACAAACATTATCACGAGGTTCCCACGTGAACCTCCACCATTCCATGAAGCTTTCACAAACCCACCTACAGACACGGCAGATGGTTAACATTTCATAACTAAAAATATCAACCTATGTGCACATAGTTTTCCCTCTCATGGGCTCAGAAGCTAGGCCCATTGGCCATCTGACCATTCCATTCAAGGTTTTTCCATCCCACAGGCTTAGGAACTAGACTCCCCGGTCCTCTGACCATCCTGTAAGGATTTATTTTGGGCTTAGGCTCTAGGTCCACAGACACCTTGACCATCCCAACGTCATACACATCTCATAGCATAAACTACAACATATTAATTCACAATATTCTTTAAAAGAGCAAATGAAGAAACCACTCACAGTGATCTATTGAGATCTTTCTTCATAGTTCACCCGGTTTCCCTTGTTCCTTCGCTGAACCCTATTTTAGGTTTAATATTAAGCTTATATTACTCATTCTTTCGGGCCTTATCTCAAGACATTCCCTTCTTCAAAAATGTGTGAAAATGTCTTAACTATAATACCTTAAAGTTTTGCCTTGAAATTTCTTGGCGAAAGTTCTGAGTCTCAAGTTTATTCCTTCTGGCCTGACTGTCTTCTCACTGGTGAGCACCTCTCGGTTTTCCTTGAGTTTGACAGCCTTAGATTTAGAATTTCATTAAGGCAGCCCTCACACTGAAACTAAACTTAATTTAGAAACTTTTGGTTCAAAAATCACTTGATTTGCACGAGTAGTTTGGAAAAGCTTCTTGTTTGAAGTTATCCTATGCATCTGTCCGTACAACCCTGTTCCCTTTGGCACCATTGCTTGTACCTCTGCCCGAACACTGCCTGCCGTCCTTCGAGTATCTCTTATTTTTTCCTTTCTTTGTGGTTTTTATGTACTTAACTGATGTGTTGGTTGAAGTGAGACATTGTCCCCCTTTTATAGGCGTTCAACCCTTCTCCTCTGCCCGATACCTCTTCCCTTTATCACATCCAAGTGTTTTCCCTATCTTCTGCCATCTCCCAGCCTCTTCTATCTCCTGCTTTATGTGTCTTCACCCTACACTATCAACGCATCCCTCACATCAACGCAATCTTAAATGTCCTCCTCCTCCATAGCCAGCACATAAGGCTTAACTTTACATGTCTGCTCGTGCACCCACCTCATTTACTTAAGGCCTAAGACTCCTTCCTAGCAAGCCACATGTCTGGATGACATCCTTAGGTGCATCCATCCACCCTCATATGCGTTTGTCCCACTTCATATGCGATCATCTAGCCACAAATGCGCCCATCCAATTGCCGCGACATTCCTATGTCCGGACAAATCAAATGCCGCATGCGTCTATCCTGGTTCGTCTTACTACCGCATAGTTCATCGCCTAACATTGTTGCCGCATACAACCAACGCATAATGTGGCCGCATAGCATTGATGCATAGCATTGCTGCATAGCACCGACGCATAGCATCACTGTGTGACACCAACGCATAATGCAGCTATATACCATCGATGCATACCTTCGGCCGCACACCTTCACATCGCCACATGTGTAGAACCGTCACATGCCCTTGCACTGCATGCCTTCACATCGCATGCCCTTGTGTAGCATCATCACATACCTTTGCACCGCATGCCCTCGCATAGGCATCACCGCAGGCCATCGCGTAGCACTGTCGTGCTGCGTGCCTCCATTGCCGCATCCTCCATCACCGTATGCCTCTATCGCCGCATCCTCCATCACCGTATGCCTCTATCGCCGCATGCCTCCATCGTTGCATCCTCCATGACTACATGCCTCCATCGCCGCATGCCTCTATCCCTTCATCCTCTGTCGCCGCATGCCTCCATCGCCGCGTGACTCTATCACTGCATGCTACCAACACATTCCTTCAGCTACAAACCATCGACCGCATACTCTCGCATAGCAAAGCCGCCGTATCCATCGCGTAACTAGGCCACTGCATCCATTGTGTCCATCGCACCACATTCGTTGTTCTAACCTCTCAAGGCATTGGTTGCCGCATGCATTGTTCTTGGCCATACTTCAGCCTCTCTCAATGCTCAAGTAACCTCTCAATACTTCATGGCCAATGCATGGCACCACACCAACGTATTGTCCAACACTTAGTCATTTTTCTCCTTGGCTTCCTTAGCCAAATTTCACTAGTTATGGCTTATTTCCAAAGTTATTTAACAAATCCTGTTAATCATTAGAAATTTCCTATTCTTTAACTTAGGATCTAACTCATACTTAGTTAATCTCTTGTATTTCCTGCTTAAAAGAGAAAATGGAATTCCGAGTTTGACACTATAGTTGTTTAGTTACCATTTTCGGTCATAAATTACTAACTTTTTAGTAATTCTGTAAGTGTAACCCTCCGTTTTTAGACCAAAGATGTCGACCACAACGATGCTACCGAAATGAAGAGTCAAGGTTGGGAATGGACCTAAAAAATCCTATCCATTTATGGAGTTGATTTGTTCCGGATCCTATGTTACAACCCTTCTAGGGGATCGTCGTCGTTAAACGACTAGCAAGCGCCACCTAAAGCATACTAGCAGGTGCAACATAGGAATCTCATGATCCAAACTAATGGAAGAGACCAAAGGACATGTTGACACATATCCTTCACCCACTTACTATGAACTACTTCCCACATTCAACTTGCTCTTGACTAATATAAACACTTTCCGAATGTAGGTCATTCCCGGGGTGACACGAAGTGTCATATGAATCTTACGGTGTGAACTTTGTGGGGACGTGAATGTTGAAATCAATGTATCATATACTTTATTTTTAATTGAACGAATTTCCCTTATTCACCTAAATCTTGATTTATGCAAATACTTTCTGAATGGAGGTCACTCCCAAGGTGACACGAAGTACCACTTAAATCTTGATTGTGAACTATTAGAGACGTGAGAGCTAGAAATAATGTATCGTATATGTTATTAATCTCCCACTGAAGTGTTCTAATAACATTATCATATAAGTTATTAAACTCTCACTGAAGTATTCTATTATCAAATTGGGCATATTTAAACCTAGGTTCATTTTGGCTAATTAAACAACCCTAAGTCTATGTGGTTTATCCAATTATAACATTTATAAATGGATTTAAACTTACGATATCTAGGTTATAAATCATTTTATTACCTCACACCGCTCACGTATGCTTATAAAACTGGTTAACAATGCTTAATTATACAGTCATAATCCCAAAGTAGGAGGCGTTTCGTAGACCGTCAACTTAAGTACCTCCAACCTTAGACAAGATTATATACCGGTTGAGTTTGTAACCACGTTTTACAAGATGTTGACCTATTTAAACTTATTAAAACGGGTGATTAACTTACGTGAGCATGAAGCTTATCTTTCTTATGGATTTTAATGTCTAATTCAATTTTATAACAACTTATAAAAATTAGACATGCTATTATATCCACAACATACATCAAGGCATTCCAATTTAATATAACAGTTATATCAAATAACTGAACCCCTAAACATGCATTCTATACATTATAACAATTTATAACATATATAATGCATGTAATATGCTTCAATGGTGGGATTTTAAATCTAAATAGCATACGATATGCACAAACATGTTTAAATTTAAATACAACATATATCACATGCATAATTATTTAAATAATACTGATATGGTTCAAATTTGGCATCTTGAGCAAGCATAATAACTAAATTATTACAAAACTGGTCCAAAAACAACTTCAAATTAGTGTATAACTACTCGAATCAACCCAAACCGGACCTCCAAGGCATCAAAATGGGTGGAACCAGTCCAAACATGGTTGAATTGAACTGGATTGGATCTAGCCCGAAACTGAAGAAAATTGGTCAAACCAGCTTTCCTCGTTCATCCTCGCTTAGCAAATTGATTCAGTAATCGATCCTTGTTGCTCGTCTGGTCCAACTCATTATACGATGCTCGACGCTCGACGCTTGGTTGAAAAACTCACTTGTTCGATCGTCCGATTGGCTTAAACTCATTTAGCAATATGAGCAGCGTTGCAACGCTGCTTGGACAGAAAGCTATTCTCCAGAATCTGCTCCACGACCTCACTTGCTTTAACCACCAAATTACAACCTAATTCGGACTCTAATGACTCCAAATAAACTATAGACTCTAAAGCACATATTTAAGCTCATCAAACAAGAGCCAATTACAAATTTAACTAGAAATCAAAGAGAAGTCTAATGCCAAAGCTGAAAAACATCCAAATCAGTCCATAAACATGCAATTTCAGAAATTCACCCACCAAAACTCAAATTAACATTAATTGAGTGCTTAAATCACTATTTGATACCAATTGATGGGATACACAAGCATGCAATAGAAGCAAACAGAATCAATAAGCACTCTAATTACATTTAATTTGAGTTCTAAAAGCATGTTTTTGCAAGAAAAATATAAGAGGGTTTCTGATTATATAACTTTTATGAGTTCTCTTGAATCCAAGCTGCTCTTCACGTTAATTCAGTGGCAAATTGTTAGTGAACCACCAAGAAATCTTCTCTACTATTCTCACCCTTGAATTTGAGTGAATTTGTGAAGTTAGAAAATGTGGGTTTTGTGAGGAAGAAGATGAACTTTAGAAAACTCTTTTCTTTAGCTTTAGAACTTATTTCTTCTTCACCATTCAAGAGGTTTTAATTACCATCAACATGCAAGCGCTTCATCAGCCATGAATGCCCTTAGCTAGTTGAAGAATCCAAGTGGGAGTTGTGTCAATTTTCTTGAGAAATGCCTCAAGCTTGAGAAAAGTGGGAAAAACTCACTAAATTTTCAATTTCCAAGTTTCCAAGTTCTTTGTTTTAATTAATTCTATAATTAATTAAAATTTGATTTAATTAATTCTCAATTAATCAAATCTAAATCACAATATCCAATTTCTTAAATTGAATCTAAAATGGAAAATAATTTGATTTTTAATTAATTAAATATATTTAATTAATAAAATAATTTAAAATAAAACATCAAATTAATCACATGCCTAATTTTAATACATGAATCATATTCATATAATTTAATATTTAATAAATATTTAAATATAATAAACTCTCAAATTTTGTTTATGCCTCTTTGTAGGATACCCGAAAAAAACCTATGATCCCCAAGAAGGCAAAGTGTTTGTCTCGACAAATGCTACATTCTTGGAAGAAGATCAGGTTAAAAATCATCAACCTCGCAGTAAACTAATATTACAAGGAATGACCAAAGATTCTATAGAAACATCAATAAGAGTTGTTGATCAATCTGGTCCATCAACAACTGTTGTTGCCACGTCACGTCCTTCTCAAGTGTTAAGTGTGGCTCATCATAGTGGGAGGGTTATTCAGCGACCTGAATGCTATATGGGTTTAACTGAAACTCAAAACATCATACAAGATGATGGTTTAGAGGATCCATTAACCTTTAAAAAGGCAATGGAAGATATTGATAGGGAATAGTGGATAAAAGCCATGGACGTTGAAATGGAGTCGATGTACTTCAATTTTTTCTGGGAACATGTAGATCAACCACATGGGGTCAAACCTATAGGTTACAAATGGATCTACAAAAGAAAACAAGACCAAACTGGCAAGGTGCAAACCTACAAAACTTGATTCGTGGCAAAAGATTTTACCCAAAGAGAAAGGGTTGATTATGAAGAAACATTTTCTCTTGTTGCCATGATAAAATCTATAAGAATACTTCTATCCATTACCACATATTATGACTATGAAATATGGAAAATGGATGTCAAGATAACTTTTCTGAATGACCATCTTGATGAAAGTATTTTTATGTCTCAACCAGAAGGATTCATCGAATAAGGACAAGAACAGAAAGTCTGTAAGCTTAAACGATCCATTTATGGGTTAAAGCAAGCTTCAAGATCCTAGGATATAAGATTTTTTACTGCGATCAAATCTTATGACTTTGAACAGAATGTTGATGAACCTTGTGTTTACAAGGAAATAATCAACAAGACTGTAACATTCTTAGTACTTTATGTTGATGATATCTTGCTCATTGGGAATGCGACAAGCTTCCTTGCTAACGTAAAGAGATGGTTAGCAACACAATTCCAAATGAAAGAATTGGGTGATGCTCAATATGTTCTAGGGATACAAATTTTTCGAAATCAAAGAATATAACCGTAGCATTATCTTAAGTATCTTATATTGACAAGATGTTGTCAAGATATAATATGCAAAATTCCAAAAAAGGTATGTTGCCTTTTAGACATGGAATTCATTTGTCAAAGGAACAGTGTCGTAGGATGCCTCAAGACGTTGAGGAAATGAAAAGAATTCCATATGCATCTATGGTTGAGAGTTTGATGTATGCAATGTTATGTACACGTCCTGACATATGCTTCACAGTTGCCATCGTCAGTAGGTTCCAATCCAATCCATGACACGGTAATTTGACTGTTGGAAAAAACATCCTCAAGTATCTAAGGAGAACGAATGACTATATGCTTGTGTATGGTCCTAAGGATTTGATCCTTACTGGATACACTGATTCTTGTTTTCAGACTGACGTAGATTCAAGGAAATCTACTTCAGGATCAATTTTTACTCTCAATGAAGGAGCTATAGTTTGGAGAAGCATTAAACAGAGTTATATCGTTGACTCCACAATGGAAGCAGAATACGTAGTTGCATGTGAAGCGGCTAAAGAAGCAGTATGGCTACTCAAATTCTTAGCTAACTTGGAAGTAGTTTCAGATATGCACCTACCCATCACACTATATTGTGACAATAGTGGTGTTGTTGCCAACTCTAAAGAACCAAGGAGTCACAAATGTGGAAAACATATTGAGAGAAAGTACTATCTCATCAAAGAGATAGTACACTGAGGAGACGTGATCATCATGAAGATAGCCTCTTAAGACAACCTTGCTGATCCATTTATGAAGGCCCTCTTAACTAAAGTGTTCGAGGGCCACCTGGTTGGACTAGGACTCCGAGCGACATAATCTAGGGCAAGTGGGAAAATGTCTATGGTATTAGAGATGCCCTAGTTTATTGTATTTTCCTCTATATTTCTCAACATTGTATTGTATATATTTATTCTCACTAGAGTTTTAGTCCAAGTGGGAGATTGTTGGGAATGTGCTAAAAATTTTGTATTAAACATTCTATTTATCAATAAAATATTATTAAGTATTTTATTCAATAAAGCTATTGATATTTATAATGAAAATCCAATAAACGAATCGATGGCTATAGTATGAATACTAACATTATGTGGTGACATAAATAGGATCAAGTTATAGTATATAGCCTAAATGATCTATAAGTATATGGATGAAGTTGGGTATTTCATCCTGGTAACATTATTGGATGTGGCTCACTTCGTATAAAGATACAAATGATGTGACCCATAAATGATTCATGTAGAGACATGTGAGTGGGAGCATCCTATGCAAGGAGTTTGCATAAGACTGGACCTCGAAATAGTCACTTTTCTTTATGACGACCGTTTACGGTTAAAACTGACTATTTCAAACTAAAATGACCCAGGATAGCATGGTCTTAATTCTGAGCTAACTATGAACTTTTTTTTATTACAGGATTATTCTTTGATCTGCAAAGGTAAGAGTAGTCCAATAGCATTGCTCAACAAGCCTTCCATTTTGGGGATAAGGCCGGGTAGATAGTTTGGGACATAGCTATGCAAGATGGAATTCACTCCTACCTGACTCAAGGATAGTAGATAGGTTGTTCTCTTAAGTATTGATGCCTAGTCTGGAACAATGAGGCCCTACCCTCTCTTGGTAGAAAGGGATATGATTTATAAAAGGTACTACAAATAAGTTGTTCAATAGAGGGTCAATGGGAGCTTAAGGTGTGAAATGTATTTGCAAGGGTAAAACTGTAATTTTCACCCAGTTATATATACGAACGATCTGTGAAGGATCGATTTATTGATTATGGTCGAAATGGACAAAAATATATCTACAGTGAAGAGAGTGCAACTATCGAGCTATAATGGTGTGCCTTGATAGTTAATGAATAGTAATTAATTCAGTTTAAAGAGTTTAACAGATTAATTCCAAATCATTGGAGCTCATGATCTGTAGGTCTACTAGGTCCCTCTACTGGCTCATAAACTAGAATAGAAAATTGAGTATTAATTGGATGAATTTTGGAATTAGGGTTATGAATTTGAAATGTTCAAATTCAATTATTAGGGTTTTCAAGTTATTGTATTTGATACAATTAGAAACGTTTAGTTTAGATGAAATCAAACGAAATAGGAGAATCAATTAATATTTAAATTATGATTTAAATATAAAATTGAGTCATATTGGTGAAATTGATGTTTTATTGATTTAATATTAAGATATTAAATTAATATTATTTTAATTAAAAAGGTTGAATTACAATAAAATTAGTTCTATACAAATGAATTAATTTGGAATTAATTTATAAAACTAATTTTAAATAAAATAGTTTTATTTAAAATCAAAAATCAAAATTCAAATCAATTTTGAGAAATTTGATTTTAAAATAAAAGAATAGTGGATTTTTCCAATCTTGGAAAAATCCACTATTCTTTTTAATGGTTAATCATTAAATTCCATTCAAATTCTCATTAATTCTCCAAGTAGGAGCTGCTCTCCATGCAGCCCTACTTTGATGCATGGTTTGTGTGTATAAATCAGACCTCCATGCAGCTTGATTGAGAGAAAAATCATAGATTTTTCTACTAAACTGCTACATAATTGAAAACCCTCTCAAACCATCAAAAGTCATCCCAAATTCAACTTGATTTTAGCGTTTGTTGAGAAAATCTTAATGGTGGTCTTGTTGAAGTTTCAAGCTTAATCTTGGAATATTAAATTTGTGGACTAAGTCTTCAAAGGTAGTGTTTGCTTCAAACCCTCTATGAATTTCACTTGAATAGCTTGTTTAAAACTCAAATTAAAATTAGTTAGAGTACTTATTGATTCTGATTTGTTCCGATGCATGTTATATTACTCCTTCACCCAACTACCTACTCGGTCTTACCCTTGAAATGAAAGGCTTATTAAGCCGGCGCTGTTGAGCCAACCCTCACCTATGCAAATCTAAGGATAATCCCGAATAAACAGGATTTGATAGTTAGCTTAGGATTAACGAAATAGTCAGTCTTAAATAGTAAACAATGTTTATAAAGTAAGAATGACTTATTTCTTGGTCTGAACTGATGCAAACTCATTGTATAGGTGATAACGGGCAGAAATGCACATTATTATAGCACAAAGTTATAAAACAATGAATGATTGCGATGGTAAAAATATATAAAATTGCGTCCAAAAGCATTAAGTTTATAACATTGTGATCGCATGCGTCCATCGCATTAAAAACAGTTAACTTATGTATTTTGTGCAGAAAATACATTGGCGCAAGACGGAATTGTGATCCAAAAATTAACCTGCAAGCGCATTAAGAGATTGCGACCGCAAGACTATGCTACCGTTTGCGTTCACGAAAATTTGCTCAAAAAGATGGCCGTATAGAGCCGGTGCATTAAGGTGAAAGCTTAATAAATCATGATGGGACAGAAAGCTGATGACGGTCGATTCCGAATTAAGTTGATAAGCCATTAACGACACTGTAGCAAGTACACTCAACTTTTCGTTGACAATTATTCAGCGCATCAGACAAAGAATTAATGACATCCCATCAGTTCAATCATTTGAAAGAAAAAGCTTTTCACCCTAAAGCTCTATAAATATTGAAGGCCACCTTCATTGAAGGAGTTCGGTTTTTCATTTCAGTTGAGCCATATAGAAGATAGTTAGCCTTGTTTATAGTTTCCTTATACTTAGAAGGCGGAAGCGAGAGAATGATTTCTTTGACCCTTTAAAATAAATTCCCCGGTTGAAAGAATTCAACCCCATCCTCCTGGCAAATTACCACAATAGACCAATTTGGGACTATGCGTCGCGCAGCCACTACGATTTCTCCCTAGGAATCATGAGGCCAGCACTAGACGAATCGAGGTTTGAAATGAAACTGGTTATGTTGCATATGATTCAAACGACTAGATAGTTTGGTGGAAAGCGTGGCGAGGACCCGAATGCTCATCTCGGGAGTTTTATTGAAATCTGCAACACTTTTATATTCCCAAATATCTCTACCAAAGGGGTTCGACTAACATTGTTCCCATTATCCTTATGCGATCAAGCAAGAAAATGGGCTTATTCTCTTCAACCAGGAGAGATAACATCGTGGGAACAAATCATGGAAAAGTTCATAAAGAAATACTTCCCTCCAACAGAGAACGCAAGAAGAAGGAAGTTAATTACGAATTTTGAACAGGAAATTGACGAATCACTCAGCAATGCTTGGGCGAGGTTTAAGAGGTTAATAAGAGATCGCCCGCACAATGGCTTACCAGACTGCTTACAAATGGAGATTTTCTACCAAGGATTAAACACTGCATCACAGACGGCTGCCAATGCGGCAGTAGCTAGTGGTCTTCTTGATAAAACTTATGAAGAGGCAAAAAATATACTTGATCCCATTTAAAAAATTCACAAGGACTGAAGAGAAAGCGATCAAAGATTAAGAATTAAAGAAAGTGACCCGAACAACGGGGCCATCACATCCCTTCAGAACCAAATGACTGCGATGATGAGTTTGATACAAGGCATCGAAATTAATAGCATGGGAGCACAAAAAGGGCAGGTCAACGCAATTGCCCAAACGACCATAAGTTGTGTCATCTGTGGAGAAGCACATTCGATGGCAAAATGCCCAGGAAATCCGCAGTCAGTATGCTTCATAAAGAATAACCCTTATTCTGATACGTATAACCCCGGGTGGAGAAACCACCCCAATTTCGCGTGGAAAAATCAACAACAAATCTTTCAACCAGTGGTGCAAAACGAAGGGCCACCCGGGTTTTTCCCACAAACCAATGGTCAAACGCATAACCAAGCCAACAGTTCGTAGGCACCGCAATCCTCATCCTTAGAGAGCTTGCTGAAGTAGTATATTGAGAAGAATGAATCAGTGCTTCAGAATCAAACAAGATCCATCCGAAACCTTGAAGTTCAGCTAAGACAGATCGTGGGTGAACTCAAAAATAGACCATAAGGAGCGTTGCCAAGCTCAACTGAGCTCCCTCGCAACTCTGGGGGTATAGGAAAGGAATAATGCTTAGCAGTCTTTTTGCTAAGCGAAAAAATGACAGTGGAAATAGGGGAGGAACCCATCACAACCAACTTGAATTTTGTGACAACCGAGGACCCGTTGACATTTGATTTAGAAGAGCCCAAGAAGATGAACCCAGAAGTTGCGTCCACCTTCAAGCCACTAGAATGCAAGATAGAAGAAGTCCAGCTACCACCATTCCCGTAAAGATTGAAAAAGAAACAAAATGATGAAGAAAAGATCGCGACATTGGTAGTAACGCAAAATGCTATGATCCCACCAAAAATGTGCGACCCAGGAATCTTCACGATACCATGCTCAATTGGAGGGGTCTACATTGGTCAAGCACTATGCGATCTTGGGGCAAGTATAAATGTAATGTCGCTATCAATATTCAAACGATTGAACATGGGCAAACTCACACCCACGACGGAGACTCTTCTACTTGCGGACAGATCCCAAATACATCCTGAGAGAGAGTTGGAAGATGTCGCAGTCTCAATTGACAAATTCATCTTGCCAGAAGACTACATCATTTTGGATTATAAAGCGGACGAAGATGCGCCCATCATATTAAGACAACCATTCCTCTTGACCAGTCGCGCTAAAATTGATGTGCACAAGGGGGAAATAGTAATGAACGTCAACAAGGAAAAGCTCCGGATTAAGGTAGTCGAGATCCCAGAGGATTGAGAAAAGAAGAAAAAGTCGTCGTGGACGTAAAAAGTCCAATTTCAAATAAGCAGTCCCTGAGTTACTATGCGACTCAAACTCATCAGGGATGCTATCCTTTTGAATATCCTTTTTTTCATATCAATGCTTCATGAATTTTCATTACCTTGTTGTTATCTGTTATCGTATATTTGCGTATTTTTTTATATTAAAAAAAAAAGCGATCGCGGTGAACGATCGTAATAAACGATTTTGTTAACTTGGTTTTCTTTATTATTTGACCCTCTCAATGTTTTCGTAGCAACGGTCGTGGTGAACGAATGTGGAGGTACTACATGAAAGACGCAACTAATTCATTCCGTCACCGCAATCGAAGAAAGCAGTTCACCGCAAAGCAGGATGCATTCACAAATAATGCGGGCGACAGTGCAAATTTGGGGGTTGTATCTTTCCTTGACTTTATTTATGCCAATTTTTGCACTATCGCATCGTAATTTACCTTTGATCATTTTAGAATCGCATCCTCTTTAGTCGGCGCAATCATTTAACGTGATTAATTTAGTAAGTCACCGCATTATTTCTCTTTGCCAATTATGATTTCAATTATGAAACACACGTTCTAAGTATATGCGTTGATAGTGATATGCTCATAGTATGCGATGAAGAAGTGCGTGTCACAAGTTTCCTTACACAGAAACCAAGTATAATTCCAACGCAAGTTTCTCAGAATGATCTGAGGTCGAACACGGGGATTGTTGTCGTTAAATGCGATACTTATGTGATACATGCGACGGGTTTTAATAATGAATAAAGAATTTTGGTTTGTATAGAAATATAAATCGCGCTGAAAGTAAAAATGCGTTGATAAAGTAAATTCCTAAACTACTATCATACATGATACAGGGGTCAAGGACTGGCTGTGAAGTTGTACAAAAGTATCGATGAATGCGATGGCAAGTCTTATGCATGAGTCAGAAAGAAAAAGAGTAACAAGTAAAAACATCGCAAGTTTGTCAATCTCATTAAGGACGCAACTAAGGTTCCACTTTCCCTTGGTGCACACCTCTCAGTGATCGATCGCGTTCCCATATGTCTATGGTGAAATAGAGATGAACGTGATGAACGCAAGGTTATTTCCATCTCCGGAAATACTTCTCCCTTTAGTTAACACATTCTTCCAACGTTCTCTCGATAGACGGAATAGAATCTTCACTTCTGCTATCACAGGTTAAGATGCCGTTGAGCATGCTTTAACTAAATGTAATTGATTCCTTAACACAGATTTGACTCACTTGCTTAATTCTTGCTTTTTACCCTGGGGATTAAAAACACATCATGGAGAAAATGGATGATAAAAGTATGGAAAGAGACAGAGAGATGATAATGGTGACGATGATAACATTTAATTCTAAAATTAAGCGTTTGATACATGTTTGTGAATGAAGGATTAAAAAAGAGGAATATAGAAGATGAAATAGAGAATAGAAACAAATACGGAAGGAGTGCCAACGTCTTGTCACATATCCCGATCGAAGATTTGTGCTTGCTGGCGTGTGGATGTGGTGGAGAGGAAAGCTTCCCTCTCAAGCTTGCTTTCCCGGTAAAATTGACCCTTTGCACAGAGCTTCAACTTCGGGAATCGGAAAAAATCCTTGCTAGGAGACTCACTTCTCAGACTTGTCTCATAATTCTCCTGGATTTACTCTGTGACGTCGCTTTAGACCAGCCTCTCTCTCTCAGTATCAGATCTCTGTAACTTTGTATGTATGTATTTCAGCGAATTTGAAGAAGCTATTTATAGGCGAGACCTTGGCTCTTTGAATTTGTGGTCCCCAAAGTCTAATTATGGTAGTTCCTGAAATGGCGGAATGGAAAATTCCTTTCTGTTACACGATCAGCCCGTCAAAATTGCAAAACTAAAAGTTGTACACTTGTCAGAATCGTCCGCAAATGCATTGCTCTTCACATCTTCGACCTATCACCACATAGGGTGTTGTTTTTGATTACCGCATGCGGTTGAAATGCGTTGATCGCTAAAGCTCTTGATCGATTGTCGCATGCGCCGTCATTGTGTTGATCATCTCTTCGTTCTTGATTGATGGGCGCATGTGACATAGATGCGTTGTACATTTTTTCTTCGAGCCAGTAACGCATGCGGTAACCTATTTCCTGCAAAACAGAGACTGAAACATCCTATTTCACTATCACAATGGTGTTAGTGGGTGTGTTTAGGACATTTCATAATTTTCGTATTTCTTAGCGAATTCTTATACTATCAATGCAACTTTCCTCTCTTTTTACTGCAATATCTAAATAAAACAGTATAAATAACTTGTATTTCTACAAGTTATCACACCCCCAAATTTAGATATATGCTTGTCCTCAAGCATATCTTCAACTAAGGCAATTTTCGCTCAATTCCTATCCTAACTTTGCGTCGATTGGTTGCTCCAAATGCTCGACCTATGCAACATTACTTAACAACACAATTTCCTTCTATCCTTTAATAATTCATCAACATGCTCTACTTTATTCTTTTATACAACAAACCTCTACCCAAAAATTCCCTTCTTGTTTTGAGAAGAATGTTTACCTCTTCTTGCAAAAACAACTAGGTGCGTCTGTATGCGGTGGTCTAGTTTGCGTCATTTTATTAGAGACTATTGATCATGGTTACACCCTTCATTTTGGCTTGCTCCCATGGGTGTCATGCGAACATCCAACTAGGATTGTGTCCCAATCTCAACTTCAACTCTTGATTTTCAGCTAAGCTTTACTTTTACTTGTCAGAGGAGTTGTCTCTTATATTCTTATTTTTTCTTTCTCTTTTTTTTTCTTTTCATATTGAGTCGATCATGGAAACCCACCTTCGTTTTGGCTTGCTCCCATGGGTGTCATGCGAACATCCAACTACGAGTACGTTCCTTTCACGACTTAACTCTTATCAGGTTAGGATTTTCCCTTGCGCTGACATTGGAGTTTGTATGATTTTTTTTTTTTATGATGAACGCATTTTCCTAATGATGACCGCATCCGCTTGATCGCATCTACTCAGACCTTCCCCACCCCCAAATTTAGAGATGTGCAAGATCCTCATTGTGTTGTTTTAGACAGAAAAGACAAAACACTTAGTCAAAATTTTGAAAAGAAGGTTTGAATAGAGTCTTGAAGTAGAAAAGGTAAAGCAGTGCTATTGCTATGAATTATCTAAGTGTTAGTTAGAGAGTGCAAAGTGTGAGAAATGTTGCTAAGGGTATGCATACTACTCATCATGGCAACGCAATTAATAACGCTAAATATAAGATAAAAACATCGCAATAATTGACAAAGGATGATAAGTAAAGAGGCTAACGCATACGGAAAGAATAGTTACTCAATTGTATTAAAATTAACCAAGTATACAAATAATTACAATTATCGCAACACAAAATTTAAGCATGTACAAAAAATCAAGGTATAGCTTCTATACATAAGAATAATGAATGAAATAAAATCAAAACAATGACCGCAACGAAAAATTGCAGATTTATTGAGAAGGTGGCACACCCCCAAATTTAGAGTTGCGGCGGGGGCTCAGGAGGAGGATTTTGTGGAGGCATTCAAGGAGCTTCTTCAAAATGCAGAGGTTGCTGTAAATGCGGAGGCACCATGGGACCATGTAAATAGGCTGTCAAAAATTTAAAGTACTCATGGTTGTGCTATGCCATTTTCCTTTGGTTTAGGTGGATCGTGTAAAGATTTCGTTGAATGTTGATCAGCACCTGTCGGGTCATCGCAACACTATGTTGCACCTCTGCTTGGCTCTCTTGTAACTTTTTATTCGTTGGCAGAAGAATTCTTGTTGATGAGAGAGAAAAGAATGCATCTCTGCTAAGTCAACAGCTAGGATTACAGTGGTGGGCTGCGCCTGCGATGTTTCACCATCAACGTTTTGGGGTTTAGCAGAAGTGCCTTCACCCAAATCGTATGGGTCATCAACATGCGGCAGTGAAGGAGAAAAATGCGGTGAAGGTGGAGGGGAGGAGGATGCTGCTGGAAATGCGTTGGGTGAATCGGTAGTGAGGAGGAGATTTGTAAAGTGTTCTGGGAGTGGGGAAAGGGGTTCGGTAGGTGGGCTTAGAGGGCGAATAATCAAAGGTAAGGGGTCCAAGGATACTTGATCTTGCAGTGATTGCTCTTGGACTTTTTCCTTGCCTTTGTCAACTTTGCGCTGCTTCATGGGCTTTGGCTGCTGCGGCACATTCAAATCGATAATGAGCCTTTTTAGTGGAATCTCGGGGCAATGAGGGGAGTCTTTGAGAAGCATTCTCAAGATCTTGGTGTTGATGAGACCATGGACTTCTGGCATTGGTTCCTCTTCAATACCTACATCCAATGAGAGGCTTAAGCTCGAAACTATCCAAAGAAAGAAATACTGGCCTCTTACACGCCCCACAAAACCTCGGATTTTCTTTGTGATCAATTGGTCCACGTCAATTGGAATGTTGCGTGCTATGAAATATGCGCCATTACTCGATCCCTCGAAACTGTTTTGTCATGAGAGGTAGGGATGAGTCACCTCTTCACCAAGTATACCCAAAGGTGCGCTTCCGGAAGCAGTTTGTTGGATGCCAGGGTTTTGATGCCTTTTAAAGATACCGACCACTAAGTGCCCGATTGCGTTAATATTTTCAGCGCATCCTCCATTTGTTCTTCTAAGGGATCATCAATAATTTTGTTACCCGGTGCATTCGGGATGTCCTTCATCTGATATAACTCATTGATGTCCCTTGTGCTGAAAGGCACTGTCTCCCCTTTCATGATCACTGCATCTTTGGTGTCATGAAGTTGTCCATTATAGAAAGCTCTCACTACCGTTGGGATTACGATGGATGGGCACTGGCAGAATGTTTCCCACCCATGCTCCAACACAACACTTTTAATTAAATCTGGTAGTGGCGTTGGCGCAGGAAAGAACCCCATTTCCATCATCATGTCGTCATTCTTCTTCTTCTTTGATGGGCGTCCTTTGGTCGACGCAGGCTCACTACTTTGAACTTTCGCTTTGCCCTTATATTTTGTCAACACAAGGTGAGATCTTTGTCATTGTCTCCATTCTCGTTCCTTGCGTTGTTCTTCCCTTTCTCACTCTGCAATTTCATTACTTTTCTTCTCTCTAATGTGCTGCACATTTGCCTTGCACCTCTTCTTCTTCTCTTCCTTCTTCTTATTTTCTTCCTCTTCTTCTTCTCTCATTTCTCTTTCAAATTGCTCCGAGGCCAGCAATATGCGCTGTTCCTCCTCAAGCCTTATTCTCTCTTCTTCTGCCAAAATTGCATTGTTACGGCGCACTTCTTCATCGTGTAGTTTTCTTCCCAGATTGCCTTCTGTGATGATTTGTTGTGCTCGTAACATCTTTTCTTGTTTTTCTTCTTCCTCTCTCTTTCTTCTTTCCTTCTCTTCTACTACACTTTGCAAAACTTGTGGGTCGCTTGTTGACCCTTGCGGTGCATTCTCCTTGCGACGCCGCATAAGAGGGTTGATGTCTGGATCCTCTCGGTCGTTAGTCGCAACCGTTCTTATTTGCGTAGATACCTCTTCAGGTTGCACTGATTCTCTTTATTGCGTTGGCACCTCCTCATCCACCCTTGCGGTGGTGGATTCTCCATCGACATCCGGGCTCTCAGCCCTCTTCCTCTTTTCATCCTTCTTCTTCAGGCACTTCTCTTCTCACCTGCGTTCCCTCTTCTCACTCGATTTCCTTTCTTTTTTTTCCTTCCTTTGCTTGGCTTCTTCATCTCCTGCTGCCCTCTTCTCCTTGTTTTTCTTTTAATTCTTCTCTTCAGCCATTTTAGGCTGCTTCTCTGCTTCCACTTCCTCCAAACCAACTCTAGTGTGTCCCTCATAGGATTCTGTATGAACAGTTTCCTTAGGATCCGAAACGGCCAGGGCACTTTTTCTCGAAGCTTCTTCCATCTTTTCCTTCGAAGGTAAGGGCTGATTAACAACTTCAGCTTCGGGTAGCCCTCCCTCCTTCTCCATATTGCTCAAGATGCTCCTAAACACTTCTCTGTCATCTCTTTTCTTCTTCCCACTTTCGGATGACAGTGTTGGGAGTAGGGCACTCTCCATGCTCTGCACCCTCTCGGATTTGGAGTGGTTTGGCTACAACAGGCTTTTGCCGAGGTTTTCCGATGAATCTTGAGATGTTTCAGCTGGGCGGTGAGGCAGCGGCTTGCTGCGAGGAATGCCGCCTCTCTTGCAGTGACTTGGGCTGGGGAAGGTGATGAAGGTAAGGAAGATGAATGGAAGATTGATCGGCCATGGCTATGGTGAGTGAAAGAGTTGGGAAAGTTCTCAGGACTTAGGAAGAAAGTTCAAAGGTCTGGGTATGCAGAGGATTCGTTAAGGTTTTCGTTTTTGCAAAAGATTCAAATAGACGTCCTAAGATGTAGGAGGAAGGAAATTATAGGTTGGGCCTTGATGGGCTGAACGCAAATTCTGTGTGGCAGGCTTCGAGGTACTCAAAAAGCCGACCGCCGCGCTCCTCACATTTATGAATTAGGATGTTCTTTCATCTGCTAAGTCATCATTTCCTTCGAAGCCTAAACGATTGGACTATTCTCTTTCCAAAAAGAATTTATCTTTTGTGTTTTATTTGGATGGGTGAAAGGTTAAAGATTAACGCAATGCCTCCATTAACGTAAATGCATATTTGTAGAGGACGGGCAACAATGCATGTATTAGCGCAACACACCCCTCAACTCAAAAAATTTCTGGAGGATGGGCGCACGGTATTTCTATTGGCACAACAGTACCTCGACATAGTGCCTTTTCGCTAAGGACGGGCGCATAACACATACGCGCGCAACACACCCCTCAGCGCAATGCGTTTATGTGAGATCGACGCAAAGTGTATCTTGTTAACACAAGATGCACCCATCATCGCAACGCATACCAGATGTTTATTATTATTTTTAATTCATCAACAATGCAAGTTGATAAGACTTTGCGGTGTTCATTTTCTTTTTATTTAGTCATTCACATCAATTTCAAGAACAACGCAACTAATGCAGAAAAAGAATGGAAATTGAACAAAGCATGGAAATAACGCAATTGAATTAATTTTGAAGGAAATTCATAAAACAGTAAAAGCTATTTTAAGAAAGCAATAAATAATGCACTGCAGAAAACAATTAAAGGAAAGCAAGAAAGAATGCAATTAACCATAGATTTTAGAGATGCGGATTGAAAGACAATTTTCTCAGGATTACAGCAATCCACACCCCATAGGCGGTCAAGATTGCCTGCGCAATGTCATCAAGGACATTGTTTCTTCTCATGAGATCCCAGGGCTTCTGAGTTACTTGGTAGAATTCCCGGTGTTCTGTTGCGAAGCTCGTCTACCAATTGCCCGACTTGGATCCCCAAGTTCCTTATTGAAGACGCATGCAACTACATGACTACGTCATTTTTCTCAATATACTGTTTCAGCAGGTACTCCAATGATGACGAATTCACAGAGGTGTTCGATGAGGACAGTTGGTTATGCGGTTGCCTTTGATGACTCTGATTATGATTCTGGTGAAAAGGCAGGGGATTTCCTCGACTCCTAGAATTGTTGTTCTGATGGTTACTCTGGCCCTCATGGTTATGATTCCCTCCCCAACCGAAGTTAGGGTGATTCCGCCAACCTGGATTGTAAGTGTTCCTGTAAGGGTTGTTCTGGATAGCAAACACTTGTTGCGGGTTCGATGGGCACATCTTTACTGCATGGCCCCCTCCGCATTGGACGCAACTTATTGCAGCCACTTACGCCGACGCATTGGGTTGCGCTGAACTTTGAGAGAGGGCACCTTGATTAATTGCCATCGTTTGAAGAAGAGAGGTCACCGCGGCCATTTGTGTGGCCAAGGTTGTCATTGTATCACAGTTGATCATCTTCTCGGTCTCCCCCCCCTGGCTCCCCCCCCCCCTCCGTCCGCCACTCCCACCTCCACACCCCCCACGCCCCAACCTCCCCCCCCCCGCTCAACCCCCCCGCCAACCCTGTCCCCCTGCACCCCTCTTCTCCCCCACCCTCGCAACCCCCCGCATCCCCCTCCCCCCCCCTCCATTGAATCATATGTCAATAGGTTCTCGGTTGTCACCACATTCGGGTTGGTCCTGATGGGCTCTTTCCTTTCTTCCGCTGTCGTTTTTTCACTTAGCAAGGAGACTGCTAGGCATTGTTCCTTTTCTGTATCCCCAGAGTTGCGAGGGATCTCAGTTGATCTCGACAACGCTCTTTGCGGTCTATTTTTGAGTTCGCTCGCAATCTGTCCTATTTGAATTTCAAGATTTCAGATGGACGTTGCTTGATTCTAAAGCACTGCTTCATTTGTCTCAATATACTGCTTCAACAAGCTCTCTAAAGATGAAGATTGCGGTGCCTGCGAAGGTAGGAATCGTGATCAATGCATAAATAAAATGATCGCAACTTCGCTGCCAAATTGGCATGAGTTTAGATTCAGAAAGATCGCCTTGCTTGTAGTTGCATGTCCGCATGACACACGTGTGGGCAAGCCAAAACGAAGGCTAGGCACTCGAATCAGCGCAAGGTTATAGAAAAAAAAAATGATTTTTATATATGTCTAAAATACGCAAGGATAAAAATCATTTGGAAATTCCCCAATTGAAAAAGTTTTTTTATATGAAATAAATCATGCGATGCTCTAGAAAAAAGTAAAGTATTTTTTTAAGGTTAAACTTGCGGTCCCTAAATTTTAGAAATATTTTAAGAAGAGAGCCGAGTAAGAATTAAGGAGATGTACATAAGATTTGAATAAGGCAACCTTGAGAAATCTAGGAAAGAAGAAGGCGGTCCACTTTCTAGAGTAAATCTTTAGCTTATGCTCGTGGACAAGCATTGTTTTAAATTTGGGGATGTGATAATGGGCAGAAATGCACATTATTACAGTGCAAAATTATAAAACAATGAAGGATTGCGATGGTAAAAATATATAAAATTGCGTCCAAAAGCATTATGTTTATAACATTGTGATCACATGCGTCCATCGCATTAAAAACAGTTAACATATGTATTTTTTGCAGAAAATGCGTTGGCACAAGGTGGAATTGCGATCCAAAGAAATTAACGTGTGAGAGCATTAAAAGATTGTGACCGCCGTGCTATGTGATTGTTTGCGTTCGCAAAAATCTGCTCAAGAAGGTGGCCGCATAGAGTCGGCGCATCAAGGTGAAAGCTTAATAAATCACCATGGGACAGAAAGCTGACGACGGTCGATTTCGAATTAAGTTGACAAGCCGTTAACGACACTGTAGCAAGTACACTCATCTTTTTGGTGACAATTATTCGGCGAATCACATGGAGAATTAATGACATCCCATCACTGCAATCATTTGAGAGAAAAAAAGCTCTTCACCCTGAAGCTCTATAAGTACCGAAGGACACCTTCATTGAAGGAGTTCGGTTTTTCATTCCAGTTGAATCATATAAAAGATAGTTAGCCTTGTTTATAGTTTCCTTATACTTAGAAGGCGGAAGCAAGAAAAGGGAAAAGACGCCAGAAGATCGTCTTGGTCAGCTCGAAAGAGTGTCAGGGAGCGTGGAAAACAGAGAGAGGGCCGACTCTTGTGAGAGCAAGAATATTCTTTGGGTGGAGTAGAAAAGAACAGTGTAAAAGCCTTGGGAAGCAAGAAATTGCTACTAGGCTCTTTCTCTTTATTTCACATTGTCATTCTGTATTTTGATTTCATATATAGAATGGAACTTGCATTTCTACATCTGTTCACTCTCTTTACAATATGCATGAGTAACTAAAGTTTCAAATGGGTTGAGAATTACTTAGTTAACATGACCTAGGATCTTTATTGCATGTGATCATCTTGTCTTATGTTGCGTCCATCACCCTTTAGAGCTACTCGAGAGAGAGTCTAAAGAAAGAACCTAAGACTTGAGAGAGCTAGGTTAGAATCTAGACTCGGGAGAGCAAGATTAGATTTGAATAAGCAAGAGATAGAGACTTAGAGATAAGCTCTATTTGCCAACATGTATCGCATGCACCCTAGAGATAGGTTATGGTAGTATGCAGTCGCCTTGTGTATGTGTGTGTCATTCGTCATCGCATAGACAAGAATAGAGGCTTAAACGTAGGTCTTATAGACACCATTGCATACATCGCATGCGTTCTAAAACTAGAAGCCATAGCATTTGCATTGAGAGATGACTTGATGTTGTATGTATATAGCATGATCGCACAACATGAACGCAATGTTAGGAAGTGTTAGGTAAAACCCTTCTCAACCCGTTCCCCCCCATACTCATCGCATCTTTCATATTATTAACTCTTTTCTCAACTCCACCGCATAAACTTTATACTTTAAACAACATACAAACCAACACATTGTTTTATTTGTCACCGCAAAGTGATCTAAAATTACCACCGCATACTATTTCCTTAGTCCCTGTGTTCGACCTTGGGCTTTGATAACTTGTAGAAATATAAGTTATTTATAATGTTTTATTTAGATATTGCGGCTAAAAGAAATAAAATTTGTGTTGATAGTATACAAATTGGCTAAGAAATGCGAAAATTATAAAATGTCGTCAATACACCCACTAACACCATTGCGATGGCAGAAATGCACGTTATCATAGTGCTATGTTCTTAAAAAATGTTGGATTGCGTGGATAAAACATGTTAAATTGCATCCATTAAACATCAATTTCATAATATTGCGATCACATGCGTTCATCGCATAGAAACAGCTGATTTTTGTGTTTTTATGCAGACTATACGTTAACGCAAGGCAAGAATTGCGATCATAGGAAATCATCGGTCGAGCGCAACTTCACTGCAAGACTTTGTGATGATTGTGCTCACAAACATTTGCTCGAGAAGGATTGCTGTAACTTAGTCAGAACAACATAGTGGGCGCATTTGGGTGGAAGGCTAATTAATCGATGGGACAGAAAGCTGATGACAATCAAATACGAATTAAGTTGATAGTCGATAACGATCACAAGTACATTTAGCTTTTTGGTAACAAATATTCGACGCATGAGTCAGGAATTAAAGTCGTCCCATCTATTCAATCATGAGAGAGAAGCCACCTTTCACCCTGGATGTTCTATAAATACCAAGGGCAACCTTCAGAAAAGGGGTTAATCAGTTCCACAAGTTCACAAGTCTGTTCATAGTTTTCCTTTCATTTTAAAGCGAAGCAAAAGAAGAGTGGTGATGCCGGAGATCGCTCAGGGCAACTCGAGAGAGAACCTTGGGGCGTAGATGCAGAGAGCCGGCCGACTCTCGCAAGAGCGAGATTATCTTTTGAGCACGAGTAGAAAAATAGTGTAAAAGCCTGGGATGCAAGAGATTGCTACCAGGCTCTTTATTCTGTACTTGCATTGTTATTTTGTACTTCATCTTTATATTTATATAATGGAAGTCCTATTTCTATATCTATTCACTCTCTTAGTACGCATGAGTATCTAAACTAGTCGAATGGGTTGAGAAGAACTAAGCTAACATGACCTAGAAAGTTCATTGCTTGCGATTATCTTGTATTATGTTGTGCCAAATACCCCTTTAGATCTACTCGAGAGAGAGTATTAAGAAATAACCTAAAACTCAAGATAGCTAGGTTAGAATCTAGACTCAAAAGAGCAAGATTAGAACTGCATAAACAAGAGATAGGGAAGAGATAAGCTCTGTTTGCCAACCTGCATCGCATGCATCCTAGAGATAGGAATGATATTATATGGTCGCCTTATTTGTGTGTGTGTGTTATCCTGTCATCGCATAAATAAGAATAGAGGCTTATGTGTAGGCCCTATATATTTATCACATATATCGCATGCATTCTAGAATTAGAAGCCGTAGCATTTTCATCGAGGGATGGTTTACTATTGTATGCATGTTGCATGATCACAAAGTATGAACGCATTCTAGGAAGTGCTAGCCGAAACCCATCTCAACCTGTTCATCGCATACTCAGCGCATCTTCCGTTCAACAACTCTTTTCAAACTCCGTTGCATTTATTTATTTTTCATTAACACGATCAACAACAAACCAACAATTAATTGAGTTAACAGTTACCGCAAAGTTTTCATAAAAATTACCAATGCAATCTGTTTTCACAAGTCCCTGAGTTCTACCCTGGACTTACCAGGAAACTCAGTGGAATTTACACTTGGATTCCGTTGAGGAAACTTGAGTGCTCAACACAATTTCATCAACGCATATCACACACATTTCCACTTCATAAAATCAAGCAACATCCATCGCTGCATACCATCGCATAGCACTGTCGCATCCATCACGTAGCATTGCCACGTCCATCGTCGCATGCCCTTGCATCATCGCATGCCCTTGTACCGCATGCCCTCACATCATTGCATGCTACCAACGTATTTCCTTCGGCCGCATACACGCATACCATCGTGTCCATCGCATCCATCGCACCGCATGCGCACGTAGTACTGCCGCAACCATCGCATCCATCATGTCCATCGCAGCCGTCGCACCGCATGCGTTTTTCTAACCTCTCAAGATAGTGGCTGCTGCATGCGTTGTTCTTGGCCATACTTCATCCTTCTCTCCATGCCCAAGTAAACTTTCAAAACTTCATGGCCAACGCATGGCACCACATCAACGCATAGCCCAACACTTAGTAATTTTCTCCTTAGGTACCACCGCATGGTTACTCTTGGTAATGCCTCTTGCCAATACTTCGGCCAATCATGCATCCAACCTTACAAACGCATGGTTGCCTTCTCAACTTATGAGTTAATGTCTCCTAACACTTAACGCATGGGTCCTTTTGACCATAAACTTAACCAAATTTCATCAATTAAAGCTTAACTCAAAACTACTCAAGAAAAATCTACACAACACTTAGAAATTTCCTTCACTTTAACATAGGATTTAACTTCCACTTAGTTAATTCCTTTTAACACCTGCTTAAGTAGGAAAAATGGAAATATGGGTTTTACAATACATTAACAAATCAGGATCACTTTGTTTATAGCACCTCTACAACAACTTGTAATCGCTATAGAGTAGGCCATATCTAATAATGTTACCAGAATAAGGCATCCAATCTTATTTGTATACTATAGACGATTTTGGTTATTTACTCGAATTTGATCCATTTTTATGTCTCTAAATAAAGTTCAAGTATTCATGCAATACCCATGGATCTAAGATTATTAGATTTTGACTGCATGAATGTAACTTAAAGATTCAATAACAACTTTATTGCGGAAATGTTGAACAACATCTTTATTGATAATAGAATGTGTTTAACTTTACAAACTGCGAGTTTTAGGACACACAACCCAACAGAGATTTCTTGATCAAACTATGAAACTGCGAGTTTTAGGACACACAACCCAACAGAGATTTCCTGATCAAACTATGAATTTCAAGAGTTATTATGATACGACTCTATATTGTGGGACTTTTTTATTGCATGTTGAATACTAGATCAATTTAGTGATAATTACCCTTTTACCAGTAGCTATGTACACCCTAGATTGTCTTTAGGTTCACCAATTTGTATGCCTTTGTGTCCACCAGTTTTGTGTGTCCATGGATCCACTAGTTTGTGTTTCTTCATAATCACCAGGTTGTCTAAATGCATCATCAACGGTAGGATGGGTTTACTTGTTCACTCAAATGTCCATACATTTTGAACCTTCAAGTTGGAAGTTTTAAATTTATATGCTTTTTTCTCATTACATTTTAAGTGATCCCGAATTGATTTTTTTTAGCATTCCCTAAATTGTATTAGTGGTGTTTTTTTTTTAAAAAAAAAAATATTTCTTTATTTTATATTAAAATGATTAACCAATTTTCTTTTAAGATTGCTTGAATGTCATTATGACCCTAGTTAGAGATTTTGGAAAGTTGGGTTGTTAAATCGAGCCTTTTGGTTTAGTTTCATCTTTTATGACCATGTTGCTCAATTTACCTCCAATTAGTACTTTAATGATCTTCATCCGTCCAAAATACTCTAAACAATTCTGAATTGCTTGGTCTCAACCAAATAAAAGATTAACTGCATTAGAATATTGAAATTAACATGAAATAAAGATATGAATTGCACATTTAAATTTTTAAAAAGGTGGAAGAAGATAGGATGTATGGCTTCGTCGATAGAGAATTATCTTTGAAACATCATGAAGGAGTAGGGTTACAATTTTAAAATTATTTTATACAAAATACAAATAGAAGCAAAATTAATTTTCAATAACAATCCTATAATATAGAATAGTAAAAGTAAGCAAGGAAAATTTAACAAAAGTTTAACGTAAATCCAAATTTAATTCACAAACCGTACCTAACAAATAAAAAATCTTTACTATTTTTACATAAATGCAAAACAGATTCATGCATAAAGTTGTTGAATTTATTGAACTTTACTATATTTATAAAAATGAAATAAATTTATGGATGGAATTTAATGTAATTTTTAGTATTTAAACCTTCTCAATCGTAAAATTTTTATAGCCCAAATTAATAAAACCATATTTGCAACATTTGCTTCTTGAGAATATGACGAAACCAGTTTCTTCTTCCCCTATCATCTTCATTGCTCTTATTTTTGCAGGTTCTCTTTTTTGTTCCACAAATACTATATTGTCATGAGTAACAAAATTAAATATCCATTAGGCATATTATGAAATTTCGCATTAATGATTTTATGATTTTCACGAACCTTCAAACGAATATCTCAACCTCTTCATCACATTGAAATCTTGACATTTTTATTTGACATAGATAGTGAAATCTTTCGTTATGACAAGATATTGCTAATTTGCTTGTTTATTTATTTTTCTTTTTGTCATTGTATAGTTGTATGGATCTTGGTGCCTAAAGACGTCTCAGCTACCCAAAGATGTCAAGATATATTGTATAATAGTGGATGCACTCTTGATGACTGCGGAAAGAAATGTTGGGAGAAGCATCATAGTATTTCACATCAATGCATTCCAACTAACCCTGTGCAAACCATATATGCTTGTTATTGTTTCTATGATTGTGGTACCAAAAATTGATTTTGTGGCATTCCTAATTTTGTGTAATGTTCCTCACAAACTTCTAAAATAATAGGAAACATTTTCCATAATCTTTGTCCATTATTTCTAGCACACTTTTAAATGGTATGGTTTTAAAATGAATGTTTCCATGTCAATATTATATTATATTTTGTTTGTGTCAAATTATATCCTATTAAATTTTACTCATCCCCATGCCTAGAACATTAATCTTTAGATGTTGGAGAAGTTTTCAGCGTAAGCCCGTAATTTAAGTCTTGTTGACTTACAAAATTCATCTTAAATAGATGATTATGCTCTCCAATCATTTAGAACGGTAGCAAAAAGGATCCTTCACAATTTAGTCTTAGCTTTTTGGGTTGATGAAAAATAGAAGTTGTTTCATTTAAAAAATGTTTATAAGTTTACTAATATATGTGAGAGGCTTTGGTAGGCAATTAATAGACACATGAATTTAACACATCATTACTTAAGATTATTTGTATTGGTTGGTCAATAATATTATTGACATCGATTAATTTCGTCCACTTTTATCAATCTTGCCCACTTCCTATTGTATGAATTAAAACATATCGGTAAAACTGAGCATGACTCAATTAACATACGAGTATCTTAGTAACCACAAGGTTTTTATGTATGAAACTTTTTATTACTTTACGCTTTTATAAAAAGATAAAATGTTGAGTTGATAGGTTTTGATTTACTTGAACAAGGATGAACATATGTATGACTTGGAAGTCGAAGATTCTTACAACAATTTTCTAGTTAATCATTATTACATTGTTGCATCTGTGAAAATAAGCAGTAGAATAAAGTTCTAACTAACTTTTACTATGTATAATAACAGTTAATTGTTGTCGTTATCTGTTCTTGATTCTGAGTAAGGATTTTTATCACACCCCTTCCCAATTTATCTTTTAAAATCGAAAGGGGACATGATGGTAGCAGTTACCAAAATACTGGCCAAAACTTACTATCTAAGTTAAATGAAACCTGCTTAAAACCTTAATATGCAAAAACAACTAAGCAGTAAATCAACTATGGCTTTAACCAACAAAACAACTTAAATACAATTCCAAAAAAAAAAAAAAAAAAAATAGATGTCTAACAAATAGCACAAGAATGAACATGGGTCTAAAAATAAGTTTTATAAGTCCCAGACTTCTCTGAAAATATGTGTAGATCAAACAACCATAACCTAAGCTTCTTCCTTCCTAACTAAGCTTTCAGTGCCAAGCAACAGTAGGTTCAATCGCGAGGAAACTGACCACTACCTGGGAAAAATGAAAATATTTGAAAACGATGAGCTAGTTGTCCAGTAAGTGAATCATAGAAATACAATTCGTCTCAAGCCTTTCATACACATTAATTTAAACATATAAACATGCTAGAAATGATCTCAAGCAACTTACGTAGTATCATGCGTCATAATCAATCATACTATTAAACCTTAGTTGAGAACGAGCGCTCGTTGCTTAAGCTCCCAACGTCCATTCATGGCCTTGAGACACATACTTCGATCCCATTATAATGACTGTGGCCAGGAAACCCATACTTCAGCCTCTCATATAGAACTACCTACGTGCACGTGGAGTATACTAAGTACTGTCAACACCTTAAGTACTTGCTTGGATACCTTCTATACCTTCGGTATCCGGTTTATTAGAATCGTAACATTCATAGAAGATTTGAGTACCATGAGGTTAGGCATAGCACTTACATACCTTTCGCCATAAGAGCATTATCACAATTCAACATGCATGCTTCACAAATTATAAACATGTAGTTTGCATTACCTTTCCATTCAAACATCATGCTAAATATATGCCATGTATCCTTTTAAAACATAAGTATAAACTTTAGTTACTTCGAAAACCCATGAACGCTAGCATGAAATTGTGAAACCCGGATCTCCATTTTCCTACTTAAGTAAGTGATTAAGGGGTTAGATAGGAGGAAGTTAAATCCTATGTTATGTAAATAATCTAATAATTTTACAATTGTCATAATAACTGTAATAATTGTCACCTTTTGTGGATCAACAATTTGTAAGGGTGAATGTAAACTATAATGGTTAGGTATTATAGTTATGATAACCATATTTGATTCTGGAGTACGAGTAGAGAGGACCCTAAAAGGATAAAAAGAAGAGAAAATCTTGAAAACTTAAATCCTGAATAGTGAAGAAGGGATTGAAGAACTGAGGAAAATATAGAAAAGTATTTGAGAAAATTCGTGTGTAAGTTGCACGGAGATAAACCATATTCTCAATAGCTAGCGAGATTGGAGGAAGTTGGAGAGAATGGAGAGAGCGAGATTAGAGTGAGAGAATGGGAGAGAGCGAGACTGGTTGAGCGAGAGAATGGGAGAGAGCGACACTGCCGAGATCCAAGCTAGCGAGAAGGCTAGAGAGAGCGAGATATTTAGCGAGAGTGGAGAAGCGAGAGTTTGAGCGAGAAAGTTGAGAGCGAGATTGTGAGCCAAAAAGTGGGAGAGAGCGAGAGTGGAAAGAACGAGACCAACGAGAAAGTGGGAGAGAGCGAGAGCAGCCTGAACGCCTCATTCGAACGTCACGCCCACGCGATGGAAGGAAACCGCCTGTGCATCGAACGGTCGGGCATTTATGCATTGAACTTGGCCACGATCTTATAGATTATGCATTGAAAACCCTAAATTGAATACAAACAAAGCTTGAAGACGTAAGGGCAAACGTCAATTAAAATTTAGGTGTCTGATTAAGAGGAATTCTTAAACCCTAAAAAATTGTGTTGGATGCGTTTGGGAAGAACACTTTGAACAAAGGTGAAGTTAGCTTACGTTAGTAAAGGGAGGATTAAACATTTGGCCATGCAGCCAAGTAGGTGGTGTCAAAACCATAGGAGGTTTGGACGCATATAAATAGAGCCGTTGGGATTTCATTTTCAAATCACAAATCATAAAATTCGTAAAAAGAGAGGGAGAATAGAGTGCATCGTAATACTGTAAAGCCATGATATTGTTTATGTGTGACTATAGAAACTGCGATTATGCCCGAGATGTGGTTAGCATGCTTAACAAAAGGTGCTTGGCAGAAAATAATGGTCGGCTTCGGTCGGTGGGAAATAATAGTCGATGACGACCAGCGGAAAATATGGTCAAGTACCTAAGCATGTCTAGCGGGTTAAATAAAATGGTCGATGTGCACATTGGCGGGAATTGGGGTCATAGGAAGGTTTCCATAGGTGATTGCATTGATTCATGATATGATATGCATGCCACATATAACATTTTGGAATAAAGATTAATCATTGCATGAATAAATCCATGATCATGCATGAGTACACTGTGATTATTATTATGTGATTGATTTCCCAAAAATGATGATTTTCAAAACGATTTTCATCTTTAAAAGAACCACTCACTGGGCTTAGTAGCTCACACTCTTCAAAATGTTTTCTTAATTCCCGCCAGGTAGCGGAAGATGAGAAGTTCTAGAGTGCTACCAAGGTCAAGGCCTGCCACGTGTCCCAATTACATTTCCGAAGGGTTTTTACGGTTGTTGTTGTAAACTTTTTTGTTAAGTCCTTAAGTTGTATAAACGTTATATCACTGTCGTAATAAAAGATGGGCCTAATTAATTCGTTATAGTTATCTCCTTGACTTAATCATTCCACTGTGTATAAGTTATAATATGGTATCAAAGTTATTCCGCAAGAATCATTAGGCAGTAAGTGTCAGCTCAAGGGTTGATAACTGCTGTAGTCGCATCCCTCTCCCAGGCTGAGAAGGTGGTCTAGGGACGAGGTGTGATAGAAATTCACTTGGAATGCATGCTCCTGTTATATATATATATTTTAAAACATTTCGTCACTCACGGGTCTCTAGACTTTATTTTTCCTAGGCTTGGTAGGCCTCTCCAATGGAAGTCATTGATGAGTTATTTTATGAGGTGGAATTATGGATGAAATGCGGTGATCAAAATGCGTTGAGAAACAAGTTTTCTCAGTGAAATCCAAGTATAAACCCCACTGAGTTTCTTTTTAAGTCCATGGTCGAACTCAGGGACTTGGGAAAACAATATGCGATGGTAATTTTTCAGAAAGACTTTGTGGTAACCAAATAAATCAAGTAGTTGTTTGGATTGTTGTTTGCAGTAATAAAAATAAAAAATTGTGGTGGAGTTTGGAAAAGAGTTAATAAAACGGAAAATGCAATGAGTATGCGGTGAACGGGTTGAGAAGGGTTTGGCTAACACTTCCTAGGATGCGTTCATGTTATGCGATCATGCAGCATATATACAATAGCAAACCGTCTCTCGACACGAAGGCTAGGACTTCTAATACTAGAACACATGCGATATATGCGATGAGTCTGTAGGACCTACACATAAGCCTCTATTCTTATCTATGCGATGACAAAATGACACACACACAAATAAGGCGACCACATAATATCATAACCTATCTCTAGGGTGCATGCGATGCATGTTGGCAAAGAGAGCTTATCTCTAAGTCCCTATCTCTTGTTTATGTAGATCTAATCTTGCTCTCTCGAGTCTAGATTCTAACCTAGCTCTCTCAAGTCTTAGGTTCTTTCTTTAGACTCTCTCTCGAGTAGCTCTAAAGGGACATCGGGCACAGCATAAAACAAGATAATCGTAAGCAATGAAGATCTTAGGTCATGTTAGCTTAGTTCTTCTAAACCCATTCGACAAGTTTAGCTACTCATGCATACTAAGAGAGTGAACAGATGTAGAATAAGAATTTCCATTGTATAAATATAAAGTTAAAGTACAAAATAACAATACAAGAAGAGGATAAAGAGCCTGGTAGCAATTTCTTGCTTCCCAGGCTTTTACACTGTCTTTTCTACTATTGTTCAAAAGATAATCTCGCTCTGGTGAGAGTCGGCCCGCTCTCTGCTTTCCACGCCTGCAGGTTCCCTCTCGATTTTCCCTGAGTGATCTTCCGGCGTCTCTTCCCTTCTCTCACTCCGCCTTCTAAAAATAAAAGAAAACTATGAACACGACTAAAGCTATGAACAAAAACATGTTGAACTGCTGAACCCCTTTTCTGAAGGATGCCTTCGGTATTTATAGAGCTTCGGGGTGAAGGGTGACTTTTCTCTTATGATTGCACAGATGGGATGACTTTAATTCTCTGACTGATGCGCCGAATATTTGTCACCGAAAAGCTGAGTGTACTTGTTATCGTTAGTAGCTTTTTAACTTAATTCGGATTCGACTGTCATCAGTTTTCTATCCCATCGTGATTAATTATGCTTTTCACCTAGATGCGCCCACCATGTTGCGCCGGCTCTATGCTGCAATCCTTCTTGAGCAGATGTTTACGAACACAAATCACCGCAAAGCCTTGCGGTAATGCTGCGCTCGACCATTGATTCCTTGTGATCGCGCCTTCCGCCTTGTGTCAACGCATTTTCAACATAAAAATACAAAAGTTAACTATTTTTATGCGATGAACGCATGCGACCGCAATGTTATAAAATTAATGCTTTTTGGACACAATTTAACATATCTTATCAACGCAAACCTTCATTTTTTAATAAGTTAGCACTGTAATAACGTGCATTTCTGCCTATTATCACACCCCCAAATTTAAACAATGCTTGTGATAACTTATAGAAATACAAGTTATTTATACTGTTTTATTTAGATATTGCAAAAAAAAGAAAGAAAAGTTGCGTCGATAAAAATTGGCTAAGAAATCGGAGAATTATAAAATGTTGTCAATACACCCACTAACACCATTGCGATGGTAGAATAAAGTGTTTCAATTTTTTTTTGCAGGAAATCAGTCATCGCATGTGTTAATGACTCAAAGATAAAATAAACAACACATCTACGTCGCATTGTGCCCATCATTCAGGAATGAAGAGATGATCAACGCAATGACGGCGCATGCGACAATCAATCAAGAGCTTAGCGATCAACACAAATTCAATCGCATGCGGTAATAAAAAACAACACCGCATGCGTCGATCGATCGAAGATGTAAAGAGCAACGCATTTGCGGAGGATTATGAAAAATGTATTACTTTCAGTTGTGCATTTCTGATGGGTTGATTACATAACAGAAGGAATATTCACTCTGCCATTTCAGAAACTACCATAACCATAAAGTGGGGACCACAAAGTCAAAGAGCGAAGCTTCACCTATAAATAGCTTCTGCAAATTCACTAAAAAATATACATGAATACATAGAGAATATATCGATTCTGAGAGAGAGACTGGTATGAAGCGACTTACAGAGTAGATCTAGGATAATGACGAGACAAGGCCAAGAGGTGAGTCTCCGAGCAAGGAATCCTTCCAATCCCTAACATTGAAGCTCTGTGCGAAGGTCATTTCTACCAGAAGAGCAGGCCTGAGAGGGAAGCTCTCCTCTCCATTACTTCCACATGCCGGCAAGCAAAACCTCCGTTTGGAATTTGTGTCAAGACGTTGACACTTATTCTGTATTTGTTTCTAATCTCTTTTTTTATCATCTGTATTCATTTTCTCTAATCTTTCATTCATACCTTGTATCGAATGCTTAATTCTATAATTAAATGTTATGATAATTACCATTATCATTTCTCTGTATATTTCCGTTCATCCATAATCCATTTTCTCCATGATGTTTTCCTAATTCCCTGGGTAGATAGAAAGAAATAAGCGAGTGAGTTAATTGTGTTAAGAAAATAATTAAGTTTAGCTAAAGCATGCTCGACGACATCTTCACCCGTGAGAACAGAAGTGAAGATGTTATTTCGCCTATCGATAGAAGTTTGGAAGAATGCGTTAACTAAAGCGAGAAGTACTTCCAGAGATGGAAGCAACCTTATGTTCATCACGTTCATCCCTGTTTCACCATAGAGATATGGGAACGCAGCTGGTCACTGAGAGGTTTACGCCAAGGGAAAGTAGAACCTTAGTTGCATCTTTAACGCAATTAACAAACTTGTGATATTTTTACAATGTACTCTTTCCCATTCTGATTCATTCATAAAGACTTGCCATCGCATCCCACGATTCTTTGTATAACTTCACAGTCAGTTCTTAAACTCAGTATCATGTATCATGTATCTTGTATCTTGTATCATATTAGTTTAGGTTTTATTTTATCAACGCAATTTACATTATTGTATAAACAACCATTCTTTATTAATTGTAAAAATCGGTCGCATATACCACATTAGTAACACATTAACGAAAACAATCCCTGTGTTCGACCTCGGATTATTCTGAGAAACTTGCGTTGGAATTATACTTGGTTTCAGCACAAGGAAACTTGTGACACACATTACTCCATTCCATACTACGAGCATAGCATTAATAACGCATATATTTAGACGTAGTATCACATAAAATTCTCTTTAACGCATATATTTGTTCATTCATTCATATTCATATTTGTCCACATGCTTAAAGTTAAAGACATAAATTCATCGTTGCAGCTTGTCCTCAAGCATAAGCTAAAGATTTCCTTTAGAAAGTGGACCACAAATCTCTTTTCCTAGATTTCTCTAGGATACTTCATTCAAATTCTATACACAAAAATTTCCTTAATTCTTATTCAAGTCTCTTCTTAAAATATTTCTAAGACCTAGGGACCGCAAGCTTAACCTTCAAAAGGACTTTACTACATTCCAAGACATCACATGATTTATTTCAAAAAAACTTTTTAACTGGGGTGTTAAATGATTTTTATCCTTGCATATTTTTTACATTGTTATTTTTTTTCTGACCTTGCACTGATCCAAGTGCCTCACCTTTGTTTTGGCTTGCCCTACATGTATCATGCGGACATCTAACTACGAGCAAGACACTCGTTCTCAGACTAAACTTGTACCTACTTGGCAGCGGAGTTGCGTTCATTTATTCATGCATTGATCCTGGCGACTTACTTTCGTTTTGGCTTGCCCCATGTATGTCATGCGAACATCTAACTACGGGTAAGTGCCTTTCACAACTTAACTCTTATCAATATGGGTTTCCTATTGCGTTGATAGTGGACTTTTTATTCTCAAAGTTTTCCTCTCTTTCATTTTTTTTTTCATAGAGCTAGAAATAGCAAGGTCGAAAATAAATACCTCATCCCTAAATTTAAAATGCGGCAATGTCCTCATTGCCAAAAGATTGAAAGAAGGCATGCGATGTTCTTAGGAAGTTTGGTAAAGGGTCAGTTTGAAAGAAAGCTAGTAGACCACTAACTTCTAGAAATATTCCAAGAGGTGACTGTCTTAAAATTAAGTTGACTTTAGTATATATGAAAGAATAGAAGCATGTGTTTCATCATTGAAATCATAATTGGCAAAGAGAAATCTTGCGGAGACTTATTAAATTTATCAATATGAAATGATTGTGGTAATCAAAGAGGATGCGGTGATAAAATTTTCAAAGTTAAAAATGCAATGCGATAGTGCAGAATTTGGAATAAAGTGAAGGAAAAATACAACCTCCAAATTTGTGTTGTCGCCCGCATTGTTTGTTTATGCATCCTGCTTTGCAGTGATCTATCTTCTTTGGATTGCGATGACGGAATAATATAAGTTGCTTCTTCGTGTAATGCCTCCGCAATCATTTGCCTCAATTGTTGCAAGAAAAACAGTGAGAGGGTCAAATAATATTAAACAAAACAAAGTCTTTTACTGCAACCGGTTATTATTATTATTTTTTTTTAGAATAAGATAAAGAACTGAAAAATATAGTGAAATGAAAATTCGGAGGAGTAGAGAAAAGTTGAAGATTTCATGATTCCAACAAGTTATTCATAAAATTTGCGTCCCTGATGAATTTCGATCGTCTGATAGCACAGGGACCTCCTACTACTTTCTTATTTAGAGTTTCTCAGTTCCACGGAGTCGACTTGGCGATGCAAGCCTTCTCCTTGATACACTTTTACTCTTGCCCATTAACTATGAATATGTTGGTTCCGTCGACATTAGATAATTCGACCGTGCCATGCAGGAATACCTCTCTAACTATGAATGGTCCGGACCAACGTGACTTTAATTTCCTAGGGAAGAGCCGTAGTCGTGAGTTGAATAGTAAGACCCTCTGCCCGACTTGTAAATCTTTGCATTCTCATATGCATTAATCATCCATTCCTTCAGCTCGACCAATTGAAGTTTCCTTGCTTCTCCTGCTTTCTTCAAGTCAAAGTTTAGCTTCTTTACCGCCCACAGTGCTGTGTTCCAGCTCCAGAGGCAAATGACACACATTACCAAATACCAACCCATACGGGGACATACCTATGGGTGTCTTAAATGCAGTTCAGTATGCCCACAATGCATCGTTGAGCTTTGTTGCTCAATCCTTTCGCGAAGGCCTTATCACCTTCTCAAGTATCAGCTTGATCTCTCGATTGGACACCTCGGCCTGACCATTCGTCTGTGGATGGTATGGCCACTTTGTGGAGAATGTTATATTTTTGCAGCAGTTCCTTGATAGTATGATTGACAAAGTGGGACCCTTCATCACTTATTATGGCACGTGGAGTGCCAAAACGAGTGAAAATGTTTTTCTTCAGGAATTGAAAGACCACCGCCGCACCGCTTGCGGTGCATGCCACTGCTTCTACCCACTTGGATACGTAGTCGACGGCTAACAAAATATAATTTTTACCATTCGATGGAGGGAATGGTCCCATGAAATCAGCACCCCAGACGTCGAACAACTCTAGTTCGAAAATGGTGTTCATAGGCTTTGCATGTTTCCATGAAATGTTACCTAAGCGTTGGCATCGGTCACACTTCATCACGTAGTCAGCTGTATCCTTAAACAATGTTGGCCAATAGAATCTACTTTGTAATACTTTTGCTATGGTGCACTATCCTCCAAAGTGCCCACATTATGGTGAGTCATGACATTGCGATAATATGCGTTGTTGAGCAGCATTTGGTATGCATAGTCGCTGAATCTGGTCTGCCCCTTTTTTATACAGATTTGGCTCATCCCAAAAATATGATATGCATTCGTACTTGAGCCTCCTCTTCTGGTGGTCAGTATAATCCTAAGGGAATCGCTTGCAAACCAGATAGTTGACTATGTTAGCATACCATGGAAATTTTTCAATCTGAAATAGCTGCTCATCTAGGAACACCGCACTCACTTCTGATTAATTGTGGTCAACCTCTGGGTTTTCCAATCTGGACAAGTGATTCGCAACTTAGTTCTTCGTCCCCTTGCGATCAATTATTTCTATGTCAAATTCTTGGAGGAGGAGAACCCATCTGATCAACCTCGGCTTCGCATCCTTTTTTGTCATTAAATACTTTTATCGCCAAATGATCAATGTGGATGAATACTTTTGTTCCCACCAAATATGCTCTAAATTTTTCCAATGCAAAAATTACTGTAAGTAGCTCTTTTTCTGTGGTGGTGTAGTTAGTCTGAGCAAGATTCAACGTCTTACTCCATATGCGATGGATGTAATATTATTTCTATCTTCTGTGCCAGAGCTGCTCCCATTGCATACCCACTTGCATCGCACATTAATTCAAAAGGAAGTGTCCAATAAGGTGCGATTAACATCGGCGCGGTTGTCAGTGCATCCTTCAAAATCCTGAATACGTTGAGGCAATTGTTGTCAAAATCAAAATTTCTGTCATCTTCCATCAACGTACACAACGATCGTGCTATTTTCAAAAAGTCCTTGACAAAGCGTCTGTAAAATTCGGCATGCCCCAAGAAATTTCTTACAGCCTTTACACTTGTTGGAGGTGGAAGTTTTCAATTGCTTCTATTTTTTCTTTATCCACCGCCAACCCAGCCTTTACACAATGCCCTCCTTTACCATAATATGGCATTTTTCCCAGTTAAGAACAAGATTTGTCTCCTTGCATCTTTTCAATATCTTCTCCAGGTTGGCCAAACAAACTTCGTAAGTGTGCCCATAGATAGAGAAGTCGTTCATGAAGATTTCAAGAAGTCCTCGAGATATTCTAAAAAGATGGCCTTTATGCACCTTTGGAATGTGCTCGGCACATTGCAGAGGCCGAATGGCGTGCGGCGAAAAGTGAAAGCAAAAGTTCCATATGGGCAGGTGAATGTGGTCTTGTCCTGATCTTCTGGAGCAATCATAATCTGGTTATACCCAGCATATTCATCTAGAAAGAAGTAGAAGTCATTTTCGGCTAGACGATCCAACATTTGGTCAACGAAAGGTAGAGGGAAATGATCTTTCTTTGTTGCCACATTCAGCTTGCGGTAGTCCATGCAAATACGCCACCCAGTGACGGTTCTTTGCGGTATCAACTCATTATTTTCGTTGGGGACTACCGTCATGCCACCTTTCTTCGACACGCACTGCATGGTGCTGACCCACGTGCTGTCTGGTATCGGATAAATAATGCCTGCATCTAACCACTTCATGATCTCCTTTTTAACGACCTCTTTCATCGCAGGGTTGAATCTGCAATGATGTTCGATTGATCCATTGTGGTTTTCTTCGAGACAATTCGGTGCATACAGTATGCGGGGCTAATTCTTCGAATGTCTGCGAGCGTCCAGCCAATCGCTCGCACATGTTTCCTCAGAATGCTCATCAATGCATTCTCCCGGTCTTCATTAAGTTTAGAGGAAATAATGACTGGCAGCTTTTCATTTTGCCCCAAAAATGCATACTTTAGGTGATTCGGTAGGGTTTTCAATTCCATTATTGGTGGTTCTACTAAGGACTGTTGCATTGTTTTTCTTTCTTATTTTACTATTGGCTCTTCTTCTTGGGTTGCGATCATCTCAACTTCCTTTTTTGTTTTTTCTATTATCACATTACATGTCAGAATGGATGCACTTGCATCATTTTCTTCATTCTCTTCATCAAGCTTTTCTTCTTCAGTCAAATTCTGGTCGTCGTCAGATTCATGCAGGTCTTCTTCGTCAAGAAAATTCATGGCATGGATGATGTTGAACTTGAGCTTCTATTCATTTATGCTCAAAGTGATCTCTCCTTTGTACACATCAATCTAGGCACGACCTGTTGATAAAAATGGTCACCCCAGAACGATGGGCACATCTTTTTCGGCTTCGTAATCTAAGATGATGAAGTTGGCTGATAAGATAAATTTGTCTATGGTGACCAGCACGTATTTCACCTTCCCCTATGGATGCACCAGAGATCTATCTGCAAGTTGGAGAGTCACAGTCATAGGCGTAAGTTGCCCCACATTCAGCTACTTAAAGATCGACAGAGACATCAAATTGCTGCTGGCTCCAAGGTCACACAATACTTGCCCGATGTACGGTCCTCCAATGGAGCAAGGTATAGTAAAGCTCCCAGGATCGCTCATCTTCGGTGGGATTATTGATTTCGAGCTTTGTGTTAAAGCCACCATGGAAAATTTACTAGTGCCCCTCTTATTGGTTACAATATCTTTCAGAAACTTCACGTATGCAGGCATCTCCTTAATCACTTCACTGAGTTGAATATTAATATGCAATTGTTTTAACATAGTCATGAAGCGTTGGTACTGTACCTCGTCAATCTTTTTCTTTCTGAGTCTCTGTGAGAAAAGTGGCAACTGCACTCCCACGATCCCCTTTTCCGTCGGCTTTGAGGTGGACGCAACTTCTGGTTCTATCACTTCTTTTTCTCCTTCTTCTACTTGAGTCACCACAATCTCTAGTTCCAATGCAATGGGAGTAGTCCGGCTAGGCTCCTTTCTTTCTCCCTCCATAGTTTTTCCACTATGCAGGGTCACGACTTGACATTGCTCTTTACTTGATCCCCTTGGGTTGCGTGGGAGTTCTGTTGAACTCGACAGGGCCCCTTGTGGTCTATTCTTTAGCTCGCTCGCAATCTGGTCCATCTGTACTTCCAGATTGTGGATGGACGTCACCTAGCTTTGAAGCACAGTTTCGTTTTTCACTATATACTGCTTCAACAAGCTTTCCAAGGAGGAAGATTGGGACGGTTGTGAGCTATTGGCTTGATTGCTTCTCTGATCGTTATTTTGCGGGAAGAATCCAGGTGTCCCTTCTTTTCGTCCCACATATTGGAAATTATGTTGCTGGTTCAATGAAAAATTGGGGTGGTTTCTCCACCCGGGGTTGTAGGTGTTAGAAAATGGATTATTTTTCACAAAGTAAATAGATTGTGGGTTCTGTGGGCATTCTTCCATTGCGTGTCCATCACCGCAAGTCGCACACCTTGCGGCATTCTGATTAATTGCGTTTACTTGCCCAGTTTGCAGTGTTGGGCTGTTAATCGTAATTCCCTGAATTAGGTTCATCATTGCAATCATCTAACTCTGTAGTGAAGCGATAGCACTGTTGTTTGTGTCGTTATCCTTTATTCTCAGTCTCTGATCGCTTTCTCTTCATTCCTCATGATTTTTAGAGATGCGATCCAAGATGTTCTTAGCCTCGTCATACATTTTGTCTAGCAGACCACCAGCGGCTGCGGCATTGGCAGTGGTCTGCAAAGCGGGATTTAAACCGTGATAAAAGATTTCCATTTAAAGGCAGCCTGGTAATCTGTTGTGTGGACAGTCCCTGACCAACCGCTTAAACCTCGCCCAGGCATCACTGAGCGATTTGTCCATGTCTTGTTCAAAATTGGTTATTAGTTTCCTTCGTCTAGCATTTTCAGTAAGTGGGAAATATTTCTTCATAAATTTCTCTACGACCTATTCCCATGAAGTGATCTCTCCTGTCTTGAAGGAATACACCCATTTTCTTGCCTGATCACACAGAGAAAATGGAAACAAAGTTAGTCGAACTTCTTCGGCAAGGATGTTCGGGAACACAAAAGTGTTGCAGATTTCTATAAAGCTATAAAGGTGGGCGTGCGGGTCTTCGTCATGCCGTCCTCCAAATTATCCTGCAGTCTGGATCATCTAAAGCTCACCGGTTTCATTTCAAATCGGCTTCCATCAAGGGCAGGCCTCATGATTCATGCAGAGAAATCATAGAGGTTTGGCGATGCATAGTTTCTAATGGGCCTATTACGATCGTTTGCAGGTAGGTTTGGATTCACCATGACGTTGTTTTCATTTGGTACTCCGTTTCCAGGCTGCTCCGTCATATCTTCTTTATCTAGTTGTCGTTGTTGGCGACTGTCTCTTAGTCTCCGTCTGAACGTCCTTTCAATATCCGGGTCGTAATTCACCAGAGATTAAGAGTCTACAAAGAATTCAGAAAAATTACCATTAGCACACTGGTTTGCCAAAGTCCCCGACAACGGTGCCAAAAACTCCATGCGTTATTTTATGAGGTGAAATTATGGATGAAATGCAGTGATGAAAATGCATTAACCAACAAGTTTTCTATGTGAAATCCAAGTATAAACCCGGTTGAGTTTCCTGGTAAGTCCAGGGTCGAACTCAGGAACTTGGGAAAACAATATGCGATGGTAATTTTTAGGAAGACTTTGCGGTAACCAAATAAATCAAGTAGTTATTTGGATTGTTGTTTGCAGTAATAAAAATAAAAAAATGCGGCGGAGTTTCGAAAAGAGTTGATAAAACGGAAAATGCCATGAGTATGTGGTGAACGGTTGAGAAGGGTTCGGCTAACACTTCTTAGGATGTGTTCATGTTATGCGATCGTGCAGCATACATACAATAGCAAATTGTCTCATGACGTGAAGGCTACGGCTTCTAATACTAGAACGTATGCGATATATGTGATGAGTTTGTAGGACCTACACATAAGCCTCTATTCTTTTCCATGCGATGACAAAATGACACACACACAAATAAAGCGATCACATAATATCATAACCTATCTCTAGGGTGCATGCGATGCATGTTGGCAAATAAAGCTTATCTCTAAGTCTCTATCTCTTGTTTATGTAAATCTAATCTTGCTCTCTCGAGTCTAGAGTCTAACCTAGCTCTCTCAAGTCTTAGGTTCTTTCTTTAGACTCTCTCTCGAGTAGCTCTAAAGGGATGTCTCGCAAGCAATAAAGATCCTAAGTCATGTTAGCTAAGTTCTTCTCAACCCATTCGACAAGTTTAGCTACTCATGCGTACTAAGAGAGTGAACAAATGTAGAATAAGAACTTCCATTGTATAAATATAATGTTGAAGTACAAAATAACAATGAAAGAAGAGGATAAAGAGCCTGGTAGCAATTTCTTGCTTCCCAGGCTTTTACACTGTCTTTTCTACTCTTATTCAAAAGATAATCTCGCTCTCGCGACAGTCGGCTCGCTCTCTGCTTTCCACGGCTCTAGGTTCTCTCTCAAGTTGCCCTGAGCGATCTTTTGGCGTCTCTTCCCTTCTCTCACTCCGCCTTCTAAAAATAAAATAAAACTATGAACACGACTAAAGCTATGAACAAAAACTTGCTGAACTGTTGAACCCCTTTTTGAAGGATGCCTTCAGTATTTATAGAGCTTTGGGGTGAAGGGCAGCTTTTCACTTATGATTGCACAGATGGGTGTTGTGAAGACGCTGAGGTGTGTGATGTTCTATGCTTGAAATGATGCGATACTACTTCTAGATATGCGTTAATTATGGATGTTCACGTAGTATGCCATGCGTTGTCACAAGTTTCCTTACGATGGAACAAAGTGTAATTCCACCACAAGTTTCTCGGTGTGGTTCGAGGTCGAACACAGGGACCGTTTTAAGTTATTGTTGTATGTTCATGATATATGCGACCAGGTTTTTCAATCTTTAAAAATGTGTTTGTACAAGTATTAAAATTGCAATAAAATAAAGTAAAGTAGTAAAAATGCGATAATAAAATAAAAATACAGTAAATCTAAGCTAGATGATACAAGATACAGGCTTCATGTTACAAGATGCTGGGGTCAAGGCTGGCTGTGAAGGTTATGCAAAGAACATGGAATGTGGTGGCAAGTCTTATAAATAGAATAGAAAGAGAATAACGTAATGAACGCAAGGTTGCTTCCATGCCTGGAAGTACTACTCACTTTAGTTAATGTATTCTTGTAACCTTATCTCGATAGATGAGAATGGCATCTTCACTTCTGCTCTCACAAGTGAAGATGACGTCTAGCATGCCTTAGCTAAACGTATTTTATATCTTTAACACAGATTAAGTACTTGTTTAATTCATATTAAATATCAGGGAATTAAGAAAACATCATGAAGAAAGTGATTAACGGGTGAATGGAAATAGATAGAGAATGGAATGTGAAAGCTATCAAAACATTTATTATGTCTATTAAGCATTTGATACATGGTGTGTGAATGAAGAAATAAAGAGAAAGTGAAATACAACGATTAATGAGATAGAACAAATACAAACAAGCGCCAATGTCTTGGCACCGATTCGATGGAGATCTGCTTGTCGGATAGGATTGATCTGATGGTAGGAAGGGCCTCCCTCTCAGGCTTGCTCCACCGATAGCAGAGATCTATGCACAGAGCTTCCAATCGAGTCTTCTTCCCAGATTTCTTCACTTAGGCATTCAGCTCAGCCTTTTCTCTCAACACTTTTGCAGCAATTAGCCCCATATCAAGTAGCATGAGTTTTCTCTGAAATCTATGGGGTATTTATAGGTGCAAGTCTTTGACACTGGCCTTGTGGTCCCCACTGATTGTTATGGTAATTCCGAAGACGGAGGAATAATTATTCCTTCTGTTATGCAATCAGACCGTCAATTCTACACAACCGTTAGTTATACATGTGTCTCAATTCTTCGCTTTTGTGTTGCTCAGCTGCATCTTTTGATTGTGGATTTGCATGTGGTGTTGTTTTTATTACTGCATGCGGTTGAAATACAACTATGGATCGACTATCGCATTGCGCCATTATTGTAGTAATCGTCTCTTCATTGTTGATTGACGAGCACAATGTGACGTTGATCAGCTTCTCGTGAGCTTTGAGCACACGCGGTGACTTGGTTTCCTGCAAAACAGAGTAAAATTCGGCTTGTCTTCCATCTTTATGGTGTTAATGGGTGTAATTGCGATCATTTATAATTATTGTAATTATAGGCTAATTTTCATACAATCAGCGCATATTCACTAACTTTTGGCCGCAATATCTAGATAAGGTGGCATAAATAACTTGTATTTCTACAAGTTATCAATGGGATGGCTTTAATTCTTTGACTGATGCACTGAATATTTGTCACAAAAAAGCTGAGTGTACTTGTTATTGTTAGCAGCTCGTCAATTTAATTCGGATTCGACCATTATCAGCTTTCAATCCCATCGTGATTAATTATGTTTTTCACCCAGATGTGCCCACCAAGTTGCGCCGACTCTATGCGAAAATCCTTCTTGAACAGATGTTTGTGAACACAAATCACTGCAAAGCCTTATGGTAATGTTGCGCTCGACTACTGATTTATTGTGATCGCACCTTTCGCCTTGCGTCAACGCATTTTTTGCATAAAAATACAAAAGTTAATCGTTTTTATGCGATGAACGCATGCGGCCACAATGTTATGAACTTAATGCTTGTTGGACACAATTTAATATATCTTAGAAATGCAAACCTTCATTGTTTAATAAGTTAGCACAGTAATAACGTGAATTTCTACCCGTTATCAGTAACTCCTACACATAAAAATAAGAATTTTAGTTTCTACTTTGGTCTCCCTTTTGAGACTACTCTTTTTAACCAAGCTCATAATTAGTAAGAAGTTGCCTGTTCGCCCACAATTTCTAGATTTTCAAATTCTAACATCAGTAAATTGAAAACCAGGACTCATCTTAAGAATTTTCCTTTTTCAAACGTGCTCAAAATTTTGTTAAAAATGTTACATCAAAGTTTCAACATAAAACTCCTTGTGGTTTAACCTGGGCCTTTAAATCTCTCCTGATGGCCCTGAATCGCAACTCTTTGCTTGAACAAAGATTCTAGGTTTAACTTCCAAAATATGTAACTTGAACCTTAGACCTTATGTTGCAAAAGTTTCTTCTACAAACTTGCTTAAATGGTGTTAAAATAATACCTTAAAATTTCAGCTTGAAAATCCAAGTGGTTCAAGCAAACTCAATCCTCGATGGGAAAAACTCGATGGAGAAGGGTCATTACTCGATGGAAATTTCAATGGCTCCCTACTGAATACTCGATGAGAAGGACTCGATACTCGATGGGATTCTTTGTGCTGGATGGCTTGCTCGATGCACGTTCCTTACTCGATCTCTCGTACTCGATGCGCATGCTTCCTCAATTTCTCATACTCGATGCTTGATCCTTCCTCGATCACTCACACTCGGCGCTCGACCCTTCCTTGATTGCGTACACTCAATGCTCAACCCTTACTCGATTGTTTATACTCGATGCTTGACAGCATCTACTTGGTGCTTGCCTTATGCTTACTCGATACTCAGCCACCACTCGTCACGACTAACACTTAGTCAGGAAGGCTTGATTAATAAGTATCTGAGAGCTAAGTTCCCAAACGTAGATTTTTCCTTCTTCAAACTTGTGCTTACCTCAAAACCCACAATTCCAATCTAGCTTAAATATTTAACCTCATTACTTTTCTTAACTCAAACAATAAACATAATTAAAAAAGGAGAGTAAGTTGCGGGTTTTACAACCTACTAGTGATAAAAATTTGGAAGCGCATATATGATGCATGTCTTAGGTTATGTATTCGTTCTCATGCGTCGGTGGTCATGAGTTGTAATGGAAAGTATGTGTTAATCTCGTATGCAATGACCATGCATTCCTCTCACAAGTTTTCTTGCTCTCTCACCAAGTATAAAGAGATCGTAAGTTTCTTAGGTGCTTCGAGGTCGAACTCAGGGACTTGTAGCTAAATGTCATGAAGTAATGTGTTTGCGGCGAAGAATAAATGAATGTTAAGGGTTATTGGGTATGCGCTACTCCTACTCCTAACTAACAGATTAAGCAGTGGAAGTATGACTGTGAGAGATAGAGACACGGCAACTGTTAACGCATAGTAAAATGTAGGGGAAAATAGATAAAATGGTGAGGATGTCTTCACCGAAACACTAAGCTTGACCGCAAAGGTAACCCCAGTCAATGCATGCTATGCAATCATGCTATACACGCTTGATGAAGACGCATACGGTGTATATGTGATAATGTCAAGATGTCTGCATACCACCATATCCTATTTAAAGGGTGCATACGCTGTGTAGTAGCAAACGAGCTTATTCTTATGTCCCCATTCTTGCTTATGCGATCCAATCTGCTCTCTCGAGTCTAGATTTGGTTTTTAGAATACTCTCACAAGTATGCCTAAATGATGAATGATGCGCTCATAAGACAAGGTAATCACATAAAACATGGTTGACGTAAGATTATTCCTATCTCTAGTGAACATTTGCTTACATTTCTTAATGCGATCAACTACTCATCCTCTTGAGCAGTTGGTTGCTGCTGATTCTGTTCATAGAACAGCATTGCGTTCGCTTATAGACAAGCATTACTACAACTTCACACTAAGAAAATAGGATTTTCTCACAACACTCACGCAACACACACCTCTCGGTGGTTTGCTACATGCTTCATATGTCTATGCCACATGATTAAGTATGCGATACTCTAGCAGTCTTACTTAGTAGTGCAATGAAAGTAAAGGATGCTAAGTAAATGAAGATGGAGATGGAATCGATGGAAAATATAGAAATGCAATGATCGCAAAATGTATTAATCTCTTAAGCCACAATGTAATACAATACAAGGATAGAAGAGAAATTGAGGGCTAGATGGAAGCAATGTCTTGCTTCCATCAGATGTGTGTCACGGCTGCCAGTGGTGCCATGGATGGGTGGTGGAGTAGACTCTCTCGAGATCTAACTCCAGCGAAGGCTCCGGTCGTCACTCTGAATGGTTGAGGGGATGAAGAACTCTCAAGACTATCTTTTCACACTTTGGTCTGGATCACAAGGATCCACCCGAAGGTAGCCTTCAGGTAGAGGACCTTGGATGATTTGAAGTAATGCTCTAAAGCTTCTATTTATATAGCTTGATCGCTGACAGCATTTATGGACCTACTCTGAATCTGACACTCATGGTGCGATGGTCCTTTTCTGATCTCTGCTACTTGTGGCATGGTAGGTGAAATGTCAACATCATCTTTTTTATGATCCCAGTGTATGCGTTCATGCTGCATTCCAACAACCTTGCAATCGCCCTTCTATTATGGTTATTCTGTAGCCGCAATGTCCCTGTGATGACCGCATTCGCTTGATCGCCGCAACACCTATACGACGGACACATGCTATAACTACATGCGATCGTCTTCGCGATAGCCTTGCGTCCGCGCATGCGATCGATTTTTGCATTTGCTACAAAAATAAACAATGGAAATCATAATAACGCATAAAAGTGGGTTAGCCGAGATTCTTAATGCTGATCGACGCAAGCTCGTTTTCTCATGAATTCTTAGTATATTCGCCGCATATTCTACTTAACAGCCCTCATAATTCTAAAAAAAAGGTTTACAATGACGTAAATTTCTGCCCATCATCACCTTTAAAAGAAATTTCATCCTCGAAATTTACCTATAGAAATCTGTTGAAAAGTTGAGGATACTTCTTCATTACTTACTCCCCAGATTCCCACCTCGCTTCTTTAACTCCATGGTTGTTCCCCAATACCTTCACTAAAGGTACGGTTTTGTTCCTGAACACCTGTTCCTTCCTATCTAAATTCTGAACCGACCCTTCTTCATATGATAAATTTTCCTTGAGCTGAAACGGTTCTTTTACTAGTATATACATAGGATCAGGTATATACTTCCTCAGCATTGATACATGGAACACGTTGTGAATACGTGTTAGCTCCGGAGGTAAATGTAATTTATACGCTGTCGGGCCAACTCGTTCTATAATCTCGTATGGTTCGATGTATTGTGGAGTTAGTTTCACTTTTCTTCCAAACCTGAGTACTCCTTTCCATGGAGATAACCGAAGGAATCTATGGTCTCCAACCTCAAATTCTAAATCTCTCATTCACTTATCAGTGTAACTTTTCTGCTTGTCTTGAGCTGTCTTCATGTTTTCCCTGATAAGCTTTATAGTATTTGCCATTTGCTGCACTAATTTTGGACCCAACAATTTTCGCTCCCCTACTTCATTCCAACATACCAGGGTCCTGCATGGTCTGCCATACAATGCTTCGTATGGAGCCATGCCTATGCTCGAGTGATAACTATTGTTATACGCAAACTCGACCAATGGCAGTTGTGCATCCCAACTTCCTTTAAACTACATAACACATGTTCTCAGCATGTCTTCCAGTGTCTGTATTGTCCGCTCTGGCTGACCGTCTGTCTGTGGATGAAAAGCCGTTCTAAAAGGTAGGTTGGTACCCAAGGCCTTTTTCAAATTAGAGAGGAAAGTGCCTAGTTATGCTCTCCAATCATTTAGAACTGTAGCAAAAGGGATCCTTAGGAATTTAGTCTTACCCTTTTGGGTTGATGAAAAATAGAAGTTGTTTCATTTAAAAAATTGTTTATAAGTTTACTAATATATGTGAGAGGCTTTGGTAGGCAATTAATAGACACATGAATTTAACACATCAATACTTAAAATTATATGTATTGGTTAGTCAATAACATTATTAACACCGATTAATTTCGTCCACTTTTATCAATCTTATCCACTTCCTGTTGTTTGAATTATAACATATCAATGAAACTGAGCTTGATTTAATTAACATACGAGTATCTTAGTAACCATAAAGTTTTTGGTTTGAATCCATACCACAAGTGTAAGGTTTGTAAACTAAGTAAAAAACCTTGTGTTTTTTATTTATGAAACTTTTTATTACTTTACGCTTTTATAGAAAGATAAAAAGTGGAGTTGATAGGTTTCGATTTACCTGAACAAGGATGAATATATGTTTGGCTTGGGAGTCGAAGATTTTTACAACAATTTTCGAGGAGGAAATTGTTAACCATAGTTACATCGTAGCATCCATGAAAATAAGCAGTAGAATAAAGTTCCAACTAACTTTTACTATGTATAATAACACTTAATTGTTGTCATTATCGGTTCTTGATTCTGAGTAAGGATTTTTATCACACCCCCTCCCAGTTTATCCTCTAAAACCGAAAGAAGACATGACAAAAATAGTTACCAACCTACTTGTCAGCGCTTACTGCCTAACTTTTTCAACCCGTTCCTCTGCATACTCAGTGTATTTATCGCATAATTACTCTTTTCTCAAATCCGCCACATAATTTTTATACCTTAACCAAAAAAAGAACCGAACCACTGATTTAACTTTTACCGCAAAATAATCTAAAAATTACCATTGCATATTGTTTTCCTTAGTCCCTGAGTTCGACCCTGGGCTTACCGGGAAACTCAGTAGGATTTATACTTGGATCTTACTAAGAAAACTTGCATTCTAAACACATTTTCCATCAACGTAATTCCTACCATTATTTCATCGCATAAAATAACGCATCAAGTTTTTGGCGCCGTTGCCGGGGACTTCGACAATACATTGTGCTAACTATAATTTTTTTATTTTCTTTACAGCTTTCAATCTCTAGTGAATTACGACCCAGAGATTGAAAGAACGTTTTGACGAAGATTGAGAGACAAACACCAACAACAAGACAGAACTCCAAGAATGGCGGAAAAACTAGAAGAGAGGGCTGCAAATGCAAATAATATAATGGCCAAACCCATCCTCTTGGCAAATGACCACAATAGACCCATTTGGGACTATGCGTCGCCCAGCCACTATGATTTCTCCCTAGGAATTATGAGGCCAGCACTAGACGGATCGAGGTTTGAAATGAAACTGGTTATGTTGCATATGATTCAAACGACCAGACAGTTTGGTGGAAAGCGTGGCGAGGACCCGAACGCCCATCTCAGGAGTTTTATTGAAATATGCAACACTTTTATATTCCCAAATATCTCTACCGAGGAGGTTCGACTAACATTGTTCCCATTATCCTTATGCGATCAAGCAAGAAAATGGGCTTATTCTCTTGAATCGGGAGAGATAACATCGTGTGAACAAGTCATGGAAAAGTTCATAAAGAAATACTTCCCTCCAACACAGAACGCAAGGAGGAAGTTAATTACGACTTTTGAACAGGAAATTGACGAATCACTCAACGATGCTTGGGCGAGGTTTAAAAGGCTGATAAGAGATTGCCCGCAGAACGGCTTACCAGAGTGCTTACAGATGGAGATTTTCTACCAAGGATTAAACCCTGCATCGCAGACGGCTGCCAATGCGACAGTAGCTAGTGGTCTGCTTGATAAAACTTACGAAGAGGCGAAAAATATACTTGATCCCATTTAAAAAAATCACGAGGACTGAAGAGAAAGCGATCAAAGATTAAGAATTAAAGAAAGTGACCCGAACAATGGGGCCATCACATCTCTTCAGAACAAAATGACTGCAATGATGAGTTTGATACAAGGCATCGAAATTAATAGCATGGGAGCGCAAAAAGGACAGGTCAACGCAATTGCCCAAATGACCATAAGTTATGTCATCTGTGGAGAAGCACATCCGATGGCAAAATGCCCAAGAAATCCACAGTCAGTATGCTTCATAAAGAACAACCCTTATTCTGATACGTACAACCTCGGGTGGAGAAACCACCCCAATTTCACGTGGAAAAATCAACAACAAAGCTTTCAACCAGTGGCACAAAACAAAGGGCCGCCCGGGTTTTTCCCACGAACCAATGGTCAAACACATAACCAAGCCAACAGTTCGTAGGCACCGCAATCCTCATCCTTAGAGAGCTTGCTGAATTAGTATATTGAGAAGAATGAACTAGTGCTTTAGAATCAAACAACGTCCATCCGAAACCTTGAAGTTCAGCTAGGACAGATCGCGGGTGAACTCAAAAATACACCACAAGGAGCGTTGCTAAGCTCAACTGAACTCCCTTGCAACTCTGGGGGTACAGGAAAGGAATAATGCTTAGCAGTCTTTTTGCTAAGTGAAAAAATGACAGCGGAAGTAGGGGAGGAACCCATCACGACCAACTTGAATGTTGTGACAACCGAGGACCCGTTGACATTTGATTCAGAAGAGCCTAAGAAGATGAACCCAGAAGTTGTGTCCACCTTCAAGCCACTAGAACGCGAGATAGAAAAAGTCCAGCTACCACCATTCCCGCAAAGATTGAAAAAGAAACAGAATGATGAAGAAAAGATCGCGACAGTGGTAGTAACGCAAAATGCTATGATCCCACCAAAAATGTGCGACCCAGGAATCTTCACGATACCATGCTCAATTGGAGGGGTCTACATTGGTCAAGCACTATGCGATCTTGGGGTGAGTATAAATGTAATGTCGCTATCAATATTCAAACGATTGAACATGGGCAAACTCACACCCATGACGGAGACTCTTCTACTTGCGGACAAATCCCAAATACATCCCGAAAGAGAGTTGAAAGATGTCGCAATCTCAATTGACAAATTCATCTTGCTGGAAGACTACATCATTTTGGATTATAAAGCGGACGAAGATGCGCTCATCATATTGGGACAACCATTCCTCTCGACCAGTCGCACTAAAATTGGTGTGCACAAGGGGGAAATAGTAATGAACATCAACAAGGAAAAGCTCCGGACTAAGGTAGTCGAGATCCCAGAGGACCGAGAAAAGAAGAAAAAGTCGTCGTGGACGTAAAAAGTCTAACTTCAAATAAGCAGTCCTTAAGTTACTATGCGACTCAAACTCATCAGGGATGCTATCCTTTTGAATATCCTTTTTTTCATATCAATGCTTCATGAATTTTCATTACCTTGTTGTTATCTGTTATCGTATATTTGCGTATTTTTTTATATAAAAAAAAGCGATCGCGGCGAACGATCGTAATAAACGATTTTGTTAACTTTTTTTTTTTATTATTTGACCCTCTCAATGCTTTCGTAGCAACGATCGTGGTGAACGAATGTAGAGGCACTACAAGAAAGACAAAACTAATTCATTCCGTCAACGCAATCGAAGAAAGCAGTTCACCGCAAAGCAGGATGCATTCACAAATAATGCGGGCGACAATGCAAATTTGGGGGTTGTATCTTTCCTTGACTTTATTTATGCCAAGTTTTGCACTATCGCATCCTCTTTAGTCGGTGCAATCATTTAACGTTGATTAATTTAGTAAGTTACAGCATTATTTCTCTTTGCCAATTATGATTTCAATAATGAAACACATGCTTCTATTTTTTCGTATACACTAGAGTCAACTTAATTTTAGGATAGTCAACTAATAAAATATTTCTAGAAGTTAGTGGTCTGCCAGCTTTCTTTCAAAGTGACCCTTTACGAAACTTCTTAAGAGCATCACATGACTTTTTTCAATCTTTTAGCAATGAGGACATTGCCGCATTTTCAATTTGGGGGTGCGGTATTCATTTTTCGACATTGCTATTTTTAGCCTTACAAAAAAAATCATAACATTGCGATCAGATCCTACTCGTAGTTGGATGTTCGAATGACACACGTGGGGGCAAGCCAAAATGAAGGTAGGAATCGTGATCAATGCATAAATAAATGATCGCATCACCTTGTAGACCTCCAAATTGCCCTGTGTTTTGTATCATATGGAGCATGAATGGCTTTATTTAAAAGTGTGCATTCTCCTCAACCATTGGTCATGAAATTCCAGGCGAGAAGTCGTAAAGATTCGGCGCCGCATAGTTTCTCATTGGGATATTGCGGTCAGCAGCAAGAAAGACAGGATCTTGCGCTGGCCGATTCGCCCCTTGATTTTCTTCGGGCCTCTCGTTGTTGTTTGCCATGTTTGCTCTTCTTCGCCTAACTCTGTTCTGGCATGCCCTCGTGCGAAAAGTATGCTTGATCTCCGAGTCAGCTTCGAATTCTGGATCAGTTCCAATACTCATAAACCGTCAGCCTGCTTTTCGCGATAAACAGACAATACAACAGAGATCTGTCTAGCAAAATACCACAAAGTATTCAACACTAACCATTACCAATCCCTGGAAATGGCGCCTTAAACTTGTTGACTAAGAATTTGAATTAATTCTTTATCTATTGATTATTATGCATGCACTGTGATGATAGATCTTATGGTACAAACTCATGTTACCATAAACTTGTGAGGATACGAATGGAATGTTATCTATCTATTATGCTGATGAATGAATGAATGATGCTCCTAAATGGGCTCAAGTTCTTTACGATAAAGATAATTTTATGCGATACTACGTTCTAAGTATATGCGTTGATAGTGATATGCTCGTAGTATGTGATGAAGTAGTGCGTGTCACAAGTTTCCTTGCACAGAAACCAAGTATAATTCCAAAGCAAGTTTCTCAGAATGATCTGAGGTCGAACACGGGGATTGTTGTTGTTAAATGCGATATTTATGTGATACATGTGACCGGTTTTAATAATGAATAAAGAATTTTGGTTTGTACAGAAATATAAATTGCACTGAAAGTAAAAATGCATTGATAAAGTAAATTCCTAAGCTACTATGATACATGATACATGATACAGGGGTCGAGGACTGGCTGTGAAGTTGTAGAAAAGTATCGATGAATGCGATCACAAGTCTTATGCATGAGGCAAAAAGAAAAAGAGTAAAAAGTAAAAACATCGCAAGTTTGTCAATCACATTAAGGACGCAACTAAGGTTTCGCTTTCCCTTGGTGTACACCTCTCAGTGATCGGTCGCGTTCCCATATGTCTATGGTGAAATAGAGATGAACGTGATGAACGCAAGGTTATTTCCATCTCTGGAAATACTTCTCCCTTTAGTTAACGCATTCTTTCAACGTTCTCTCGATAGGCGGAATAGAATCTTCACTTCTGCTCTCACAGTTAAGATGCCGTTGAGCATACTTTAGCTAAATGTAATTGATTCCTTAACACAAATTTGACTCACTTGCTTAATTCTTGCTTTTTACAATGGGGATTAAAAACACATCATGGAGAAAATGGATGATAAAAGTATGAAAAGAGACAGATAAATGATAATGGTGACGATGATAACATTTAATTCTAAAATTAAGCGGTTGATACATGTTTGTGAATGAACGATTAAAGAAGATGAATACAAAAGATGAAATAGAGAATAAAAACAAATACGGAAGGAGTGCCAACGTCTTGACACAGATTCCGATCGAAGATTTGTGCTTGCTGGCATCTGGATGTGATAGAGAGGAAAGCTTCCCTCTCAGGCTTGCTTTCCTGGTAGAATTGACCCTTTGCACAGAGCTTCAACTTCGGGAATCGAAAGAATTCCTTGCTCAGAGACTCACTTTTCAGACTTGTCTCATAGTTCTCCCGGATTTACCCTGTGACGTCGCTTTAGACCAGCCTCTCTCTCCCAGTATCAGTATATCTCTGTAACTATGTATGTATGTATTTTAGCGAATTTGAAGAAGCTATTTATAGGCGAGACCTTGACTCTTTGAATTGGTGGTCCCCAAAGTCTAAATATGGTAGTTCCTAAAATGGCGGAATGGAAAATTCCTTTGTGTTACACGATTAGTCCGTCAGAATTGCAAAACTAAAAGCTGTACACTTGTCAGAATCATCCGCAAATGCGTTGCTCTTCACATTTTCGACCTATCACTGCATGCGGTGTTGTTTTTGATTACCGCATGCGGTTGAAATGCATTGATCGCTAAATCTCTTGATCGATTGTCGCATGCACCGTCATTTCATTGATGATCTTTTTGTTCTTGATTGGTGGGCGCATGTGACATAAATGCGTTGTACATTTTTTCTTCGAGCCATTAACGCATGCGGTAACCTATTTCCTGCAAAACAGAGACTGAAACATCCTATTTCGCTATCACAATGGTGTTACGACAGTTCATAATTTTCGTATTTCTTAGCCAATTCTTATACTATCAACGTAACTTTCCTCTCTTTTTGCCGCAATATCTAAATAAAACAGTATAAATAACTTGTATTTCTACAAGTTATCACACCCCCAAATTTAGATATATGCTTGTCCTCAAGCATATCTTCAACTAAGGCAATTTTTGCTCAATTCCTATCCTAACTTTGCGTCGATTGGTTTCTCCAAATGCTCGACCTATGCAACATTACTTAACAACACAATTTCCTTCTATCCTTTAATAATTCATCAACATGCTCTACTTTATTCTTTTATACAACAAACCTCTACCCAAAAATTCCCTTCTTGTTTTGAGAAGAATGTTTACCTCTTCATGCAAAAACAACTAGGTGCATCTGTATGTGGTGGTCTGGTTTGCATCATTTTATTAGAGACTGTTGATCATGGTTACACCCTTCATTTTGGTTTGTTCCCACGGGTGTCATGCGAACATCCAACTAGGATTGTGTGCCAATCTCAACTTCAACTCTTGATTTTCAGCTAAGCTTTACTTTTGCTTGTCAGAGGAGTTGTCTCTTATATTCTTATTTTCTCTTTCTCTTTTTTTTTTCTTTTCATATTGAGTCGATCATGGAAACCCACCTTCGTTTTGTCTTGCTCCCATGGGTGTCATGCGATCATCCAACTACGAGTAGGTTCCTTTCACGACTTAACTCTTATCAGTTTGGGATTTTCCCTTGTGCTGACATTGGAGTTTGTATGATTTTTTTTTTATGATGAACGCATTTTCCTAATGATGACCGCATCCGCTTGATCGCATCTGCTCAGACCTTTTAAAGATACCGACCACTAAGTGTCCGATTGCGTTAATATTTTCAGCGCATCCTCCATTTGTTCTTCTGAGGGATCATTAATAATTTTGTTACTCGGCGCATTTGGGATTTCCTTCATCTGATATAACTCGTTGATGTCCCTTGTGCTGAAGGGCACTGTCTCCCCTTTCATGATCACTACATCTTTGGTGCCATGAAGTCATCCATTATAGAAAGCTCTCACTACCGTTCGGATTACGATGGATGGGCACTGGCAAAATGTTTCCCACCCATGCTTTAACACAACACTTTTAATTAAATCCGCTAGTGGCGTTGGCACAAGAAAGAACCTCATTTCCATCATCATGTCGTCATTCTTCTTCTTTTTTTATGGGCGTCATTTGGTCAACGCAGGCTCACTGCTTTCAACTTTCACTTTGCCCTTATCTTTTGTCAACGCAAGGTGAGATCTTTGTCTTTGTCTCCGTTCTCGTTCCTTGCGCTGTTCTTCCTTTTTCCACTCTGCAATTTCTTTACTTTTCTTCTCTCTAATGCGCTGCACATTTGCCTTGCACCTCTTCTCCTTCTCTTCCTTCTTCTTCTTTTTCTTCCTCTTTTTCTTCTCTCATTTCTCTTTCAAATTGCTCCGAGGCCAGCAATATGTGTTGTTCCTCCTCGAGCCTTATTCTCTCTTCTTCTGCCCAAATTGCATTGTTACAGCGTATTTCTTCATCGTGTAGTTTTCTTCCCAGATTGCCTTCTGTGATGATTTGTTGTGCTCGTAACATCTTTTCTTGTTTTTCTTCTTCCTCTCTCTTTCTTCTTTCCTTCTCTTCTACTACACTTTGGAAAAATTGTGGGTCGCTTGTTAACCCTTGCGGCGCATTCTCCTTGCAACGCCGCATAAGAGGGTTGATGTCTGGATCCTCTCGGTCGTTAGTTGCAACCGTTCTTTTTTGCGTCGATACCTCTTGAGGTTGCGTTGATTCTCTTTGTTGCGTTGGCACCTCCTCATCTACCCTTGCAGTGGTGGATTCTCCATCGACATTCGGGCTCTCAACCCTCTTCCTCTTTTCTTCCTTCTTCTTCAGGCACTTCTCTTCTCGCCTGCGTTCCCTCTTCTCACTCGATTTCCTTTCTTTCTTTTCCTTCCTTTGCTTGGCTTCTTCATCTCCTTCTACCCTCTTCTCCTTGTTTTTCTTTTTCTTCTTCTCTTCAGCCATTTTAGGCTGCTTCTCTGCTTCCACTTCCTCCAAAGCAACCCTGGTGTGTCCCTCATAGGATTCTGTATGAACAGTTTCCTTAGGATCCGAAACGGCCAGGGCGCTTCTTCTCGAAGCTTCTTCCATCTTTTCCTTCAAAGGCAAGGGCTGATTAACAACTCCAGCTTCGGGTAGCCCTCCTTCCTTCTCCATATTGCTTAGGATGCTCCTAAACACTTCTCTGTCATCTCTTTTCTTCTTCTCACTTTCGGATGACAGTGTTGGGAGTAGGGCACTCTCCGTGCTCTGCCCTTCCCGGATTTTGAGTGGTCTGGCTACAACAAGCTTTTGCTGAGGTTTTCCGACGAATCTTGGGATGGGTTTTAGCTGGGCGATGAAGCAGCGGCTTGTTGCGAGAAATGCGGCCTCTCTTGCAGTGACTTGGGCTAGGGAAGGTGATGAAGGTAAGGAAGATGAATGGGAAGATTGATCGGCCATGGCTGTGGTGAGTGAAAGATTTTGGAAAGTTCTCAGGACTTAGGAAGAAAGTTCAAAGGTCTGGGTATGCAAAGGATTCGCTAGGGTTTTTCATTTTTGCAAAAGATTCAAATAGACATCCTAAGATGTAGGAGGAAGGAATTTATAGGTTGGGCCTTGATGGGCCGAACGCAAATTCTGTGTGGCACGCTTCGAGGTACTCAAAAAGCCTACCGCCGCGCTTCTCACATTTATGAACTAGGACGTCCTTTCATCTGCTAAGTCATCATTTCCTTCGAAGCCTAAACGATTGGACTATTCTCTTTCCAAAAAGAATTTATCTTTTTGTTTTATTTGGATGGGCGCAAGGTTAAAGATTAACACAATGCCTCCATTAACGCAAATGCATATTTGCAGAGGATGGGCAACAATGCATGTATTAGTGCAACACACCCCTCAACTCAACAAATTTCTGGAAGATGGGTGCACGGTATTTCTACTGGTGCAACAGTACCTCGACATAGTGCCTTTTCACTAAGGACGGGCACAAAACACATACGCGCGCAACACACCCCTCAGCGCAATGCGTTTGTGTGAGATGGACACAAAGTGTATCTTGTTAACACAAGATGCACCCATCATCGCAATGCATACCAGATGTTTATTATTATTTTCAATTCATCAACAATGCAAGTTGATAAGACTTTGTGGTGATCATTTTCTTTTTATTTAGTCATTCACATCAATTTCAAGAACAACGCAACTAATGCAGAAAAGTAAGGAAATTGAACAAAGCATGGAAATAACGCAATTGAATTAATTTTGAAGGAAATTCATAAAACAGTAAAAGCTATTTTAAGAAAGCAATAAATAATGCACTGCAGAAAACAATTAAAGGAAAGCAATAAAGAATGCAATTAAACATAGATTTTAGAGATGCGGATTGAAAGAAAATTTTCTCAGGATTACCGCAATCCACACCCCTGTAGGCGGTCAAGCTTACCTGCGCAATGTCATCAAGGACATTGTTTCTTCTCATGAGATCCCGGGGCTTCTGAGTTACTTGGTAGCATTCCCGGTGTTCTGTTGCAAAGCTCGTCTACCAATTGCCTGACTTGGATCTCCAAGTTCCTTATTGAAGACGCATGCAACTACATGACTACGTCATTTTTCTCAATATACTGTTTCAGCAGGGACTCCAATGATGACAAATTCACAGAGGTGTTCGATGAGGATGGTTGGTTATGCGATTGCTTTGATGACTCTGATTCTGATCCTGGTGAAAAGGCGGAGGATTTCCTCGACTCCCAGAATTGTTGTTCTGATGGTTACTCTGGCCCTTTTGGTTGTGATTCCCTCCCCAACCGAAGTTAGGGTGATTCTGCCAACCTGGATTGTAAATGTTACTGTAAGGGTTGTTCTGGATAGCAAACACTTGTTGCGGTTCGATGGGCACATCTCTACTACATGGCCCCCTCCGCATTGGACGCCAACTTATTGCGGCCACTTGCACTGGCGCATTGGGTTGTGCTGAACTTTGAGAGAGGGCACCTTGATTAATTGCCATCGTTTGAAGGAGAGAGGTCACCGCAACCATTTGTGCGGCCAAGGTTGTCATTGTATCCGTTGGTACAATGGCATTATCATTTCTTCTACTCTCGGGGCCGCTTCCCTCATACCCGTCATCCACCCAGTCATCCGTGTTTCGCGAAATGCGATCAAGGATGACCTTGGCTTCCGTGTAGGTCTTATCCATGAATCCTCCCACTGCGGAGGCATCAGCAACGGTTTGCATTGATTGATTAAGGTCGTTATAAAAAAGTCTCCATCAGAATGCAATTGGGAATCCCGATATACGGAAAATTTTTCACCAACCTTCTGAAATGCACCCAAGCGGTGCTTAGAATCCCATTATCCATTTGCTCGAAATTCAGCACATCCTTTCGTCTCCTTGCATTGACTGCTGAAGGGAATAATTTCTTCATGAACCGATCTACCAACTTGTCCCATGACGTGATTTCATTTTCCTCATCCCTCAGTGTGTATGGGAAGAGGTATAGTCTAATTCCTTCAGGGGTGACGCCATGATCGGCTTTATTTCAAGGTGCGCATTCTCCTGAACCATTGGTCATGAAATTCCAGGAAAGAAGTCATAAAGATTTGGCGCCGCATAGTTTCTCATGGGGATATTGCGGTCAGCAGCAAGAAAGACAAGATCTTACGCTGGTCGATTTACCCCTTAATCTCCTTCGAGCCTCTCATTGTTGTTTGCCATGTTTGCACTTCTTCGCCTAAATCTGTTCTGGCGTTCCCTCGTGCGAAAAATACGCTCGATCTCTGGGTTAGCTTCGAATTCTGGATCAGTTCCAGTACTCATAAACCGTTAGCCTGCTCTTCGCGATAAACAGACAGTACAACAGAGATCTGTCCTACAAAATACCACAAAGTATTCAACAATAACCATTACCAATCCCCAGCAACGGCGCCATAAACATGTTGACTAAGAATTTGAATTAATTCTCTATCTATTGATTATTATGCATGCACTGTGATGATAGATCTTATGCTACAAACTCATGTTGCCATAAACTTGTGAGGATACGAATGGAATGTTATCTATCTACTACGCTGATGAATGAATGAATGATTCTCCTAAATACGATCAAGTGCTTTGTGATAAAGATAATTTTGTGCGATACTACGTTCTAAGTATATGCGTTGATAGCGATATGCTCGCAGTATGCGATAAAGTAGTGCGTGTCACAAGTTTCCTTTCACATAAACCAAGTATAATTCCAATGCAAGTTTCTCAGAATGATCCGAGGTCGAACACGGGGATTGTTGTCGTTAAATGCGATACTTATGTGATACATGCGACCGGTTTTAATAATGAATAAAGAATTTTGGTTTGTACAGAAATATAAATTGCGTTGAAAGTAAAAATGCGTTGATAAAGTAAATTCCTAAGCTACTATGATACATGATACATGATACAGGGGTCGAGGACTGGCTGTAAAGTTGTACAAAAGTATCGATGAATGCGTTGGCAAATCTTATGAATAAGGCAGAAAGAGAAAGAGTAAAAAGTAAAAACATCGCAAGTTTATCAATCACATTAAGGACGCAACTAAGGTTCTACTTTCCCTTGGTGTACACCTCTCAGTGATCGCCCGCATTCCCATATGTCTATGGTGAAATAGAGATGAACGTGATGAATGCAAGGTTATTTCCATCTCTGGAAATACTTCTCCCTTTAGTTAACGCATTCTTCCAACGTTCTCTCGATAGGCGGAATAGAATCTACACTTCTGCTCTCACAGGTTAAGATGCCGTCGAGCATGCTTTAGCTAAACGTAATTGATTCCTTAACACAGATGTGACTCACTTGGTTAATTCTTGCTTTTTACCCCGGGGATTAAAAATACATCATGGAGAAAATTGATGATAAAAGTATGGAAAGAGACAGAGAGATGATAATGGTGACGATGATAACATTTAATTCTAAAATTAAGCGTTTGATACATGTTTGTGGATGAAGCATTAAAGAAGATGAATACAGAAGATGAAATAGAGAATAGAAACAAATATGGAAGGAGTGCCAATGTCTTGACACAGATCTCGATCGGAGATTTATGCTTGTCGGTGTGTGGATGTGGTGGAGAGGAAAGCTTCTCTCTCAGGCTTGCTTTCCCAGTACAATTGACCCTTTGCACAGAGGTTCAACCTCGGGAATGGAAGAATTCCTTGCTCAGAGACTCACTTCTCAGCCTTGTCTCATAGTTCTCCTTGATTTACTCTTTGACATCGCTTCAGACTAGCCTCTCTCTCACAGTATTAGTATATCTTTGTAACTATGTATGTATGTATTTCAGCGAATTTGAGGAAGCTATTTATAGGCGAGACCTTGGCTCTTTGAATTTGTGGTCCCCACTGTCTAATTATGGTAGTTCCTGAAATGGCGGAATGGAAAATTCCTTTCTGTTACATGATCAATCCGTAAGAATTGCACAACTAAAAGCTGTACACATCAGAATCGTCCGCAAATTTTTTGTTCTTCACATCTTCGATCTATTGCCGCATGCGGTGTTGTTTTTTATTACCGCATGCGGTTGAAATGTGTTGATCACTAAAGCTCTTGATCGATTGTCGCATGCGCCGTCATTGCGTTGATCATCTCTTCGTTCTTGATTGATGGGCGCATGTGAAGTAGATGTATTGTACATTTTGTCTTCGAGCAATTAACGCATGTGGTGACCTATTTCCTGCAAAACAGAGACTGAAACATCCTATTTCGCCATCGCAATGGTGTTAGTTGGTGTGTTTATGACATTTCATAATTTTCATATTTTTTAGCCAATTCTTATACTATCGATGCAACTTTTTTCTCTTTTTGCCGCAATATCTAAATAAAACAGTATAAATAACTTGTATTTCTACAAGTTATCAATGGGACAGAAAGCTAATGACGGTCGATTCCAAATTAAGTTGACAAGCCGTTAACGACCATTGTAGCAAGTACACTCAACTTTTCGGTGACAAATATTCGGCACATCAGAGAAAGAATTAATGTCATCCCATCAGTGCAATCACAAGAGAGAAAAAGTTTCTCACCCTGGAGTCTATAAATACCAAAAGGCACCTTCAGTGAAGGAGTTCGTTCAGTTTAGAGAATTTTCCCTATAGATAAAAGTAGTCTTGTTCATAATTTTCTTTTACTTAGAAGGCGGAAGCGAGTGAGGGAGATTATACCGAGAGATCGTTCCGGTGAACTTGGAAGAGTGTTGGGAATCGTCGAACAAGAGACAGGGCCGACTCTTGCGGAAGCAAGAACATCTTTTGGGCGGAATAGAGATAACAAAGTGTAAAAGCCTTGGGAAGCAAGGAATGCTACCAGGCTCTCTACCCTTATTTCTATTGTCATTTTGTACTATGAACTTATTTATAGAAATGGAAACTGCATCTTTATATATGTTCACTCTTTGTACATTACGCATGAGTAGCAAAATCTATTGAACAGGATGAGAAGTACTTAGTTAGCTCACCTGAGATCTTTATTGTATGCTATTATCTTGTATTATGTATGTGTCATTCGTCCATTAGAGATACTTAGAAGGGTAGTCTAAGGATAGGATCTAGGCTTGGAAAAGTAAGATTAGAATCTAGGCTCAAGAGAGTCAGATTAGAAACGCATAATCAAGAGATAGAAACTTAGGAATAAGTTATGTTGGCTATTAACACATCGCATGCACCCTAGAGATAGGTTATGATTGTATGCAGTCACCTTGTCCTTGTGTGCATTTCGCATCATCGCATAGGCAAGAAGTAGAGACTTAGGAATAAGCTCTATATACATTATCGCATTCATCGCATGCGTCCTAAAATTAGGAGTAATCGCATTTGCATTGGAAAATGAGTTGCGGTCGCATGAGTGTAGCATGATCGCATAGTTTGCATGCATTCTCGGAAAACGATAGCTAAAGACTTTCTCAACCCATTCCTCCGCATACTCAGTGTATCTGTCGCATAATTACTTTTTATACCTTAAACAACAAACCAACCAAACCATTGATTTAATTGTTACCGCAAAGTAATCTAAAAATTACCATCACATATTGTTTTTCTTAGTCCCTAAGTTCGACCCTGGGCTTACTAGGCAACTCAGTAGGATTTATACTTGGATCTTATTGAGAAAACTTGCATGCTCAACGCAATTCCTACCATTATTTCATCGCATAAAATAACGCATCACTCCAAATGTCTGTATCTAGCAAAGAAATCCATACTTCGGCCTCGGGTTGCTGGTATATGGCCTAGGAGATCCATACTTCAGCCTCTCATTTAGAACTACCTACGTGCATGTGGAGTTTCTAAGTACCGTCAACAACTTAGGTACTTTTTGGATACCTTCTATACCTTCAGTATCCGACTTAGTAAACATATCATGCTTAAGAAAAAAAACATATAGATTAAGAATCATTCAATCATAGCCCTTAGCATAGCATTTGTAGAAACATAGCTTTTATCTTAAAAACGCATGCTTCTTCATAGATACTTAGATTTTATAATGAATTAACATATAACCTTGGCATGCGATAAAACATACACGTGCTGGAGAAAAAATGCTATGCAATTCATAAAACTTGGTTGCTTGAAAACATATAAACTTATCATCAAATATCATTGAAATCTCATGGTTTTTTATGCACAAAACATGGAAAACATTAAGTTTATTTTAGTCACTCACTAATCGTCTGGGCTCTTAATGGTTTGTAGGCTTCTCCTAGCTCCTCTTGGCCTGAAACAATATAATTCCTTGTTAGATTCCTTAGAATTTTCATCAAGATGCTTCAAATAGTTTGCTTATTAGCAAGACCTTTACTAGCGGGATCATCACTAGCGAGACCAACACTAGCGAGATCGTCACTAGTGAGATCATCACTAGCGAGATCTTCACCAACAAGATCATCACTAGCAAGATCATCTTAAGAGCGAGACTTAGCATGAAAATCAGCGAGACTAGGCATAAAACTAGCAAGATTTTTCATTCTTCGCGAGACTTACCATTATTAGCAAGACTTAGCATAAATTTTAGCGAGACTAGGCCGAAATTAACGAGATTTGAGTGACCAGCGAGATTTACACAATCCTTATCTCACTCTCGCTCCCTTGGGTGAGCTACTTGCTTGATCTACCCAACCAGCTGCCTGCTTATGCAACAAATTCCTATTTCAAATTCAAAAATTTATAACTCGAAATTCAGAAATCATTTCAAGAAACTTTCTTCTACAAACTTTTTCAAAATTGAGTTAACTATCTTACCTTAAAATTTTAGCACTAAATTCGTCATGGTATGTCCTGAAGCTTTCAATATTTACTACTGGCCCCGATTAATCCGAGAACTAGACTCTTCCAGCTTTCAAATGGAACCAATTTCACTTGGATCGCACAAGTCAATTGTCTAAACTAAGTCTTTGAACTTCTTCTTCCTTTTTATTCAAGCGGCTACAATCTCATGCATGAAACCATCGACTGCCACCTTGCCCACTAATGAGTTTAGTGCTGTCGGCCGAGAAAATTTAATTTAAGTATAATTAATTAATTTTTTTTCTAACCTAACTTCTTCATTCCTTTTTTCTTCTTTTCTTCCTTCTTCTCTTCTTCTTTCTTACTTCTCTGTATTAAACCATAAATTTCCCTTATTACTTATTTAACATAATATCCTCATGGCTAAACATACTTATGCAAAGAATGTAGGATTCAAGGTTTACATGATGAGTGACAGCGAGAGATACATGATGAGCGACAGCGAGACCGTTAGGTGATAAGCGACAGCGAGAGATCACTGGACAATGGAGCTATGTGATGGGGCCTAAGTGCTATGCAATGGGCACGGGCGCTAGACGATGAGCGACAACGAGAGATTTACTAGGCGATAAGCTATTCGATGAGTGTAAGAGCTACACGATGAACTAGACGATGAGCCAAGTGTCTATGTGTAACTGAGGCTTGCGGTACACAAGGCTGATGGATTCACCCTGACAAATGGCTAAACCAAGAAGGGGTTGAGCTTGAGTTAGTAGGAGGTTCACAAATAGAGTTTCATGCAAGGGAGATTTATGCATGAGGAAGACAACTAAAACTTCATGAAAGTAGGTGAGTGGCATGGAAGTAGGTGAATGGAAAGAAAGTAGGTGGTAGCAAAGCTTGGTGCAGACACTCCAAAAGTTGCTAAAGAATGAGGTGTCATGCTTTGCAGACTTTGTGAGATTATGAGGATCAATTCCTAAAGCCTATAAATATCACCGCAAAGTGTCTCTTCAATTCATAACCCAAAATCCTCTTGAAAAATATTAGGAAGTGTGTTAGAGGGTAGATTTGGAGAAAGTTATGCGTTGATCATGAAGGGCATGCATTAGTAGCAAGACCATGCATCGATCAAGAGGTTCCAAGAGAAGGAGATGCTATCGAATAGTGAGGTCTGAAAGTAGCATCAACTTGGGACGAGGAGTTATCCTAGACTATTCGTCCATTTTGAGTGATTCTAAAACAACTTGAAAGATCAGAGAGTCTAGTTTTTAATTTAGGGCTGCTGGAGAAGGAGCTCAAAGGAATCATGTTGGAGAGTGAGGAAAATATAGAAGGGTCGAGCTCTCGGGTAAGCTTGGGCTAGTCTTGATGATTTGAAAATTCTAGCCAAAACACGAGGAGTTCTAAGCTAAGATTTTAAAGTAAGCTTTCTGAAACATTTTAGAACATGTTTATAGAAGGAAGTATCTCGAATTAAGGCATGGAATGATGAGTAATATGATATTAAAGTTGAATCTAGAATTTAGGGTTCAAAAGGGAGCCCGAGGAAATAAAGGAACTTCTAGAGAGAAAGGTTCCTACCCCTACCAAGGTGAGTGGTATTTCCTTTAAGTCATAAGCATATCTTTTATAGTAAATATATATGCTTATGTTATTAATGAGTAATTAGAATGAGAATGAGATTATGTGATCGGGGTGATCAGGGGGTCGAAAGACCTAGTTCCTGAGCGCGAAGCAGAACCTCACGGTACAGTCAGGGGACCGAGAGGTCTAGCTCCTGAGGCTATGAGAAGAACCTCATATGAGATGGTCAGAGGGTTGATAGGCCTAGCTTCTGAGCACATAAGCGGGGATCTATGTACGCATAGGGAACGCAGGAGAGTAAATGTTTATGACTAGTATCAGTTTAACTATCTACCGTATGTGTAGGTAGAGTTTAAGAACAGACACATTATGAGTAGTACCAGTTTAACTATCTATGGTGCGTCTAGATAGAGTTGAGAACAGACTCACTCAAGGCTAAGGTTTGAATGTAACATCGTAGTTGTGATATGCTTGTTTTTTTTTATGAGTTGAAATAGACTCTAGAAGTTACCAACCACTCACTGAGCTTCATGAAGCTCATTCTTTTCTTTCATGTTTTTCTTCCCAAGTAGCAAAAGGTAAGGAGTTCCAGGGTGCTGCTAAGATCAAGGTCCACCACGCCACAGTCACACTTCGGGTTCTAGAGTTGTTGTTGTAAACTTTAGAGTTAAGTCTGAAAGTTGTATAAACGTCATATTGTTTGTAATAAAATGAGTTGAGTCAAACAGTTCTTCTATCCTTGGCTTAAAATTTTATGAGAGTAAAGAGTTTTAGATGAGCAGTAGTTATCACAAAAGGGTTGTATCTACGGTCCATCGCACCTCGCCTCGAGCTCAAGAGGTAGGCTCAGGGCAGGGTGTGACATCTTCCTTCATAACCCAGCTTTGAGTGGCAAGCAGTAGTGAGTTCAACCACGAGGAAACTAACTGCTACATGGAAAAAGGAAAAGATCTAAAAACGGTGAGCTACTTGCCCAGTGAGTGACTCATAGAAATACAATTTGTCTCAAGCCTTTCATACACATTAATTTAAACATATAAACAGGCTAGAAATAATCTCAAACAACTTACATATTATCATGCGTCATAATCAATCATACTATCAAACCTTAGTTGAGAACGAGCGCTTGTTGCACAAGCTCCCAACGTCCATTCATGGCCGTGAGACCCATACTTCGGTCCCATTATAATGACTATGGCAAGAAGACTCATACTTCAGCCTCTCATATAGAACTACCTACGTGCACGTGGAGTATATTAAGTACTGTCAACATTGTAGGTACTTCATCGAATACGTTCTATACCTTAGGTATCTGGTTTATTAGAATCGTAAATTCATAGAATATTTGAGTACCATAAGCTTAGGAATAACACTTACCTAGCTTTTGCCATAAGAGCATTATCACGATTCAACATGCATGCTTCACGAATTATAAACATCTATTTTGCATTACCTTTCCATTCAATCTTAACATGTGCTAGGATTAGTAAAACTCATTTAAATAACTTAAAATAGCATGCTTAAGATATGCCCCATGAATCCTTTTAAAACATAAGTATAAATTTTAGTTACTTGGAAAACCCATGAAATGTTAGCATAAAATTCATTTGGAACACATGTTCTTTATATATATATTTTTTAAAAAACATTTAGTCACTCATGGGATTTTAGGCTTGAATTTTTCCTAGGCTTGGTAGGCCTCTCCAATAGAAGTCACTCCTACACATAAAAATAATAATTTTAGTTACTACTTTGGTCTCCCTTTTGAGACTACTCTTTTTAACCAAGCTCATACTTAGCAAGAAGTTACCTGTTCACCCATAGTTTCCAGATTCAATTTCTAACGTCAGTAACTTGAAAACCATAAATCATCTTAAGAAAGTTCCTTTTTCAAAACATGTTCAGAATTTTGTTAAAAATGTTACATCAGAGTTTCAGCGTAAAACTCCTTATGGTTTAACCTAGGACTTTAAATCTCTCTCGATGGACCTGAACCGCAACTTCCTGCTTGAATAAAGATTCCAGGTTTAATATCCAAAATATGTAACTCGAACCCCCGACCTTATCCTACAAAAGTTCCTTCTACAAACTCGCTTAAAATGGTGTTAACAATAATACCTTAAAATTTTAGCTTCAAAATTCAAGTTGTTCAACCTAGATCTACGATTCTTCATCGAGTGCCCGGAAACGCCTGAAAACAAACCTTCATCGCTTCCTTCCCCCTCTGACCCTCTTTCTGGTGAGAACTCCTTTCCAAATGTTTGATTAAAGAAACTAGACTCATAGATCTTTCCAACGGTACCAAGATCGTCCGATTTGCTCGAAGGAATCGTCCAAAACAAGTTCTTGAATTTCTCTTCCCTTATTATACTAACGACCAACAATTTTGCATGAAATCTTCTAAGCCACCTCTCCTACTAGTGGAGATTAAGGGCCTAGATTAAGCCATCTTTCCAGATAACTAAAATAAAATTTTAAAATTGAGTGTTTCGAGCAAACTCGATCCTCGCTGTGAAAAACTCGATGGAGAAGGTTATTACTTGATGAAAATTTCAATGGCTCTCTACTGAATACTCGATGGGATGCTCGATGCTGAATGGATTTCCCGATGCACGTTCCTTACTCGATCCCTTGTACTCAAGGCGTGACCCTTCCTTGATTGATCATACTCGATGCTCAATCCTTCCTCGATCGCTCACACTCGACGTTCGACCCTTCCTCAATCGCATACACTTGATGCTCGACCCTTCCTTGATTGTTTATACTCGACACTCGACGACATTTACTTTGTGCCTGCCTTAGGCTTACTAGATGCTCGGCCACCACTCTTCCTAGCCAAAACATAGCCAAAAATTATTTTTCCAAGGCTAGATTAATAAGTATCCGAGAGCTAAGTTCCCCAACTTAGACATTTTTCCTTCTTCAAACTTATTCTTACATCAAAACCCACAATTCAAATCTAGCTTAAATATTTAACCAAATTACTTTTCTTAAATAAAACAATAAATATAATTAAAAAGGAAAAGTAAGGTGTGGGTTTTACAATTTTTTAGACTAAATTTAATTGACCCATAATGTTTCAAATCCTTGATTCACATTTTTGGAGGTCGTTCACATACTATCCAATAAGTTCAAGAACGTTGGTATGCTTTTGGTAAGTATTAAGGTTTCAAAACCCTTTGGATTCACTTATCTTCTTGTAATTTTGGATTTTACCCCTTAATTTCGTGTTCAATTTGGATTCGTGTTGAATTGGAAAGTTGGAAGTGAATTTCGACCAAATTACCCTTTGGTACATTGTTTACATACAGTTTCAGAGAATCAGTATTTGGGAATTAAGACTTAAATGTTAAACGTGAAATTTGGTTTATGTTTTAGGATTTGATGCAAATTTTATTGATGTAAATAAGTTGTTATATTTTGATATTATTTGGGCTTCATTTCATCGTAAATCACCCTGCGACTGAAATATCCTTATGCCATGAAATTATATATCGACTTGGCTAAGCAACATTGGAAAAGTTCACATATTATCTTTCTTACGACTGAAGAGATTTCGTGAGAAAACTATGAATTTCATGAGTTATTACGATACAACTCTATATTGTGGGACTTCTTTTATTGCATATTGCATGCTAGATCAATTTAATGATAATTATCTTTCCATCAGTAGATATATACACCCTAGATTGCGTTTGGGTTCACCAGTTTGTATGCCTTTGCGTCCACCAGTTTTGTGTGGCCACGGATCCACTAGTTTGTGTGTCTTCATAATCACCAAGTTGTATGAATGTATTACCAACGGTAGGATAGGTTTACTTGTTCACTCAAATGGCCATACATGTTGAACTTGAGTACACAAGTTTAGAATTGTCTAGGTATGGACATTCATTTGCATGTGACTAACCTTATCGTAATAGTCTTATCTTGTGTTTTCTTATACTGTTTTTAAGGTGAGAGAAAGAGTGTACTAGACACTTGATGAAATTTATGTTAATTGGAAGAATTCCTTCGACATAGTTTCATGTTTTGAAGATTCTTTTGGATGGTTTTATTTTGTACCTTCAAGCTAGAAGTTTTAAATTTATATGTTTTTTTCTCATTACATTTTAAGTGATCCCAAATTAATTTTTTTAGCATTCCTTAAATTATATTAGTGGTGTTTTGTTTTTTTTTAAAATATGTTTTTTTTTTATATTAAAATGATCAACCAGTTTTCTTTTTAAAATTCTATGAATGTCATTATAACCGTAGTTAGAAATTTTGGTAAGTTGGGTTGTTATATTGAGTCTTTTGGTTTAGACTTCATCTTTTATGACTCAGTTGCTCAATTTAGCTCCAATTAGTGCCTTCATGATTTTCATCTGTCCAAAATAATCTAAACAACTCTGAATTGCTTGGTCTCAACAAAATAAATGATTAACTGCATTAGAATATTGAAATTAACATAAAATAAAGATATAAATTGCACATTTAAATTTTTTTATAAAGTATAAAATATGTGGTAGTTTGTTTTCTAAGTTACCTCTCTAATAAAAAGAAGCTAGACTATGCGGAATTATACTTTCATGATTGTCCTGTGACTTACACCAATGTGTCCATGTTCAATTATTTTAGGTTGAAAAAGTTTCAAATAATTAATGACATGGAAGAAGATAGGATATATGGCTTTGTTGATGGAGAATTTTCCGAAACATCATGAAGGAGTAAGGTTACAATTTTAAAATTATTTTATACAAAATATAGATAGAAGCAAAATTAATTTTCAATAACTATCCTATATTATAGAATAGTAAAAGTATGCAACGAAAATTTAACAAAAGTTTAACGTAAATCCAAATTTAATTCACCAACCGTATATCACAAATAAAAAATCTTTACTATTTTTACATAAATGCAAACAGATTCATGCATGGAGTCGTTGAATTTATTGAACTTTACTATATTTATAAAAATGAAATAAATTTATGGATGGAATTTAATGTAATTTTTAGTATTTAAACCTTCTCAATCGTACAAATTTTACAGCCCAAATTAATAAAACCATATTTGCGACATTTGCTTCTTGAGAATATGACAAAACTAATCTCTTCTTCTCCTATCATCTTCATTGCTCTTATATTTGCAGGTTCTCTTTTTTATTCCACAGATACTATATTGTCATGAATAACAAAATTAAATATTCATTAGGCATATTATGAAATTTCGCGTTAATGATTTTATGACTTTCACGAGCCTTCAGACTAATATCTGAACCTTTTCATCACATTGAAATCTTGACATTTTTATTTGACATAGATAGTGAAATATTTCGTCATGACAAGATATTGCTAATTTGTTTGTTTATTTATTTATCTTTTTGTTATTACATAGTTGTATTGATCTTGGTGCCTGAAGGAGTCTCAGCTGCCCAAAGATGTCAAGATATATTGTATAACAGTGGATGCACTCTTGATGACTGCGGAAAGAAGTGTTGGGAGAAGCATCATAGTATTTCACATCAATGCATTCCTACTAACCCTGCGCAAACCATATATGCTTGTTATTGTTTCTATGATTGTGGTACCAAAAACTGATTTTGTGGCATTCCTAATTTTGTGTAATGTTCCTCACAAACTTCTAAAATAATACGAGACATTTTACATAATCTTTGTCCATTATTTTTTTGCACACTTTTAATTTGTATGGTTTTAAAATGAATGTTTCCATGTCAATATTACATTAGATTTTATTTATGTGTCAAATGATATCCTATTAAATTTTACTCATCCCATGCCTATAACATTGATGTTCAGATGTTGGAGAAGTCTTGTTGGCTTACAAAATTGGTCTAAATAAATGGATGAAAGTTCTACGATGATTGGTGAGGAATGTGCCTAATTATGCTCTCCAATCATTTAGAATTGTAGCAAAAAGGATCCTTCAGAATTTAGTCTTAGGTTTTTGGGTTGATTAAAAATATAAGTTGTTTCATTTAAAAAGTTATTTATAGGCTTAAAAATATAAGTTGTTTCATTTAAAAAGTTATTTATAGGCTTTGTTAGATAATTAGCAGACACATGAATTCAACACATCGATACTTAAGATTATATGTATTGGTTGGTCAATAACATTATTGCATGGATTAATTTCGTCCACTTTTATCAATTTGTCCACTTCCTGTTGTCTATATTAAAACATATCGGCAAAACTGAACATGACTCAATTAACATACGAGTATCTTAGTAACCACGAGGTTTTTTGTTTCAATCCATACCATAAGTGTAAGGTTTGTAAATTGAGTAAAAAACCTTGTATTTTTTATTTATGAAACTTTTTTATTACTTTACGTTTTTATAAAAAGTGGAGTTGATAGGTTTCGATTTATCTGAACAAGAATGAACATATGTTTGGCTTGGGAGTCGGAGATTTTTACAACGATTTTCAGGGAGGAAATTGTTAACCATAATTACATCATAGCATCCGTGAAAATAAGCAGTAGAATAAAATTCTAACTAACTTTTACTATGTATAATAACATTTAATTGTTGTCGTTATCGATTTTTTATTATGAGTAAGGATTTTGTAGACTAAATTTAATTGACCCATAATGTTTAAAACCCTTGATTCACGTTTTTGGAGGCCGTTGGCATACTGTCCAATAAGTTCAAGAATGTTGGTATGCTTTTGGTAAGTATTAAGGTTTCAAAACCCTTTGGATTCACATATCTTCTTGTAATTTTGGATTTTACCCCTTAATTTCGTGTTCAATTTGGATTCGTGTTGATGGAAAGTTGGAAGAGAATTTCGACCAAATTACCCTTTGTTTAAATATAATAAACTCTCCAATTTTGTTTAATTTTGAAAAATTAAACGTTTAATTAACTATATCAAATATAATTATACAAACCCTATTTTGAATTTGAACTTATTTAAATTCAAACCCTAATTTCAATTTGAACATTTTCAAATTGAAATTCCATTTGAACAATTCAAATTGATATCATTCCAAATTCACACAATTTATTAATTCAAGGAGTTCATATTTTACGAGCCAGTAGAAAAACCTTATGGACCTATAGATCACGAGCTCCAACGATTTAAGATTAATTGGCTAAAACTCTTTAGTCCAAATTAATCAGTATTTGTTAACTATAAAATCATACAACTATAGCTCGATAATTGCACTCTCCTCACTGCAGATATATTTGTGTCCACATGTTATAACCATAACCAATAATGTTCGTAATGACGGTTGGGTCAGTATATTGTTTTACCCCCGATATTACTTCTTGTTCCTTAAGTTTCTACTGATCCTCTAATGAACAATTGGTTTATGATCTAATCACTAAATTGGATCCCTCTGAAGCCAGTGAGAGGGTGTGGCCCCTTGTTCAAGACCTAGATTCAATACTTTAGAGAACAATCTTTCTTCTATCCCTAAATCGGGTAGGCGTGAATTCCATCTTGCTCCCTATGTCTCCAACTATCTACTTGTTCTTACCCCTGAAATGGGAGGCTTATTGAGCTGATGCTAATGAGCCAACCCTCACCTATGCAAATCTATGGATAATCCCAAATAAACGGGAGTTTATACTTAGCAAGACCGAGTTACCTAGGTCATCTAAGCGAAATAGTCAGTGGTCATCTTAGCGAAATAGTCAGTCTTAAACAGTAAACAGTGTTTATAAAGTAACAGTGACTTATTTCTTGGTCTGATATTATACAAACTAATTGCATAGGCCCCCACTCCTCATGTCAATACATGAACGATTTAGGATCACTTTTTTTGTAGCAGCTCTACAACAACTTGTAACCGCTACAGAGTAGGCCGCATCCAATAGTGTTACCAGAATAAGGCACCAAACCTTATTCGTATACTAGAGACCATTTTGGCTATTTACACGAACTTGATCCATTTTTATATATCTATATAAAGTTCAAGTATTCATGTAATAGCCATGGATCTTAGTTTATTGGATTTAGACTATATAAAAGCAATTTAAAGATTCAATAACAACATTATTGAAGAAATAGTTAATAAAATCTTTATTGATAATATAATGTGTTTAACTTTACAAACTACGAGTTTTAGGACACAAAACCCAACAATACTCTCACTTGAACTGAAACTTCAGTGGATCAATATATATACAAATATATACAATGTTGAGTTACAATGAGAGAATAAAAAAAAAATACAATGAACTAAGGCATCAGATACCCATAAAATTTTCCACTTTCCCTATTCACAAATATGTCATAGACCTAGACCTACTAGGTGACCCTCGAACGCTTTGCTGAGAGGGTGATGGGCAGGTGCATATTTGGAACCATTTCCATATCAGTCAGGAACTTTCTGAGCCATACTGCTTCACTTGCAGCTACATACTCAGCTTCCATTGTGGAGTCAGCAATACAACTTTGCTTGACACTTCTCCACGCTACTACTCCTCCATACAGAGTGAATACTGACCTCGAAGTTGATTTCCTCAAATCTATATCGATCTAGAAGTCAGAATCAATGTATTCAGTAAGGATTAGATCCTTAGCACCATACACGAGCATATAATTTCTCGTTCTCCAGAGATACTTGAGAATGTTTTTAACAATAGTCCAATGATCATATCCAGGATTGGACTGAAACCTCCTAACTATTCCAACTGCATAATATATGCTAGGACGAGTACACAACATGGCATACATTAAACTCCCTACTCCTAATGCATATGGAATTATTTTCATTATCTCAACATCTGAGGCATCTTAGGACTTTGTTCCTTAGACAGATGAATTCCATGTCTAAAAAGCAATGTTCCTTTCTTAGAATTTTGCATTTTATATCTAGACATCTTGTCAATATAAGATGATTGAGAAAATGCTAAAGTTATATTCTTGCGGTTCCGAACTATTTGGATCCAAAGAACATACTTTGCTTCTCCTAAATCTTTCATTTGGAATTGCGTAGCCAGCCATCTCTTAATGTCAGCTAAAAATTCTACTTCATTTTCAATGAGTAGAATATCATCAATATACAACACCAGAAAAGCGATAGTTTTGTTAACAATTTTATTGGAAACAAAAGGTTCCTCAACATTTTGTTCAATGCCGTAAGTTTTGATCATACTATCAAATCTCATATTCCAGGATCTAGATGCTTGTTCGATGAACCTTTCTTGTTAAGGCATGTAGATACTCCCTTCAAGATCACCATTCAGAAAGGTTGTCTTGACATCCATTTGCCATATTTTATAATCATAAAATGCAGCAATGGACAATTCTTGTTGATGGACCTGCTCTTTCAACAACTTTTGTCGATGCATTTGTCGTTTCTCTGAAAATTTCTTCGATTACTAGCTTACTGCGAGGTTGATGATTCTTTATGGAGTCCTCCTCCAAGAAAGTTGTATTAGTCGAAAGTTGCATTTGAGGATAGTAAAAGTTACCACCTTTTGTTTCTTTAGGGTAGCATACAAATAGGCATACTTTTGAACAACGTTCCAACTTTTTAGGATTTTGCACCAACACATCTGCTGGGCAACCTCAGATTCTAAAGTGATGTGAACTTCCTTTACGTCCTCTCCAGAGCTCGTAAGGTGTTTTAGAAACACTTTTCGAGGGAACCATGTTCAAAATGTACATTCCAGTTTCAATTGCATGTCCCCATAAAGAACTTGGTAACTGAGCATAACTCATCATGGAACGAACCATGTTCAACAAAGTTCTGTTTCTCCTTTCTGCCACACCATTTTGTTGAGGTGTGTCAGGGGCTGTGAGTTGAGACTGGATTCCATGTTCTATCTGTAGGGTTTGGTGTCCTAAATCTCCTTGTAATCTCGTAGTTTGTAAACTCTGTGTAAACATGTTGTTAATAATAAAATAAGTGTTATTTTATAAGCATATACTCAATCCAATAAACTAAGAACCGAGGTTATTTTATGTAAATTTAAACAAGTATGTAGAGACATATAGGTGGATCTTGTTTAAATGATAAACTAAATGGTCTGTAGTAGATGGATAAGGGTGGGTACCTTATCCTGATGACACTATGGAGACGGCCTGCTTTGTAGGTGTTACAAATGCTATAAAGTGCTACAAATAATTTGATCCTTATCATTCATTTGGAGACATGCGAGTGGAGGTATCCTATACAAATAGTTCGTATAAAACCGGACCACGAAATGATTAGTCTCTTTATATAACGCCACCGAGACTTACATTTTAGTAGGATGACCATAGATGACATGACCTGAATCCTGAGTGAGTTGTGAACTCCTGCTCATGAAGGCAGTCCTTTGATTTATATGGGTGAGAGTGGCCAGATGGCCATCTCAACAAGCCTACCATTTTGGGGATTCGTATGATTGGGGAGTTAAGAACTCAGCTACACAAGATGAAATTCACTCCTTCCCTAATACAGGGGTAATTAGATAAATTTCTTCGTTATGGGTTGATTCCGGGTCTTGAACATAGTGGCCACACTCTCTCTTGGCCAGAGAGGACTCAGTCATAATGTGACTATGACTTATTATTCATTAGAGGAATCAGTGGTACTTAAGAAGTTAGATGTAACTACAGGGGAAAAATGAATTTAGCCCAGCTGTACTTACGATAAATTTATGAAGGGTAATCGCACTGTTGATTGGTTTTATCCAATGGACACAGAAATATATCTGTAGTGTGAATAGTGAAACTGTCGGTCTTTAGTGGAATGCTCGACAGTTAACAGATATTGGATAATATAATTAAGGAGTTTAATTAATTCTTCACGTACCGTTAGAGCTTCAAGCTACAGGTTCATAAGGTCCCCTTGGTATCTCAAAAGGATTATGTTGAGAATCAGTTTTTGGGTTAATTTGAATTGTTCACGAGGGAATTTAATTATATATGATATAATTAAATTAATTCAATAATATATTATATAATGTATTTAATACATTAATTGGAGGAATAAATATTTGAATGAGATTCAAATAGTTGTTAATTTAATATAAATATGATTTATATAAAATGCCATAAAATAGAGAAAAAGAACTATAGTTTATATCGCATGTGATGCAATATTAAAACTATAGGTTATAAATATAATATGATAAGTTGGTTATCATATTTATTTATATTATTTATTATTTTGAACAATAATCCCTTTTTCTCAAAAACTACCTTAGTGGGTGGTTATGGAAATTTTATGGCAATTGGAATAAAATGAAAAAGAGTTTTTTCATTTTTTACTTCTAAGACTAAGATTTCCAAGAAAACAAATTACAACAAGAATGGAAAGAGAGACTATACGATAGTCTACACGACAAACTCAGAGCATATACGATAGGCTCTATCTGTCTATGCGATAGCCTAAACGATCGAGAAGCTTGCTATGCGATAGTGCTTCTTCTTTGATTGTCTTCCTCCAAACTCACAAATATCCTCTTAACCAAAATAGTGAGAGCCCACCACTCCTGGGTTCTCACCCTGAACATACTGAGGAATCCGAGTGGCAGTGTTCTCTTCCATTCGGTTTGTGATTCACTTGAAGAAGGTCTTCAAGTTCTTGTTGCTTTTTTATCAAAGAGTTTGTGACTGTTCGAGGGATACGAGAAGAAGTGTTCTTCAAAGGTAATTTCCCTTGAACTATGTATTTTATTTAAATAGCATGTTGTAATTTACTTCGATTGCATAATCTGTTTGTTGTACTATAAATTTATACTTCAATCGAAAATGAAATTTGGATGATTCGCTTCTACTCAAGGAATTCCTCATGTTGAGTTTCCTTTCACTATCAAATAGTTCTACAATTCCACGTCCATATACTCACCACCTCGATCTGATAAAAGTATTTTATGCTTTTTACCTAATTGATTCTCAACCTTAGCGTTATATTCTTTGAACTTTTCAAATGTTTCAGACTTTTGACGAATTAGGTAAATATGCTCATACCTTGAATAGTCCTCAATAGAGCTGGTGAAATATTCTTACCCTACTCTAGCTCTAACATTAATTGGACCACAAACGTCTGAATGTCCCAGCTCTAAGAGTCCTTTGGCTCTAAAACCTTTTCCAGAAAAAAGATCTTTTAGTACTTTTACCCTCAAGATAGGATTCACATGGTGGTAATGAACTGTCTTCTAACTTATTTAGATGACCATTCCTAACCAATCTCTCAATCCTGTTATGATTTATGTGACCTAGTCTAAAGTGCCAAAGATGGGTATTTGGAGAGTCTTTCCTCTCCTTATTACGAATTTCAACTATTTTAAACCTCTCAATGTTCAAAACAGCCTTTACCTCAAACAATTTTAACAAATACAAGTTATTTTCTAATTTTGCAGAACAAATTGTGATGTTCTTTGAAGTAATGAACACATCATCATTTTCGAAAGAAAACTAATAATTTTACATTCTCATCTACACTGTTCAAAACTTTAGATGAATCGGGTGATAGAGGACAATCCTTTGTTAAAACTCTTTTAGAACCATCAACTGCTAGTAATTTGTACGTTGATTCGATTTAACTGTTAACTAAATCGGAAGCGAGTATTCTACAAGAATTCGACATGCTGAAATTTTAAACAAATTCTAATTTAGTAAACTTGCATCTAAATCCAAAATCAAGTTTTAGAAAAACAAGCAATAATGTACCCATAACCATTATTTATTTGCAACGATACTATAGTGAGTTAGAATAAGTACTACCTAGGAGCATTCAAATACTTCTTCACTAAAGCAAAACAATTTTGACCAAACACTATCTCCAGAATAACTCTTATTACTATAGTTGTTTAGTTATCATTTTCGGTCATAAATTACTAACTCTTTAGTAATTCTGTAAGTGTAACCCTCTATTTGTAGACCTCAGATGTCGACCCCAACAATGCTACCGAAATGAAGAGTCGATGTTGGGAATGGACCTAAGAAATCCTATCCATTTCTGGAGTTTGATTTGTTCTGAATCCTATGTTACAACCCTTCGAGGGGATCACCATTGTTAAATGACTAGCAAAGGCCACCTAAAACAAACCAGCAGGTGCAACATAGGAATCTCATGATCCAAACTAACAGAAGAGACTGTAGGACATGTTAACACATATCCCTCACCCACTTACTATGAACTACTTCCCACATTCAACTTGATCTTGACTCATACAAACACTTCCCGAATGGAGGTCACTCCCAGTGTGACACAAAGTGTCATATGAATCTCACGGTGTGAACTTTGTGAGGACGTGAATGTTGAAATCAATGTATCATATACTTTATTTTTGTTTGAACAACTTTCCCTTATTCACCTAAATCTTGATTTATGCAAATACTCTCTAAATGAAAGTCATTCCCTAGGTGACACGAAGTACCGCTTAAATCTTGATTGTGAACTCTTAGGGAAGCGAGAGCTAGAAATAACGTATCGTATATATTATTAATCTCCCACTAAAGTGTTCTAATAATGTTATCTTATAAGTTATTAAACTCCCACTGAAATGTTCTACTATCAAATTAGGAATATTTATACCAAGGTTCATTTTGGCTAATTAAACAACCCTAAGTGTATGTGGTTTATCCAAGTATAAAACTTATAAATGGATTTAAACTTACGATGTCTGTATTACCTCACATCGCTCACGTACGCTTATAAAACCGGTTAACAATGCTTAATTATATGGCAATAATCCCCAGGTAGGAGGCATTTCGTAGACCGTCAACTTAAGTACCTTTAGCCTTAGACAAGATTACATACCGGTTGAGTTTGTAACCACGTTTTACAAGATGTTAACCTATTTAAACTTATTAAAATGGGTGATTAACTTACGTGAGCATGCAGCTTATCTTTGTTATGGATTTTAATGTCTAATTAGATTTTATAACAACTTATAAAAATTAGACATACTATTATATCCAAAACATACATCAAGGCATTCCAATTTAATATAACAGTTATATCAAATAACTGAAACCTTAAACATGCATTCTATACATTATAACAATTTTTAACATATATATAATGCATGTAACATGCTTCCTATGGTGGGATTTTAAACCTAAATAGCATACGATATGCACAAATATGTTTAAATTTAAATACAACATATATCACATGCATAATTATTTAAATAATACTGATAAGGTTCAAGTTTGGCATCCTAAGCAAGCATAATAACTAAATTATTAGAAACTGGTCCAAAAACAGCTTCAAATTGGTGTATAACTACTTGAACCGACCCATACCGGACCTCCAAGGCATCAAAATGGGTGGAACAAGTCCAAAGATGGTTGAATCGAACCGGATTGGGGCTGAAACAGACCGAAACTGAAGAAAACCGGTCAAACCAGCCTTCCTCATTCGTCCTCGCTTAGCAAACCGATTCAATCATCGATCCTTACTGCTTGGTCGATCTAACTCATTGCACGACGCTCGATGCTCGACGCTTGGTTGAAAAGCTCGCTTACTCGATCGTCCGATTGGCTCAAACTCATTTAGCAATATGAGCAGCTATGCAACACTACCTGGACAGAAAGCTATTCTCAAGAATCTGCTCCACGACCTCGCTTCCTTCAAACAACAAATTACAACCTAATTTGGACTCTAATGACTTCAAATAAACTACAGACTCTAGAGCAAACATTTAAGCTCATCAAAGAAGAGCCAATTATAAATTTAACTGTAAATCAAAGAGAAATCTAATGCCAAAGCTGAAAAACATCTATATCAGTCCATAAACATGCAATTTCGGAAATTCACCCACCAAAACTCAAATTAACGTTAATTGAGTGCTTAAATCACTCTCAAGTACCAATTGATGGGATACACAACCATGCAACGGAAGCAAACAGAATCAAAAAGCACTCTAATTACATTTAATTTGAGTTCAAAAAGCATGTTTTTGCAAGAAAAACATAAGAAGGTTTCTGATTATATAACTTTGATGAGTTCTCTTGAATCCAAGCTGCTCTTCAAGTAAATTAAGTGACAAATTGTTAGTGAACCACCAAGAAATCTTCTCTACTATTCTCACCCTTGAATTTGAGTGAATTTGTGAAGTTAGAAAATGTGGTTTTTGTGAGGAAGAAGATAAACTTCAGAAAACCCTTTTCTTCAGCTTTAGAACCTATTTCTTTTTCACCATTCAGGAGGTTTTAATTACCATCAATATGCAAGCGCTTCATCAGCCATGAATGCCAGTAGCTAGTTGAAGAATCCAAGTGGGATTTGTGTCAATTTTCTTGTGAAACGCCTCAAGCTTGAGAAAAGTGGGAAATACTCACTAAATTTTCAATTTCTAAGTTTCCAATTTCTTTGTTTTAATTAATTCTATAATTAATTAAAATTTGATTTAATTAATTCTCAATTAATCAAATCTAAATCACAATATCCAATTTCTTAAATTGAATCTAAAATGGAAATTAATTTGATTTTTAATTAATTAAATAATTTAATATAAAATAGAAAATTAATCACATGCCTAATTTTAATACATGAATCCTATATATGTAATTTAATATTTAATCAATATTTAAATATAATAAACTCTTAAATTTTGTTTATGCCTCTTTGTAGGATACCCTAAAGAAACAAAAGGAGAACTATTCTATGATCCCCAAGAAGAAAAGCATTTGTCTCGATAAATGCTACATTCTTGGAAGAATATCAGGTTAAAAATCATCAACCTCGCAGTAAACTAATATTACAAGGAATGACCAAAGATGCTATAGACAAATCAACAAGAGTTGTTGATCAACCTGGTCTATCAACAACTGTTGTTGCCACGTCATGTCCTTCTCAAGAGTTGAGTGTGCCTCAATGTAATGGGAGGGTTATTCAGCAACCTGAACGTTATATGGGTTTAAGTGAAACTCAAAACATCATACAAGATGATGGTTTAGAAGATCCATTAACCTTTAAAAAGGGAATGGAAGATGTTGATAGGGAACCGTGGAAAAAAGCCATGGACGTTGAAATGGAGTCGATGTACTTCAATTTTTTCTGAGAACTTGTAGATCAACCACATGGGATCAAACCTATAGGTTGAAAATGGATCTATAAAGAAAACAAGACCAAACTAACAAGGTGCAAACCTACAAAGCCAGATTCGTGGCAAAAGGTTTTAGCCAAAGAGAAGGGGTTGATTATGAAGAAACTTTTTCTCCTATTGCCATGATAAAATATATAAGAATACTTCTATCCATTGCCACATATTATGACTATGAAATATAGAAAATAGATGTCAAGAAAGCTTTTCCGAATGGCCATCTTGATGAAAGTATTTTTATATCTCAACCAGAAGGGTTCATCGAATAAGGATAAGAATAGAAAGTCTGTAAGCTTAAACAATCCATTTATGGGTTAAAGCAAGCTTCAAGATCCTGAAATATAAGATTTTTTATTGCGATCAAATCTTATGACTTTGAATAGAATGTTGACAAACCTTATGTTTACAAGAAAATAATCAACAAGACTGTAACATTCTTAGTATTTTATGTTGATGATATCTTGCTCATTGGGAATGCGACAAGCTTCCTTGCTGACGTAAAGAGATGGTTAGCAACACGATTCCAAATGAAATATTTGGGTGATATTCAATATGTTCTAGGGATACAAATTTTTTGAAATCGAAGAATAGAACCCTAGCACTATCTCAAGTATCTTATATTGACAAGATGTTGTCAAGATATAATATGCAAAATTCCAAAAAAGGTATGTTTCCTTTTAGTCATGGAATTCGTTTGTCAAAGGAATAGTGTCCTAAGACGCCTCAAGACGTTGAGGAAATGAAAAGAATTCCATATATCTGTAGTTGGGAGTTTGATGAATGCAATGTTATGTACACGTTCTGACATATGCTTCACAGTTGGAATCGTTAGCAGGTTCCAATCCAAACCAGGATACAGTCATTGGACTGCTGCAAAAAACATCCTCAAGTATCTAAGGAGAACGAGGGACTATATGCTTATGTATGGTCCTAAGGATTTGATCCTTACTGGATACACTGATTCTGATTTCCAGACTGATGTAGATTCAAGGAAATCTATTTCAGAATCAATTTTTACTCTCAATGGAGGAGCTATAGTTTTGAAAAGCATTAAACAGAGTTGTATCGCTGACTTCACAATGGAAGCAGAATATGTAGCTGCATGTGAAGCCGCTAAAGAAGCAGTATGGCTACTCAAATTCTTGGCTGACTTGCAAGTAGTTTCAGATATGCAACTACCCATCACACTGTATTGTGACAATAATAGTGTTGTTGCCAACTCGAAAGAACCAAGGATTCACAAACGTGGAAAACATATTGAGAGAATGTACCATCTCATAAGAGAGATAGTACACTGAGAAGACATGATAGTCACGAAGATAGCCTCTTAAGACAACCTTGTTGATTCATTTACGAAGGCCCTCTCAGCTAAAGTGTTCGAAGGCCACTTGGTTGGACTAGAACTCCGAGCAACATAATCTAGGGCAAGTGGGAAAATGTCTATGGTATTAGACATGCCCTAGTTTATTGTATTTTTCTCTATGTTTCTCAACATTGTATTGTATATATTTGTTCTCACTGAAGTTTTAGTCCAAGTGGGAGATTGTTGGGAATGTCCTAGAAGTTGCAGTTCGTAAATTTTTTGTATTAAACATTCTGTTTATCAATAATATATTATTAAGTATTTTATTCAATAAAGCTATTGATATTGCATTTTATAATGAAAATCCAATAAACAAATCCACGGCTATAGTATGAATACTTTATCTTTATGTGGTGACATAAATAGGATCAAGTTATAGAAGTTAAGGAACTTCTAGAGAGAAAGGTTCCAACCCGACCAAGGTGAGTGGTATTTCCTTTAAGTCTTAAGCATATATTTTAGAGTAAATATATATGCTTATGTTGTTAATGAGTAATTAGAATGAGAATGAGATTATGTGATCGGGATGGTCAAGGGGTCAATAGACTTAGTTCCTGAACCCGGAGTAGAACCTCACGGGATGGTCAGGGGATCGAGAGGTCTAGTTCCTGAGCCTGTGAGAAGAAACTCGTATGAGATGGTCAGAGGGCTTACAAGCCTAGCTTCTGAGCACATATGCGGGGATTTATGTGCGCATAGGGAAAAGCCTTAAGTGAAAGTAGGTCAATGGATGTAACTATTCTTTTATTTACACAATATTTGTATTCAATTGAGTCTATTGTTAATAGTAAACATTGTAAGTTTATCAATCCTTTTTTTTTTCTTTTTTGCAGTTATACCCTCTTAACAAGTATGAATTTGAAGTGCATGATCGCTCCAACCAATTTGTTATTAACATTCTGAATCGTACTTGCTCATGTCGGCATTGGGACCTAGACATGATCCCGTGCTCTAATGTATGCATTGCATTGTCTCGTAGGAACCTTCAACTGCAGTCATCCACACATGATTTCTATCGTGTTTCCAATCTACGTTTGTTTTACAGAAAGGAAACGCAGCCTATTGGCAATATTCAACAACTCACTGCAATTCATGCAGTTGGCAATGATCCAGTTCTTCCTCCTAATGTCAAACATTCAGTTGGAAGGCCTAAGAAAAAAAGAATCATGTTTTGTTTACAAAACAAAGCTACAGTCCACTGTAGTCTATGTGGTAAGAGGGGTCATAATTGTAGGTCTTGCAAGGATCTCATACGTCATTGAATGCACTTATAGTGTTATATTTTTTAGTATTGTTTTTCTTTACATTGCAGTTTGTTTCCCTCTTTAAACAGTTTTTTAATGTTCAAATTTATGGCATTTATGAAAGGAATTGTTATTTGCATTAATATTGCACTTTGTTATCTTACTGTTATATTGGTAGTTCAGTCATTTGTAATACTTAAACCTAATTTTTGTTGGTAGTTCAATCATTTGCATTATTCAGAATGGGCATAATTGAGCTGAACGTGTTAGAATTATAGTATGTTTCTGAAATAAATCCAAAATATTCACATTATATACCAAAATGGTATTGATATAATCTTTCTTTCAAAATCTATTTTGAATGGTTGCCAAACACTTAAACTATTTTTCGAAATAATCTTTTTTTAAATTAATCACTCGAGAGAGCGTTCCAAACACACTCACTTAAACACCAAAGTTTTATATATATTTTGTTTAGAGTATAAGTTTTATCATTTTTTATTTGAGTTGAAAATAAATTTACAATGCGAATAATTAAATTAGATTTCATAAAAAGAACTCTCTTTTGACTTAATTCAATCCACGCACTTAAACTCCTATGCCATGTTGACAGCCAAGTCCCACATTGAAAACCCAGTATTTAAATTGAAAGAGGAAGGTGATGGTCATGATCTTACTTGAACACGATCTGTTCTATAGGTTGTGATCCTGTGTCCTTGAGTTCTAAGGAGACAAGAATCAATGTCTGGTGGATGAATTGCTACCTTGTGACTAGAGCGTGATTAATAACCAATGGGCCTCGGTCCGGTGGCTGTAGAGGATCGTTCTCAGCAGGCTCCAACCTGCTGGGATGGTTGCAAGGTGGTCTGACAGACTTCAAAACTTTTTTGCTCCTCATATAAGTTTTTTTCTTTTTTTTTTTCTATAACAAATTTGGCTGCTTCCGTTTTCTGTGTTGCTTGGATGGGGGATTTGAATTTATGCTACTGTTATGTGGTTTGGTGTGAAAAGATTAGAAAGATGCGGGAGTTTTACTTGGATGGTGGGCATTTGGTTTATGCTTGTAAGGTGTTTGATGAAATGTCTCCAATATCAGAGGCTAATTCATAAGGTGTTTTTGTTCTAATTTTATGTGTTCCTTGAATGGGGGCTTGATTTTCTGATACTGCTATATGGTGTTGTGTGAAGTGAAGAAAGATGGGGGTTTTTTACTTAGATGGTGGATATTTGGTGTATGCTTGTAAGGTGTTTGTTGAAACGTTTTTTCTTCTTTTCCATTATTCCTCCAAGTCTAAGATTGGAGTTTTGAGTTTTAGTGTGTAGAACTTTGCATGATATTGTTCTAAAGTAGTGAACTTCCATCACACATGTTATCGAATATGATGTTATTAACGTACATGTATTTTTTTATATTTGAAATATGTACTTAAAGTTCTTTTCAACCCCATTTAAAGTCTTAAAGTCAAACCAACATATTACAGAACAAAAGTACACCAATCTTAATGTTCTAAAGGCTTAACTGCAGATCTGACACAACACCAATATGTTTGAGTTGTTTCATTTTATATTGCTTTGATTAATTACAGGTTCTGGACAAGGGTCTGTTTGATTTTCAAGTTAGTATTGGACTTTGAATTTCTGGTCAGGGCTGGAAAAAGCAGTCAATCTTTGCATTTGTCTGGTGTTGGGAGTTATGCAGTCAGTTACTTCATTTATCCAAATTTGGTTGGTTTTATGGTTATGTAGATTTTGTTAATTAGTTGAGTTATTTCATCTTTGCACTTGTCTGTTCCTTTATCACAATGATGTGAAGAAGCTTGTTGTGGTTATCACATTCCATGTGGTGTTTCTAGTACCCATAATGTAGAAGGCAGTCGTTTTCAACGAGGGTTGGTATGTAGAATTACACCAATGCTCAGCCCTAGAGTAGCCATGACACCATTTCTTAGGTTTTTCGCACTCGAAACACCATAAATTATCTATGATTGATACATTTTATACTTTTATTGATATCTCAAATTGATTGTTGGTTTCTGGATGGTATGTAAATTAACTATAGATCCAGAGTTGGACTCTTATGCATTATAAGGGACAAGTTGTATAATCACGAAATGCAACTTAATCTTTCACGAGTTGTCCATAATTATGTTAGGTCAAGTGCAAGTAAAACACTGATAAACACAGATAGAATTCTATCAACATTGATCAGTGATATTTCTAATAGTGATAGAAACTAATAGAAACATACCACTGATCAATGTTGATAGAAGTTTATCTATATCTATTAGTGTTTTTTTGTTATTTCTATAACTAGTTTGACATTTTTTTTTATCGGTAAAAAATTTCCTCACACAATACTTATTTTAATTTTGATACTATACTTATAAATTATATATGTTTAATTTATAATAACATTATTAATAAATATAATTATACATTTTAAAATTTAAAATTCAAAATCTAGCTATATTAGAAATATAAAAATGTTGTTTTTGGAATTTACACTATTTGAGTTACAGAATCTGTAAACAATTTTCTGAAATAGAATTGAGATTATTTTAAATATATATTTGTTCAATTTGATGAATCTGAAAACATAAAATAGAATTTGATTTGCGAAAACCATACAAACCCTTGTTTGGATGTAATTATTCATAAACATATAAATTAGGATTTGATCCACAATCCATGTTTAGAAATGAGTACAAAGATGCTTAAATAACCTTTTCTCTGGGTACTAATTTCAAACTAATAATTAGAGTATCTTCAACCACCAATCTCAAATATTTCATAAGTTATATATTAGTTGATCGTTGTACTAAAAGTATTAGAGTTAAATTGCAATTTTGGTTTATATAATTTATTGAAATGGATTTTTTTTTCCTGAGTTCAACTGGGGTGGGGGACTTGAATACACTCATATGTCAATTAAGCTATGTTCGTTTTGGCGAAAATATATTAGAATTTAGTCCTTATAATTTATATTATATTTAAAATTTAATCTCTAGCGACTATTATGATGATTTTATTAGACCATAAAAACTATTTATGAATTTTTATCAAACCATAAATACCAAATTAAACCGTATATCCCAAATTCTAACTTTTAAATAATGTGGACTAAATTCTAACATTTTCCAAATTATAGGGATTAAATTTGAAATTTAACTTAAAAGAATTCTCTTTTGACCTAATTCAATCCAACCCATATCCAATTATAAATACCTATACCAGTAATATTAATATATTAATAACATGAATCTAATATTAATGATTGTGAATTTAAACCTATTTGAAAATTTATCAACATCGATATTTTTTTCCGTATTTTCATATAATTAAGCTGTCAACATTCTTTCACATTGTAATTGAAAGCTTTGATTGTAGCCTGTGGTGGAATAAGAAATTTTATATAGGGAACATTATATGTACAAGTCTAACTATAAAAAATCTATAAATGAATGTAAAAAAAAAAAAAAGTATTCATATTTCATATATTAATTAATTTATTACATTATAATTACCCTCTACGAGATTTCATGTTTTGAAATCGATTCTAACTCTTCACTTATTTCTGGTTTGAATATATAGCAACATAAATATCCTTTAAAATGCTATATTCTACACTTAACCAAGCATTATTAAATCGTCTTAACTTTTAACCAAAATTTTTAAGTGAAAAGTATGATTTCGAGGTTCACAATGACCTTTTCTATACGAAATTGATCTCGAATATTATAATTATAATAATAAATTTTGGTTCTTAGATCAGGACATGTAAGTAATTTTCTAGATTGATTTATGTATAAGATCGATCAGAATAAAAAAAAACATTTTCCTTCTTTGAAGATGATATCTCTACAGTCTCTATGGTTGTTTTTCATCTCTCCATATTAATTTTGAATTAACTCTATAAAATATTAATAATCAGAATATTACATTCCATTATATAGATTTAAAGGTATAAAAATTTAAAATCTAAAAAGATTTTAAAACTTACTTGTCAAGTTTGTATATCTATATGAGTGACAGCAAATAATCCTCTTGCTTGAATTCTAAAATTAATTTTAAAAACCTATTCGAGTAGATGTGAATGTAAAAATAACATAGAAACAAACAAAAATATATAAAGTGTAATGTGAATATAAAAATTATGTGCAGAAAATGAATGATATATTTTTAATAGAATGTTCTTGAGATTGAAAAGTGAATTTTGAAAAGAATGTAAAAAGTGTATAAACTGTCCAATCTTGTTGCTTATAAAAAAAATATTGTTTGATTATTTATTAAAAAATGGTACGTTAGTATATTCTAAAGGGGAATTGGAGCGTATGGCAGAATTTAAGATTTCATTCTAAAAAATATGGCAACTCATGTGACAACACATGGCCACAAATTTCTAAATCCCTGATTTGCCTTTGTCTTGATGATATTTGTCAAGGACAACTGACCTCCTAATTTTTCTCATGTAGTTAACAAAACTTTATATTTTATTATTATTTTAGATTTTGTTTAACCACTTTTGAATTTATCTCACCTTAATTAAATATCCAGATTTTTCTACCAAATTTATATTTGAAATATCCATATATTATTATAATTTATTTTATCTATATATTTTATTCAAATCTTTGAATGGTTTATACATATTCAATTTTATTCAGATCTTTATATTGTTTCTCATAATTCTATATATACATTCTTAATAAATGAGCTGTATAGTTCTCACATTCTTAATAAATTAGTTGTATATACTATTTTTGCTATTATTTTAACGATTTGGGAAAAAGAAATATCACTTCCTAAAAAAATGGTCATGCGTTGATTGCACAAGAATTAGTTCATTGTCATAACTTTTGTTACTCACACAAAGTGTTCATCGATTTAGGTTTTCTTGTGGTTTCTTTAATAAGGTACTGTTTTTGCTATGGGTTTACAATGGATTAGACTCCTCTTGGTCGATGGGATGAGAATTCTCACTACCATGATTTTCGAAATTTTGAGGCACATATTCCATCAAATTCATCATTCCAACAATTCGTAGAATATATCCAAGGTAAACGTTTTCCCTCCGGTGAGTTAACTATATCTCGTTTGACAATGTACCAGATTGGTTCTGCCAATTCGAATCTTGTTAGCATTGTTGAAGATAAAAGTATTTTGTGGTTGATGTCAGTGTTATCAAATTCTCCCAAAATTGATTTATGTGTAGTGGTTGATTATATCTCATATGTTGTCCCAAACACTCAAAATACATTGTATTTGAATAATGAATTAGCAACATTGATCATTCTTCCCAACCTTCTGAAGGCAACATTGAAATCATTGATTTTCAAGACTTCGATTCCTTTCAATCTAGTATTCCCATTAGAGTAGGCTTACTTTTTAGTAGCAAATCTTTATTGAAGAAAGCAGTTTATTTGCTTGCTTTTAAAAATAGTTTTGAACTTACTACTACTAAGTCAAACAAAGCTTCATTTGAAATTTGTTGCAAGGATATGTCTTATGGGAGGTATCTACGTGCATCTGTATATAGAGGGAGTGGTGTGTGAATGGTTCGAAAATATATCGATATCCATCAATGTTCTATTGACATTGTTAAAGATGGTCATCGATAAGCAACATCTTGGATTGCATCTGAGTGTACAAAGTCATTTTTTAAAATGAATGACAAAGTCCCGTGCTGACCTTGTGATGTTGTAAGCTATATGAGAAGGCAACATGGTGTAAATATTTGCGAACGGGGCTCATTTGGTGCCCTAAATGGCTATCGGGCCCAGCAGGGATACCCCAGGACCCAATTTTTATGCGCGAACTTTCTGACGGGCGAAAACGCAAAAACGTACTCAGGGGTTAAGAACGATGAAAAAAAGCCGTGTGCCAGACGATTTTGCAAACGGAGCTCGTTTGGTGCCCCAAATGGCCCTCGGGGCCCAATGTTTATGCGGGAACCTTCCGGAGCAAAAAAGCGCGAAAACGGACCTAGGGGTTAAGAACTATGAAAAAAAAGCCAAGTTATGATCAAGCTTGGAGAGATCGTGAGATTGCCCTTAATTCCCTCAGGGGGGACTCTTGAGTCCTCATATGCCGTTTTGTAACCATTTTCAGCTGCATTGAGTGAAAACAATCCTGGTATTTTTCTTGTCTATATTTAGTTTAAGCAATTACATATAGTTTATTTTGTCTTGTATAATCAATCTAAATGTTTATTCCTTACAGGAACATATACAACACAAGAATTTGATGATGAAGGTAGGTTTAAGTATTACTTTATGGCCCTTGTTGCTTCCATAGATGCATGAAAATTTTGTACTCCTATTATGTCAGTTGATGGTGCTAGTCTAAAAAACAAATTTTTGGGACATTATTGTCTGCTTGCACACTTGATGGCAATTCGTAGATTGTATCTCTTACATTTTCCATTGTTGATTATGATAATGATACATCGTGGTCTTGGTTTTTTCGTAATCTTAAAACTATTTTTGGGGATTCTAACGACCATGTTATTGTGTCGGATGGTCATAAAAGTATAGTCAAGGGTGTTAGTTCTGTCTATGATTTTGCTGAACACAGGTTATGTGCATTTCATTTGTATAAGAACCTTGTTAAGAACCATGAGTCATGTTCTATTGGGGTTAATGCCCTAAATCTTGTAGGGTCTTGTAGTTTGTAAACGCCTATATGATTAGATACTAGTGATGTAATAATATGAGATATTTTCTTCACTGTTGTCTATGAAATATAGGTTATTTTAGTTGCATTAACTACAGACCAATAAACTAAGATCTCTAGTTATCGTTGTAACTTAAGCATGTATATGGAGACATACAAGTGAATCATGCCTGAAGTGATAACCTAAATGGTCTGTAATATATGGATAAAGAAGGGAAACTTTATCCTGATGACACTACGATATGACCTGCTTTGTAGATGTTACAAGTGTTGTAAAATGCTACAAATGGTCAGATCCTGATCATTCATGTGGAGATATGCGAGTGGAGGTATCCTATATAAAGGAGTTTGTATAAGACCGAACCACGAAATGTTTAGTGTCGTTATATAATGCTGTTTATGACAGAGACTTTCATTTCACTAGGATGACCATAGGTAACATGACCTTAATCCTGAGTGAGTTGGGAACTCCTGCCTATGAGGATGGTCCTTTAATTTACATGGGTGCGAGTGGCCAGATTGTTGACTTAAACCTACCACTTTGGAGATTCATCTGATTAGGGAGCTGGAAACTTAGCTACACAAGATGGAGTTCACTCCATCCCTAAAGCAGGGGTAAATAGATAGATTGCTCCTTTAAGGGTTGATTTTGGGGCTTGAACGATGTGGCACTACACACTTTCTCATGACCCGGGAGGTGTTCACTCTCATAGTAGGACTCTGATGTATTTTTCATTAGAGGAATCGATGGTACTTAAGGAGTTAGAAGTAACTACAGGGGCAAAATGCAAAATTGGCCCAATTGTACTTACGAGCGATCTATGAAGGGTTATCATATTGTTGATTGATTATATCTATTAGACACAGAAATATATCTGTAGTGAGAAAAGTGCAGCTGTCAATCTTTAGTGGAGTGTCTGAAGGAACTCTTATACAAGAGTACCTCTGAGCGGAAGCGGATCGTTTCAAATACATTATGACAAAATTACCACATTTACATTCTAACAGACAAGATGCATTATACTACAAATTACTTTTTTAGAACAATAAACAACACAGAGGAGATATATACCAGTTGAAGAACTTTTCTCCACAGAAAATTTCACTCTCTCCAAGCAAACTGGTGCTCTCGCTCTCGCTGGAACATTCACGCAGTCGTTCTCCAAAACACCAGTCGTCTACTCACGAACGCCTCCACACGAACAAAAAAGATGGGGACGACACCACCATTTAGAACCCTCCGTATTCTCGGTGTGAGAATCCAAAGAGTGGACTCTATTGGGATTTGGTAGAGGGGAGGAGGATATGAAGATCGTATACAATGACCAAACAAGTGGGAGAAAGGAAAGGTCTATTGTATAGACAAAATTCTTGATCTTTTAGTAGGGAGTACACGATCATATAGAAAAAAGGCAGCGATCATCTAGACGATCGTTTAGTAATCACTCGGGCGCTAGACGTTCGTTTAGAAAAACGTATGCGATCGTTTAGAAGATGGCGTGTGTGTATACGATCGTGAAGCAACTTTGAGCTATCGTATAGTCTCTCGGTTAGCTAAGCGATGGAAATATACACTTCGTGACCAAATTACATGATCTCTTGCAAAATGAAAACGTTTTTCATTTTATTCTTCAGTTACGAAAACTGAATGAAACTTTCCACTAACACACGGTTACAGAGAAAATAGCGTGCACAATTATCCTATAATTGTCAATTTAAAATAATAAATACAATCATATTATATTCATTAACCTATAGTTTAATATCACACATAAACTATAGTGTTTTCTCTTCCACTAGATATAAATCATATTTATATCCAATTTCCTCCAAATTAATGTATCTCATACATAAAGTCAATCATATCAAATATAATTAACCAGTTCAATCATATCATATATAATCGAACTCCCTCTTGTCAATTTGAACATTTCAAACTGACCCAAAAAATGATCCTCAACTTGAATCCATTGAGCTACCAAGGGAACCTTATGGACCTATGGCTCGAAGCTCCAACGGTACGTGAATAACTAACTAAACTCGTTAGCTACGAGATCCACCATCCCCTTAACTGCCAGGCATTCCACTAAAGACCAACAGCTGAACTCTTTACCACAGATATATTTCTGTGTCCATCGGATATAACCAATCAACAGTACGATAATCCTAAACAAATGCTCGTAAGTATAGTTGGGCCAATTTGTCGTTTTGCCCCTGTAGTTATATCTAACTCCTTAAGTACTACTGATCCCTCTAATGAACAATACAACATAGTCCTACTACGTGTGGACACCTCTCAAGCCATGAGAAGGTGTGTGGTGCCACATCGTTCAAGCCCCGGGATCAGCCCTTAAGGGAGCAATCTATCTACTTACCCCTGCTTCGGGGAAGGAGTGAATTCCATCTTGTGTAGCTGAGTTCCCAACTCCCAAATCAGACGAATCCTCAAAGTAGTAGGTTTGAGTCGACGACCTAGCCACTCGCACCCATGCAAATCAAATGACCGTTCTCAAAGGAAGAAGTTCCCAACTCACTCAAGATTGAGGTCATGTTACCTGTGGTCATCCTAGTGAAGTGAAGTCTCTGTCACGAACGACGTTATATAACGAGACGTGATCGTTAACACTTCGTGATCAGGTCTTATACAAACTCTTTATACAGGATGCCCCCACTCGTATGTCCCCACATAAATGATCAGGATCAGAACATCTGTAGCAAGTCACAACACTTGTAACTATTCTACAAAGCGGGTCGCATCCGTAGCGTTACCAAGATAAAGTTTTCCTCCTATATCCATATACTACAAACCATTTTGGTTATCACTTAAGAGATGATCCACTTATATGTCACCACATACATGTTTAAGTTACATAATGACAACTGGGGATTTTAGTTTATTGGTTTGTGGTAAAGCAAATAAAACATCTAATATTCAAAGACAAGTAGTGAAGAAAATATCATATATTATACATCACAAGCGTTCGTACAAAATTGTGTTTATAAACTACAGGACACAAGAGTTTAAGCCTGTTGAATATTATGTCCTAAAACTCGTGGTTTGTAAACAATAGAATTTATTCTGAAAATTCAATAAGTTGTTATTGAATATATTGTTTTTTAGAAATCCAATAAACCTAAAGTCCCTTGACTATTACATGAGTACTATGTGGAGACATACAAGTGGATCAAGTTCGAGTAAATAGTCAAAATGATTTATAGTATATGAATAAGGTTAGGTCTCTTATTCTGATAACACTATTGGATGCAGCCTACCCTGTAATTGTTACAAAGAGTTGTAAAGTACTACAAACGAAGTGATCCTAATTCGTTCATGTAGGGACATGAGGAGTAGGGGCGTCCTGTGCAAATGGGTTTTGTACAAGATCGGACCACGAAACTAGTTATTCTTACTTTATAACGTTGTTTATTGTCTAAGATTAACTATTTCAAAGCGATGACCTACGTAACTTGACCGTAATCCTGAGCTAACTATGAACTCCTGTTTGTTCGGGATTATCCTTTGATCTGCAAACGGTGAGAGTAGACCAAATGTCTCTACTCAATAAGCTTCCCATTTTGGGGATAAGACCAGATGAATAGCTTGAGACATAGGGTACAAGACGAAATTCACTCCTACCTGATTAGGGTTTGTAAAGAGGTTGTTCCCTCCAAGTGCTGGTTCTGGGTCTTGAACGAGAGGTCTCACCCTCTCATTGGCCTAAGAGGGATTCAATTTGTTGATTGGATCACAAATCAATTGTTCATTAGGGGATCAATAGGACTTAAGGAACAAGAGATAATTTTGAGGATAAAACAGAGATTCGACCCAGTCGTTATTACGAACAACCTGTGAAGGGATAACTTACTAATCATGGTTATATCAAGTGGACATAATATATCTATAGTGAAGGAAGTTCAGCTATGGGATTCAGTGGAATCACCCATTAGTTAATGAATGGGGGTTAGTTCGATCTAATGAGTTTAGCCGATTAATCTTAGATCGTTGGAGCCCATGATCTATAGGTCCGCGAGGTCCCCCTACTAGCTCGTAAATGGATTAGCTCTAGAATAACATGATAAGTTAATTTGAAATGGTTCAAATTAGAATTAAACGGAATTGGAGAAATAATATTTAAATATGATTTAAATATTTGAAGATGAAATTGTGTAAAATTAATTTAATATTTGATATTAAATTAATTAGAATTATTTAAATTTTTTTAAAAAAATTTATTAAGAAAATTAATTTATGAAATTAATTTTGTAAAATTAATAATATTTTCAATTTTATAAAATAAATTGATTTATGAAATCAATTTTGAGAAATTGAAAAAGAAAGAAAAAAACAAAAAAAAATGGAAAATAAGCATTTTCCATTACATATGATGTGATATTAAAACTATAGATTATAAATATAATATGATAAGTTAGTTATTATATTTATTTATAATAAAAACAATTATGAGATAATTGTTTTTGGTTGGTTATTTTCTCCATTAATTGTGCAAGTGGGGGGTTAATTTCAGTTTTGAATAGCTGAAGGATAAGATGAAAAGAGTTTTAATTTTATGAAAGATCGCTTAATTAGTGAATCACTAATCGTTTTGCTCACAAGAGACGATATGATAGCCTTCACGAGAGACTAAACAATCAAACGAGATTTACTAAACGATCGTGTAAAGCGAGAGACTAAACGATCATGTAAACGATTTAGCGAGATTTACTAAACGATCGTTTAAACGATTGAGCGAGAGACTAGACGATCGAGCGAGATTTGCTAGACAATTGGCTAGGCGATTCTCACGAGAGCAAGATTTACTAAACGATCAAGTACTTTCAGTTTATGCGATAGACAGAACCATTCTCCCACTTACTTGATCGTGTAGTTCGATTCCTCCTTCCCTCTACCAAATTCACACAGAGTCCATACCTTCTGGATTCTCATTCCGAGAATACCAAGGTTGCCGAGTGATAGTGTCGAAGGGTTCTTGTTCGAGGAGCAGACTGTTAGTGATTTGAACGATAACGAGAGATTGGCTAGACGATTGTGACGACAGCGAGAGGTTGCTGTTCAATTGCGCACGAGAGTGAGATTGTTTTCTAGTTGTTCATGAGAGCGAGAGATTTAAAGAAGAAGAGTTCTTCAAAGGTATGTCTCTCATTCCTTTTGTATTTGTTTAAGAAAGTATGTTGTAATTTTGTTTAAGATGCATAACTGTTCTTGTATGTTTGTAAATGCATTTATTATTTCATAATAGGCTTGAAAAGATCTTGCTTCCGCTCACTAGTTCTCTTGAATAAGAGTTCCTTCATGTCCAATTGAAGACACTTTCCATATGTGTGCAAGAGCATATACAATTGGTGAATTTGAGTATTACATGAGACAGTTGAATGAGGTTGCTCTATCCATTAGGCTTGAATTAGAGGATGTTGGCAAATCCAAATGGGCTAGGGCATTTTGTTGGAGGAAAAGATATTCCTTGATGACAACCAATATATCTGAATGCATGAATTCAGCTTTAAAGGAAGTACACGAAATACCCGTTATTGGTCTCATTGAATCTATCCGTAGTTTGGTTCAAAAATGGTTTTACAAACATCGTAATCATTGGAGTTTCCAGCATTCTGAATTGTCATTGTATATAGAGAACATTATTTGATCAGCCTTAAGTCATAGTAGGTCAATGGATGTAATTGTTCTTTTATTTACACAATATTTGTATTCAATTGAGCCTATTGTTAATAGTAAACACTGTAAGTTTATCGATCTTTTTTTTTTTGGTAGTTATACCCCATTAACCATTATGAATTTGAAGTACATGATCGCTCTAACCAATTTGTTGATAATATTCTGAATCGTACTTGCTCATGTCGGCATTGGGACCTAGACATGATCCCGTGCTCTCATGCCTGCATTGCATTGTCTCATAGGAACCTTCAATTACAGTCATACGCACATGATTTCTATCGTGTTTCCAATCTACGTTTGTTGTATAGAAAGGAAATGCGGCCTATTGGCAATGCTCAACAACTCACTGCATGTGAAACCTGAATTTCCATTTTTCCTACTTAAGCAGGTGGAAGTTAAATTCTATGTTGAAGTGAAGGAAATTTCTAAGTGTTGAATAGATTTTCCTTGAGTAGTTTGAGATAAGCCTTAAGTAGTAAAAAATGGGTTAAGTATAATGCCAAAAAGGAACTATGCATTGGAAGCCAAGGCAAAAATGACTAAGTATTTGACAATGTATTGGTGTGGTGCCATGCGTTAGCTATGAAGCTTTTAGAGGTTATTTGGGGCGTTGAAGGAAGCCAAAGTGTGGCCAAGAGAAACGCATGCGGCAACCAATGTCTTGATTGGTTAGAACAACGCATGCGGCACGATAGATGCGATGGTTGCGGCAATACTACGTGAAGGCATTCGGTGATGCGACCGAGGGCATGCGGTGATGGGGCCGAGGTCATGCGGTGATGCTACGCGAGAGCATGCGGTGCGAGGGCATACGGTGATGCGGCACGAGGGCATGCGGTGTGAAGGCATGCAGTGATGCTACGCAGTGGCCTTGCTACACGATGGATGCAGCGGCCTTGCTACGCGATGGATGTGGCAGCCTTGCTACACGATGGATGCCGCGGCCTTGATAAAGTATGAGCTAGGCGATGGAGCGAGCTAAGGTGGACGCATGGTGAATTATTCTTGTGTTGCTAAGGCTTGCAGTAATAAGGTTCATGAGGTTGATTACGTTGGTCATAAGGGATGCGTTAGCAAGAACCTAGGTGATGGTGAGTTATGCCTTGAGGTGTTGAGTTGAGAACCAAGTCGACTCAAAGGTTGTTATGCATTGGTTATGTGCTATGAGCCAAGGACATCCGAGGCATGTGGACGCATGCGCCAATTGGTGGTGTCCAGACATAGGAATGTTGTGGCAATTGGATGGGCGCATTTGTGGTTAGATGAACGTATATGAAGGATGGACGCATTCTAGGACGTCATCCGGACATATGGCTTATTGGGAAGGAATCTTAGGCCTTAAGAAAATGAGGTGGATGTATAAGAAGACATGCAAACTTGAGGGCCATGCGTTGGTGAAAGGAGAAGAAGACTCCTCAGATTGCGGTGATGTAAAGGTTGCAGTAATAGTTTGAGGAAAGAACACTTGGACATGCGGCCAAGTAGGAGGTGTCGGCCTTAGAGAAATCTTGGACGCCAATAAATAGGGCCAAGGACTTCAAATGAGAACTCAAATTCTCTTCAAAGGACATAAAGAAGAGTGTGTGAAGACTAATTGGGAGGAGACTATGCATTGATAGTAAGACCATGCATTAGTCAAAGGGTTCCAAGGGGGGAAGATGTTGTCGGACATCAAGGTCTGGTAATAGCATCAACTTGGGACGAGGAGTTCTCCCAAAATACTCGCGTGTTCGATGTGATTCCAAAGCCATCTGAAAGCTAAAAGAGTCTAGTTTTTAGGGTAGGGCTGCCGGAGAAGAAGCTCTAAGGAATCGGGCTGAAGAATGAGGACAAGACAGAGGGGTCGAGCTGTCAGGTAAGCTGGGCCAGTCTTCATGTTTTGATGTTTTCGGCCAAACCATGAGGAGTTATGAGCTAAGATTTTAAGGGTTCAAAAGGGAGCCCGAGGTAATCAAGGAACTTCTTGAGAGAAAGATTCCTATCCTTACCAAGGTGAGTGATACTTTCCTTTAAGTCTTAAAGCATATCTTTTAGAGTAAATTGTATATGCTTATATTATGAATGAGTACCTAGCATGAGAATGAGATTATGTGATCGGGATGGTCAGGGGGTTGATAGACCTAGTTCCTGAGCCCGAAAGCAAAACCTCACGGGATGGTCAGGGGACCAAGAGGTCTAGTTCCTAAGCCTGTGGGAGGATCCTCGTATGGGATGTTCAAAGGGCCGACTGGCCTAGCTTCTGAGCCCATGCGCGGGGAGCTATGTGCACATAGGAGACATAGGGGAAACGCAAAAGAGTAAGTGTTTAAGTTTAGTAACAGTTAACTATCTACCGTATGTGATGATATGCTTGTTATTTATGAGTTGAAATAGACTCTAGAAGTTGCTTACCACTCACTGAGCTTTATGAAGCTCATTTTGTTTTTCATGTTTTTTTTCCCAAGTAGCGAAAGGTGAGGAGTTCCAGGGTGCTGCTAAGGTCAAGGTCTGCCACAAGCCACAGTCGCACTTCCAGAGGGTTTAAGAATAGTTGTCGTAAACTTTGTAATTAAGTCTTGGAGTTGTATGAACATCACATTGTTGTAATATAAAATGGGCCTACTTATTCAGTTGTTGTTATCTCCTTGACTTAAAGTTTACTAAGTGTTGTAAAGAGATTCAATTGGACAATCGATATCATTAAAGGGGTGGTATCTGCGGTCCCTCACACCTCTCCTCGGGCTCAAAAGTACGAGCTCGGGGCGGGGTGTGACACTGCAATTCATGCAGTTGGCAGTGATCCAGTTCTTCCTCCTAATGTGAATCATCCAGTTGGGAGGCCTAAGAAAAAAAGAATCACGTCTTGTTTAGAAGATAAAGCTACAGTCCTCTGTAGTCCGTGCGGTAAGAGGGGTCTTAATCGTAGGTCTTGCAAGGATCCATACATCATTGAATGCACTTATAGTGTTATATTTTTTAGTATTGTTTTTCTTTACTTCACAGTTTGTTTCCCTCTTCAAATAGTTCTTTAATGTTCAAACTTAATGGCATTTATGAAAGAAATTATTATTTGCATTGATATTGAGGTTTGTTATCTTACTTTTATGTTGGCAGTTCAGTCATTTGTAAATCTTAAACCTAATTTATGTTGGTAGTTTAGTCATTTGTATTATTTAGAATGAGCACAATTGAGCTGGGCGTTTTAGAATTACAGTATGTTTATGAAATAAATCCAAAATATTCACATTGTATACCAAAATGATAATGATATAATCTTTTTTTCAAAATCTATTTTGAATGATTGCCAAACACTTAAACTTTTTTTTCGAAATAATCTTTTTTTAAATTAATCACTTGAGAGAGCATTCCAAACACACTCTAAATCAATTCATAAATAGTATTTTAACCTAAGTTTTATCTATTTTTTTTTTAGAGTATAAGTTTTATCATTTTTTATTTGAGTTGAAAATAAATTTACAATGGCAATAATTAAATTAGATTTCATAAAAAGAACTCTCTTTTAACTTAATTCAATCCACGCACTTAAACACCTGTGCCATGTTGACAGCCAAGTCCCACATGGAAAACATAGGGTAGAAAACTACAGTATTTAAATAGAAAGAAGAAGTTGATGGAGTACGACCTTACTTGAACAGGATCTATTCTATAGGTTGTACAACTGTGTCCTTGAGTTCTAAGGAGACAAGAACCAAAGTCTGGTGGATGAATTGCTCCCTTGTGACTAGAGCGTGATTAATAACCTATGGGCCTCAGTCCGGTGGCTGTAGAGGATCGTTCTCAGCAGGCTCCAACCTGCTGGGATGGTTGCAAGGTTGTCTGACAGACTTCATAACTTTTTTGCTCCTCATATAAGTTTTTTTCTTTTTTTTTTCTAAAACAAATTTGGCTGCTTCCGTTTTCTGTGTTGCTTGGATGGGGGATTTGAATTTATGCTACTGTTATGTGGTTTGGTGTGAAAAGATTAGAAAGATGGGGGAGTTTTACTTGGATGGTGGACATTTGGTTTATGCTTGTAAGGTGTTTGATGAAATGTCTCCAATATCAGAGGCTAATTCATAAGGTGTTTCTGTTCTAATTTTATGTGTTCCTTGAATGGGGGCTCGATTTTCTGCTACTGCTATATGGTGTTGTGTGAAGAGAAGAAGGATGGAGGGTGTTTACTTAGATGGTGGATATTTGGTTTATGCTCGTAAGGTGTTTGTTGAAATGTTTTTTCTTCTTTTCCATTCTTCCGTCGTCTTTGCATTTGTCTGGTGTTGTGAGTTATGTAGTCAGTTACTTCATTTATCTAAATTTGGTTGTACTTATATCAGAGTTTGTTTTATGGTTATGTAGATTTTGTTAATTAGTTGTGAGTTATTTCATCTTTGCACTTGTCTGTTCCTTTATCACTATGATGTGAAGAAGCTTGTTGTGGTTATCACATTCCATGTTGGTCAAGTGATGCGTTTATGGTGTTTCTAGTACCCATAATGTAGAAGGCAGTAGTTTTCAACGAGGGTTGGTATGTAGAATTACACCAAAGCTCAACCTAGAGTAGCCATGATACCATTGCTTAGGTTTTTCACACTCGAAACACCATAAATTATATACATTTCATACTTTTATTGATATCTCAATCGATTGTTGGTTTCTGGATGATATGTTAATTAATTTTTTTCATTAATTAACTATAGATCACTCCATTATAGATCCAGTGTTGGACTCTTATGCATTATAAGGGACAAGTTGTATCGTGGATATAATCACGAAATGCAATTTAATCTTTTACGAGTTATCTATGATTATGTTTGGTCTAGTGCAAGTAAATCCTTCATGAGTTGTCCATAATCATCTATATTTGAATATTTCATTATGATTCCATAGGAAAGAAAATAGCACCAATGAGTTTCTAATCACAATTGCAGCTTGTTTGTAGTAAACCCTATGAAGGAAATCTCATTCTTTTTGTGATTTATTGAATGATGGTTGATTTCCATTATGATTGAACCAAATGTTCACTATGGGTGCATAAACACCACCGTATTTCAATTACCTTTCACTTCTTAATTTCTTTAAAATCTTTATTCAATAAAATAAAACATTTAGGGTCTATATTGCTTGATAGATAAAGTAGAAACAAAAATTTGAAAACAAAGAATTCAATGAAAACAAGGTTGTATCAAGTGATTCAATGAAAATAAAGTTGTATTTTTTGTTTTAGATATGTGTTTAGAAGCATATTCAAAAATTGAATTTTAGTTTAACTCGTTGTTTTAAATGAGTTTGATACTATATTTTAAAAACCATAAAACTAATTGTGCCATGGACTAAATTTTAAATTGACTATAAATTAATTTATAAAAATGTTTTATGTTTAAAAATTATGTTATTATTATTTTGTAATATTATATAATTTATAATACATTACACAATAGGAGTTTTTTTAAAAATAGAAAAATAACGGAAACTATTCACACAAGATATCATAATTTTAATCTTCTTTGATACAGTAGAAATCTATCAGGGTCTATTAGTGATAGAAACTAGTAGAAATATACCACTAATCAATGCTAAAAGAAGTTTATCTGTATCTATTAGTGTGTGTTTGTTCTTTCTAAAACTAGTTTGACATTTTTTTTTTATCGGTAAAAAATTTCTTCACACAATACTTATTTTAATTTTGATACTACACTTATAAATTATATATGTTTAATTTATAATAACATTATTAATAAATATAATTATGCATTTTAGAATTTAAAATTCAAAATCTAGTTATATTAGAAATATAAAAATGTTATTTTTGAAATTTATACTATTTAATTTACAGAATCTGTAAACAATTTTTTGAAATAGAATTGAGATTATTTTAAATATATATTTGTTGAATTTAATGAATTTGAAAACATAAAATAGAATTTGATTTGCCAACCATATAAAACCTTGTTAGGGTGTAATTATTCATAAACATATAAATTAGGATTTGATCCACAATCCATGTTTAGAAATTAGTACAAAGATGCTTAAATAACCTTTTCTGTACTAATTTTAAACTAATAATTAGAGTATCTTCAGCGACCAAACTCAAATATTTCATCAATTATATATTAGTTAATCATTGTACTAATAATTAGAGTATTTGCACCCCAAACACAGATTATTATAACCCAGACTATAATAACCTGTACAACAAACACAGACTATAATAACCTGCACACCAAACACAAACTATTATACCATAAACTATAATAACCTGCACTCCAAATACAGAATATTATAACACAGACTAAAATAATCTGCACCCCAAACATAGACCATTATAATCCTCAAACTATTATAACTCACATACTATTATTACCCATAGACTATAATAAACACTGACTATTACAACCCACTCAGCACCCTAAACGCCCCCTTAGAGTTAAATTAATTTATGACTCAAATAATTCAATTAGATTTCCTAAATTGCAAATTTGGTCTATATTATTGAATTGGAAGTTTTTTTTTTTTTTTTTTCGAGTTCAACTGGGGTGGGGGACTTGATACACTCACATGCCAATTGAGCTATGCTCGATTTGACGAAAAAAATTTAGAATTTAGTCTTTATAATTTATATTATATTTAAAATTAAAACTCTAGCGACTATTATGATGATTTTATTAAACCATAGAAACTATTTATGAAGTTTTATTAAACTATAAATACCAAATTTTTACTTTTAAATAATGTAGACTAAATTCTAACATTTTCCAAATTATAGGGATTAAATTTGAAACTTAACTTAAAAGAATTCTCTTTTGACCTAATTCAATCCAACCCATATCCAATTATAAATACCTATACCAGTAATATTGATATTAATAACATGAGTCTAATATTAATGATTGTGAATTTAAACTTATTTGAAAATTTATCAACATCGACATGTTTTTGGCATTTTCATATAATTAAGATGTCAACATTCTCTAACAACAAAATCTATAAATGAATGTAAAAAAAAAAAAAAAAAGTATTCATATTTCATATATTAATTAATTTATTAAATTACAATTATCCTCTATGAGTTTTCATGTTTTGAAATCGATCCTAACTCTTTACTTATTTCTGGTTTGAATAGATAGCAACATAAACATCCTCTAAACTGTTATATTCTAACTAATTAGAATATTCACTTAACCAAGCTATATTACATCGTGTTGACTTTTTACCAAAATTTTTAAGTGGAAAAGTATGATTTCGAGGTTTACAATGATCTTTTAGTAAATATGTTATACGAACTTGATCTCAAATATTATAATTATAATAATAAATTTTGGTTCTTAGACCAGGATATGCAAGTAGTTTTTCTAGATTGATTTTATCGATTAGAATAAAAAATATTTCCCATTCTTTGAAGATGGTACCTCTACAATCTCTATTGTTGCTTTTCTTTTTTAATATCTCTCCATATTAATTTTGAATTAACTCTATAAAAGTATTAATAATAAGAATATTACATTCCATTATATAGATTTAAAGGCTTAAAAACTTAAAATCTAAGAAGATTTTAAAACTTACTTGTCAAGTTTGTGTATCTATATGAGTGACAACAAATAATCCTCTTGCTTGAACTTTGAAATTAATTTTTAAAACCTATATGAGTAGATATGAATATAAAAATAATATGGAAACAAACAAAAATATATAATGTCACACCCCGCCCCGAGCTCGCACTCCTGAACCCGAGGAGAGGCGTGAGGGACCGCAGATACCACCATTTTGTGATATCTACTGCCCATCTGAACTCTTTACTACACTCAGTAAACTTTAAGTCGAGGAGATAAATAACAACTGATTAAGTAGGCCATTTTATACAACAATGTAAAGTTTATACAACTCCAAGACTTAACTACAAATTTTACAACAACCACTCTTAAAACCCTCTGGAAGTGCAATTGTGGCATGTGGCAGACCTTGACCTTAGCAGCACCCTAGAACTCCTCACTTTTCGCTACCTGGGAAGAAAAACATGAAAGAAAAGAATGAGCTTCACAAAGCTCAATGAGTGGTAAGTAACTTCTAAAGTCTATCTCAACTCATAAATAACAAGCATATCACAACTACAAGATTACATTCAAACCTCAACTTTGAATGAGTCTGTTCTCAACTCTATCTACACGCACAATAGATAGCTAAACTGATAACTATTTAGAATGAGTCTAATCTCTACCTACACATACGGTAGATAGTTAACTGTTATTAAATACAATGCTTACTCTTTTCATTTCCTTTGTCTCCTATGTGCACATAGCTCCCTGCTCATGGGCTCAGAAGCTAGGCCCGTCGGCCTTCTAACCAGCCCATACGAGGATCCACCCACAGGCTCAGGAACTAGACCTCTCGGTCCCCTGACCATCCCATGAGATTTTGCTTTCAGGCTCAGGAACTAGGTCTATTGACCCCCTGACCATCCCGATCACATAATCTCATTCTCATGCTAGGTACTCATTCATAACATAAGCATACACAATTTACTCTAAAATATATACTTTAAGACTTAAAGGAAAGTACCACTTACCTTGGTAAGGATAGGAATCTTTCTCTCAGAAGTTCCTTGATCCTCCCGGGCTCGTCTTTTGAACCCTAAATTCCAGATTCAATTTAAAGCTCAGATTACTCATAGTTCTAGACTTTATCTCGAGCTACTTCCTTCTACAAATATGCTCTAAAATGTCTCAAAAAGCTTAACTAAAAATCTTAGCTCATAACTCTTCGTGGTTTGGCCAGAATCATCAAAACATCAAGGCTGACCCAGGCTTACCCGACAACTCGACCCTTCTGTCTTGTCCTCATTCTATAACCCAATTCCTTGGAGTTTCTTCTCTGGATTTGGAATCACTCCAAACGCACAAGTATTCTGGGAGAACTCTTCATCCCAAGTTGATGCTACTTCCAGACCTTCCTGTCCGACAACATCTCCTCCTCTTGGAACTTCATGACCGACGCATGGTTTCTGCAACAAACGCATGCGTTCTTCCATCAATGCATAGTCTTCTCCGAATCAGCCTTCATTCACTCTTCTTAGTGTCCTTTGAAGAGAATTTGAGTTATGGTCTGAAGTCCTTGGCCCTATTTATAGGCATCCAAAATCTCCTAAGGCCGACACCTCCTACTTGGTCGCATGTCCAAGTGTCCTTTCCTTACACTATTAATGCAACCTTACACCATCACAATCCAAGGTGTCTTCCTCTTCCTTTAGCCAACACATAGACCTCACATTTGCATGTCTTCTTGTGCATCCACCTCGTTTGCTTAAGGCCTAAGGTTTCATCCCAACAAGCTACATGTCCGGATGACGACCTTGAATGCGTCCATCTAACTTCATATGTGTTCATCTCTCATATGCGTCCATCTAATTTCATATGTGTTCATCCAACCTTACCTTGTGCCCTTACGGTGTCTTTAAATCTCAACATAACACCCTTCAAGCCATTGCCGCCTAGCACCTTTCCCCGTATGCGACCTACTAACCTCAATTGTGCCATTTCCAATTAACGCAACCTTACCTTGTGCATCCTATTGACGCAACTTTGTCGTATATGCTGGATGCTCACAATGCTCCTCCTTGGCCACATGCCTTCTACCACATGGCTTACCTTTGCCCTATGCGCTCAACTAGGATTATGACCAACCCTCTTCCACCGCATACTATTTGCTCAACCCTTGTCCACATGCCTCGAATGTCCTCGGCACATAGCACATCACCAATGCATAACAACCTTTGGGTCATCCTAGTTCTCAACTCAACACCTCATGGTATAGCTTACCATCGCCTAGGATCTTGCTAGCGCATCCCTTATGACCAATGCATATATGTCCTTGTTGCTTGTCAACATCCTTAGTCTCTACTTTAAGACCAACGCAACCAACCTCATAAACCTTATTACCACAAGCTTTAGCAACGCAAAGACAATTCACCATGTGTCCACCATAGCTTGTTTCATCACCTAGCTCATCCTTTAGCAAGGCCGCCGCATAGCACCATCACATGGTGTTGCCGTATACCATCGTGTAGCATTGCCGCATACCCTCGCGTAGCACTACTCCTTTTACTACACGATCAACTAGCACGCGCAACTCTTACGTCTAACGCCCTTGTCCGCGCAACTTAAGGCTGCCACATGCGTTTTTCTAACCTCTCAAGACATTGGCTGCTGTATGTGTTTCTCTTGGCCACACTTTGGCTTTCTTCAATGCCTAAATAACCTCTAAATGAGCAAGGCTAATGCATGGAACAACACTTAGTCAATTTTCTAGCTTCCAACTCATGGGTTATATTTAGCCAATTTTCTACTAGTTAAGGCTTCTCCTAAAATCTTATTTAAACACTTAGAAATTTCCTTCACTTCAACATAGGATTTAACTTTCACTTAGTTAATCCCTTTTATTTCCTGCTTAAGTAGGAAAAATAAAAATCTGGGTTTCACATATAAGGTGTAATGTGAATATAAAATTATGTGCAGAAAATGAACGACATCTTTTTAATTGAATGTTCTTGAGATTGAAAAGTGAATTTTGAAAAGAATGTAAAAAGTGTATAAACTGTCCAATCATGTTACTTATAAAAAATAATCTTGTTTGATTATTTATTAAAAAATGGTAAGTTATTATATTTTAATTGGATCGTATGGCAGAATTTAAGGTTTCATTCTGAAAAATGACAAAGCTGCCCAAAAATAAGAATTATGGCAACTCACGTGACATGCAAATGGCCACAAATTTCTAAATCCCTGATTTGTCCTTGCCTTGTTCGTAAGTGATGTTGTTGATGAAACTTTAAATACTAAATAGAAAACAGGGTTGAGGTATATGTCAAGGACAACTGCCCTCCTAATTTTGCTCATGTAATTAACATATCTCTATATTTTATTATTATTTTAGATTCTGTTTAACCACTTTTCGAATTTATCTCACCTTAATTAAATATCCAGATTTTTCTACTAAATTTATATTTGAAATATCCATATATTATTATAATTTATTTTATCCATATATTTTATTCAAATCTTTGAATGGTTTATACGTATTCAATTTTATTCAGATCTTTATATTGTTTCTCATATTTTTATATATACATTCTTAATAAATTAGTTGTATGTTTCTCACATTCTTAATAAATTAGTTGTATATACTATTTTTGTTATTATTTTAACGATTTGGGAAAAAGAAATATCACTTCATAAAAAAAGGTCATGCATTGGTTGCACAAGAATCAGTTAGATTGTTGCTCCGTATATTGCTATAACTTTTATTACTCACACTAAGTGTTCATCGATTTAGGTTTTCTTGTGATTTCTTTAATAAGCTACTGTTTTTGCTATGGCATTACAAAGGATTAGACTCCTCTTTGATGGTTGATGGGATGAGAATTCTCACTACCATAATTTTCAAAATTTTAAGGCACATATTCCATCAAATTCATCGTTCCAACAATTTGTGGAATATATCCATGGTAAACTTTTTTCCTCGAGTGAGTTAACTATATCTTGTTTGACAATGTACCAGATTGGTTTTGCCAATTCGAATTTTGTTAGTATTGTCGAAGATAAAGATATTTTGTGGTTGATGTTAGTGTTATCAGACTCCCCCAAAATTTATTTATGTGTGGTGGTTGACCATGTCTCATCTGTTGCCCCAAACACTTGAAATACATTGTATTTGAATAATGAATTAGCAAACATTGATAATTCTTCCCAACCTCCCGAGGGAAACATTGAAATCATTGATTTTCAAGACTTCGATTCCTTTCAATCTGGTATTTCCGTTAGAGTAGGTTTACTTTTTAGCAGCAAGTTTGTATTGAAGAAAGCAATTTATTTGTTTGCTCTTAAAAACAGTTTTGAACTTACTATTACTAGGTAAAAAAAACTTCATTTGAAATTTGTTGCAAGGATATGTCTTGTGGGTGGTATCTATGTGAATCTGTATATAGAGGGGGTGGTGTGTGGATGGTTCGGAAATACATCGATATCCATCAATGTTCTATTGACATTGTTAAAGATGGTCATCGACAAACAACATCTTAGATTGCTGCTGAGTGTATAAAGTCATTTTTTAAAATGAATGACAAAGTCCCATGCCGACCTTGTGATGTTGTAAGCTATATGAGAATACAACATGATGTAAATATACGTTATGATAAAGCTTGGAGAGGTCATGAGATTGCCCTTAATTCCCTCAGAGGGACTCCTGAGTCCTCACATGCCATTTTGTCACCATTTTAGCTACATTGGTTGAAAACAATCATGGTATTTTTCTTGTCTATATTTAGTTTAAGCAATTATATACAACCTATTTTGTTTTGTATATGCACCCTAGTTTATTCCTTACAGGAACATATACAGCACAAGAATCTGATAATGAAAGTAAGTTTAAGTATTACTTTATGGCCCTTACTGCTCCCATAGATGCATGAAATTTTTGTTTTCCTATTATGTTAGTTGATGGTTCTAGTCTAAAGAAAAAAATTTTGGGATATTATTGTTTGCTAACACATTTGATGGCAATTCGTAGATTGTACGTCTTGCATTTTCCATTGTCGATTATGAGAATGATACATCATGGTCTTGGTTTTTTCATAATCTTAAAGCTGTTTTTGGGGATTCTTACGACCATGTTATTGTGTCGGATGGTCATAAAAGTATAGTCAAGGGTGTTAGTTCTATTTATGATTTGCTGAACAACGGTTGTGTGCATTTCATTTGTATAAGAACCATAAATCACGTTTAATTGAAGACAATTTCCATACATGTGCAAGAGCATATACAATTGGTGAATTTGAGTATTACATAAGGAAGTTGGATGAGGTTGCTTCATCCATTAGGCTTGAATTAGAGGATGTTGGAAAATCTAAATGGGATAGGGAATTTTGTTGGAGGAAAAGATATTCCTTGATGACAATCAATATATCTGAATGCATGAATTCAGCTTTAAAAGAAGCACACGAATTACCTATTGGTCTCCTTGAATCCATCCATAGTTTGGTTCAAAAATTGTTTTATAAACGTTGTAGTCATTGAAGTTTCCAGCATTCTGCATTGTCATCGTATGCAGAGAACACTATTCGATCAGCTTTAAGTGACAATAGGTCAATGGATGCAAGTGTTCTTTTATTTACACAATATTTATATTCAATTAAACCTATTGTTAATAGTAAACATTATAAGTTTATTAATCTTTTTTTTTTTGTAGTTATACCCCATTGACTAGTATGAATTTGAAGTGCATGATCGCTCAAACTAATTTGTTGTTAACATTCTGAATCGTACTTGCTCGTGTCGGCGTTGGGACCTAGACATGATCTCGTGCTCTCATGCATGCATTGCATTGTCTCGTAGGAACCTTCAACTGCAGTCATACACACATGATTTCTATCGTGTTTCCAATCTACATTTGTTATATAGAAAGAAAACGCGACCTATTTTTAATGTTCAACAACTCACTTCAATTCATGCAGTTGGCAATGATCCAATTCTCCCTCCTAATGTCAAACGTCTGGTTGGGATTGTTAGATTAAGGAAGTAAGCAGCAGAAGCAAAACAGGATCATTAAGCATTCTAATTCGTTAATTTGGCTTTAAACTCACATGCTCATAAACTAAAAACAGAGTTTCAACACTAACCTTTTAAGTACCTTTAAATCACGAACTTCAACTTCAATCCTCCCTTCTATTGGATGTGAACCACCACAAGGTCTTCCCCACTATTCTCTTAGTGCCTTAGATTGAGTTGTGGGACTCAAAACAAGCTTGAATTAGGGAAAATGGAGGAGAAAGGTTTTCTGGTTTCACTATGAAGAATAGTTTTCTTCAACCTTTAATTTCTCATAATTCAGCAACAATTGTATGCCCATTCCATTCAAAATTCTAGCATTATATTACATGATTTTCATGCAACTAAATTTCCTACATGAATCACAGCTCATGCTTAAGAAATTTGAGTGGAAAGTATTGAGGTATGAGTAAGGTGCTTGAAGAAGTGAGTGGAAAAATCCAACTCTTTTTGGATTTTCCAAATTTCCAATTCCTTTTATTTCAATTTTTCTTTTCAAAATCAAAATTCTTTTCAGTTTTAATTCTAATAATTAAGATTGAAATTTTATTAATTTTTCTAATAAAATTAATAATTAATAATTAACTAAACAATTTAATTAATTCTAATTAATTTAATATCCAATATTAAATTAATTTAACACCTTTTCACTCTCATGAATCCTTATTCATGAATTTAATATTTAAATCATATTTAAATATTAATTGATTCTCCAATTTCGTTTAATTTCAAAATTAAACATATAATTATATCACATATAATTACTAATTCTCTTAATTCTAATTTGAACGTTTCAAATCAACTTATCACGCTACTCTAAGGCTAATCTATTTATGAGCTAGTAGGGGGACCTAGTGGACCTACAGATCATGGGCTCCAACGATCCGAGATTAATCGGCTAAACTCTTTACACCGAATTAACCCCCATTTGTTAACTAATGGGACACTCCACTATAGCCCATAGTTGAACTCTTCTCACTGTTGTCCACTTAATAACCATAATTAGTAAGTCATTCCTTCACAGGTTGTTCGTAATAACGGCTGGGTCAAAAGGTTGTTTTGCCCCCGAAATTACCTCTTGTTTCTTAAGTCCCATTGATCCTCTAATGAACAGTTGGTTTGTGATTCGATCATCAAATCGAGTCCCTCTCGGGTCAATGAGAGGGTAGGGCCCCTTGTTCAAGACCCTAAGTCAGCACTTAAGGGAATAACCTCTCTACTATCCCTGAAAGCGGGTAGTAATGAATTTCATCCTGCACCATATGTCCCCAGCTATCTACCCGGTCTTACCCCTGCAATGGGAGCCTTATTAAGTTGGCATGTTGAGCTAACCTCCACCTATGAAAATCTAAGGATAATCTCGAATAAACAAGAGTTCATAGTTAGCTCAAGATTAAGGTCAAGTTACCTAGGTCGTCGCTGTGAAATAGTTAGTCTTAAACAGTAAACAAGTTATAAAGTAAGAGTGACTTATGTCGTGGTCCAATCTTGTGCAAACTCATTGCACAGGACACCCCCACTCCTCATGTCATCATATATATGAATTAGGATCACTTCATCTGTAGCACTTTACAACTCTTTGTAACAACTTCAGAATAAACCGCATCTGATAGTGTTACCAGAATAAGGCACCCAACCTTTTTCATATACTATGGATCATTTTGACTATTTACTCAAACTTGATTTACTTTTATGTCTCCACATAAAGTTCAAGTACTCATGTAATAGTCAAGGATCTTTTAGTTTATTGGATTTATTTCTAAAACGAAATAAGCAATTTATATATTAAATATAACTTTATTGAATCAAATTTCAATAACAAATTTATTGATTTAGAGAATAAGTTTATTGTTTACAAACCACGAGTTTTAGGATATAAAACCCAACAGGGGACCTAAGAAAAAAAGAATCATGTCTTGTTTAGAAAACAAAGCTACAGTCTGTTGTAGTCCGTTGGGTAAGAGGGGTCATAACTGTATGTCTTGCAAGGATCCTATACGTCATTGAATGCACTTATAGTGTTATATTTTGTAGTATTATTTTTCTTTACTTTTCAGTTTGTTTCCCTTTTCACACAGCTCTTTAATATTCAAACTTAATGGAATTTATGAAAGGAATTGTTATTTATATTGATATTGCAATTTGTTATCTTACTTTTATGTTGGTAGTTCAGTCATTTTTAAAACTTAAACCTAATTTATGTTGGTAGTTCAGTCATTTGTATTATCCAGAATGGGCATAATTAAGCTGAACGTTTTAGAATTATAGTATGTTTGTGAAATAAATCCAAAATATTCACATTGTATACCAAAATAGTAATGATATAACAATGATTGTACATGGAATTGAAAGTTAAATATTACTAATTAATTATGGTTGTTCAGTCATTTGTATTAGGGTAATTGCAATTGGTAGCATTTTTAGAAATAATAACCAAGTGTATAATATCATTTAAAAAAAATTGCAAATATAGACAAATCTATCAACGATAGACTTCTATCGTTGATAGACTCTTTCCAGTGGTATAGTCTATCACTAATAGACTTCTACCAATAATATGGTCTATCACTGATAGACTATTTAAATTTGGTCATATTTGCAATTTTTTTTTACATTATGTTATATTTGCTAATACTTTGGGTCTAATGTCTATATTTGCAATTGTCCCTTTGTATTATTCATAATAGGAAATTAAGCTAAACATTTTAGAATTACAGTGTGTTTGTGAAATCAATCCAAAATATTTAAATTGTATACCAAAACATTATAGATATAACAAGTCCAAATCACTTGATACATTCGTTGTTCATTTATGTTATTGAGGATTGGAAATTGAGTTGCATGCTTTATAATTACAGTGTGTTTGTTGTTATTAAACTTTATGTATGTGCAATGTGAAAAGTTCAATTCACCTAAAATTACAAATAATTTATGTATATGTCCTTTGGACGATTAAGACTTTAACAAGCCCATTTTATCGAGGTTATTCAGTACCGGATTGGCCAGAAAAACTCGTACACAATAACTGCTCCAAATCCAAATCTATTATATTTTCAAAATCCAAAATAGTTATATTGTATACCAAAATAGAAAGTATATCAACATATCCAAGTCATTCCCTTCATTGAATGTAGGAACCAATTCTACTAAAAAGTTCTAAAGTTTAAAACATATACCAAAACAAGATTATAAAATTTGCCCAAATAGCTACACAAAATCTAAATGTATTCTACTTTCAAAATCTAAAACAAGAATGACATAAAAAGTCAAAATCACTTGGTTCATTCATCACAAGTTCAGGCTTGGCTTAAGTGCAAGTCAAATGATGGGCCATCTGGGGGGTATTTTCATCCGTGATTTGAAGTTTTCGTATTATCCATCTTGTTGCATCTATCCATATGTCTATCATTGGTGGATTCACATCATTAACTTTTGGCAGTTTTCTTTTTAGTTCTCCTTGCCTTGATCTTCTTTCCTCCTTTTGGTTAGTCATCATGATCAACTCTTGCTTAGTTACGTTTAACTAACAACATTTAGTGACCAATTAGTTGTTGTTAGGACTCCTTGTAATAGGGTTATTTTCATCAATGTTGTATAGCTTATCAATCATATCCAACTTCCTTTTGACCTTTTATTAGTTATTCAAGAAACAACATTTGTTATAGATATGTATAAATACACATTATATGTTCAAGATCCACATTAGTTGTAGTATTATACCTCTTGCTTTTTTGGTTATAGGTGTTGACCTATGCACCACAATGGCCATACCTTTTCAAGAATCTTAGTTGTTGAAGTTTTAGGAGTGTGATTCTATTAACACATTAAAAAATCCAAATAATTTATTTAATATGGAGTTAAAAAATAATAATTAAATTTTGTACAGTTTTAAAGAAACATACCAATATTATTGTCTTTCACTTGTTTGACATCTCCAACTTCTTATAAATATTTTGTTCATCAATTGATCAAATCACTTCGTTGATTTCTTGATCAATATCTTGATTGTCCTATCTCAATCAATTTTGCTAGTCAATTTCCATGTATTGTAAAAGATATAATCTGTAACATGCTTATATCAACTCACCTTGACCTTTGGTTCTTTACTTATTTTTTCTTCAGACTCCTTGTTTTAATCTCCATGGCATGCTTCTTTGTGTACTGCTGATAGTATTTTCAATTTATGATCCTTGTTTCCTTGGCCTTCTTCGTCCTCATCGTCATCTTTTCTTCGAATTATTGTAGGAGTATCAAAAGCATCAACCAACCCCTTATCTTCTTCTTTTTCTTCTTGTTCTTTCTCAATACCATCTAGTTCCTTTTCAAATTTGGATGCAAGCGACTTCCATATAATTCATAGTAGGTTTGTACTATGAAATACAATAAATACAGTGAAGTTAGTTTACATACCATAAATAGATTGCTTGTTGATGCGTGTGATTGAACAGTCTGTGTAGTCTTCATGTAGTCAATCATTTTGTTTAACGATTCCACCAAGTCATCTATCTTCTTCGTCAAGATTTGCTGACTAATCTTCATGGCATCAAAGTTTTCATCTGTTCTTGTGTTCATTAATTGTTGTATTGTCTCTATTCCTTCAAATCTTTGTTTCATTTCAAATTTGTCAGATGATAAACCAAGTCTTCTATTCAAGGATAGTTCAACCACTCTCTCTCTTGGCCTATATCTTCTCATTTCTTCTTCAACCTCTTGCAGCACCCTTTTTTCCTCCTCAATGAATGGAGCAAAATATAGCATAGTCATTTCTCGTGGGGTTGCAAGTAATGGACAAATTTCAAGTTGTCCAGTAAACAAGGAAATAATATGTTAGTTTATAGTTTAGAATTTAAGACTGTATGTCTATTTTGTTTGTATAGATATTTATACCTCTTTTGAATCAAATACTCTTCTCTTGAGATCCTTCCATTTGGGTTGGCTGTCTGCAACCCAATTTACTATCCTTTGAACATTATTAGAAATCTTCCTGGAAAATAAATTTTGTGACGAGCTCAAGGTGGGTATGACCTCGTATGCCCATGCTACGATTGGGAATATAAATTCCCCCATTGATCTTCTTGATTTACCTTTGCTGTGTATTGCTCTATGCATAACATCAACAAGTAAATTAAAAGTAACCTTTCCCCATGGGTAGTTATCAAAGAGGTCATCGTCATCGACCATTAGGATGTGGTCTATATTCACATTCACTGAATCTTATTTTGTGAGAAGAAAACTTTCCAAGAAAAACAACATCGCCATTTTTATCCTGTCATTTTCACATCCTGCCTTGCTAACTTTAAAAGCTATGTTAAGGAAATACCTAGTCACAACTTTCATATCCTCGAAGTATATTTTTCTTATATTACCTCCTCATTTTATCCCACTTTTATCAATTATTGGCAATTCACCACAATTTATACCAATTATCAATGCAAATTCTCTCAAACCAAATTTCAGTACTCGACCCCCTATGAAGAAATTAAACTGGGATGATGACTTTGGTTTACACTATCTTTGTACTAGGTGTAACAACAGCTGGGAAGATTGATTTGTAATGGAAAAATCAAGGAAATGTCCAAAAATAGTTTCTCTAAATCTCTGTTGTAACTCCTTATTTAAATTCTCCTTGAGTTTATCAATTACAAAGTCTTTGTTTGCAAGTTTATTTTCAGTGGTTCATTTCTCTTTGCACTATCCATCAAATACAAACAATCCTAACACATTTGAAATAAACCATAAACACAAGCTTAATCATAAGCTAATAGTAAATACAATTACAGAATATTTAAGTAAAAATATCTCACGTGTATCTATCATTTCGATTGTTTTTCCCTTTTGACATGTTGTTACTTTGCCTTTTCCTTTATCTGACCTAGTTATTACCTAATATTTACAACCTTTGCCTTTATTTGACCTAGTTATTACCTAATATTTACAACTATCAATAAATACTTAAGTAAAAATACCTCACATATATCCATTCCATAGATGATTACCTTTTTTCATTTCTTTGTTTCCATCCTCTTGTCTGACTGTCCACTAGATGATCTTTTTTCTAATAGTGTTGTTTCCCCATAACTTTGTGGCTTCTCTTCTTTATTGTCTTTGCTTTCATCTTGCATGTTTTCATATGTCCCTTCAAGGTTCTCTTCTTCCTCTTCAAACTCATTACTATATTGTTCATCCCGTTTCATTATTTATTAATTATATTATGTAAATACTTTAACAAATACACTGCAATTAATAGATGATTTCATAAAATCTACATTATCATACCTTTCCCTCATATAGTTCATGTTGCTCTTCTTCTTCTATTACGTCCTTTCTCCCTTTCTTGCTTGGTTCTATCGTTTTTTTTTTCATAGCCTACATTGCAATTTAGATCTATAAGATCTTCAACCCTTAACATTTCTTGTTAAATCAAATAATCCTGACATTGCTCTTTATCCTTGGTTTGTTTGCTTGAACTTTGACCTCTAGTGTAGAAGCATTCCATTTTCGTTTGTTGCTAGTTATTGGAGTTGCACGTTTTATGTCTGATCCCTTGTCATTATCTCCCTTTTTCCCTGTTTTACATACATGATCAAAATTTGATATTCACAACTACTTGAAAATAAAAATAAGAACATACCTCGTCGTCACTGTTGAAAACTATTGGCCCTTTGGTTGTTTGTTTTTTCCACTAATTATTCCAGTTGCTCTTAATCTTTCGCTGGCTCTGCTTATTCCTTCGACTTTCTCTTTTTTCATGACTTGAAATGTTTGATTAATCGTAGGCTTATCAGTTTTATACAAATAACCAAAGGACGAGATTTTATATCATTTTCATTAATCGTTTCTGTTTACAAGTCCTAAAAAAACGACACTATTTTATATCCCAAAAGATTTGAATCTAAATATTTAACAATAAAACCAAGTTCTGATATCTAAAAAACCAATATTAAATCTTTGTTTATTTTTGAAAAAATAATGGAATATTTATATATTATATATAAACAGTTACGTTCAAATTTTTTTTCATCTCTTCAACGTGCAAACAAGAGTTAGACCAGATTGCAATACATGGATTAGAAGAAAGTTTGGGAATCGCAATGCTGTATGAAATTAGAAAATTTAAGCAGATTCCAGGCTTGACCTTCCTCCCTCAATCGAATCAGTAAAGAAGGGGTTTCAATGTCGAAAGTGTGGGAATCACTAAAGGAGGGGCTTAAAAGGACTTGAAGCAAGTGTTAAGATTCAATACCTGTGGAGAAATATTTGATACCGCACAAAAGTCCCTTGAAGCTGTCGCTTGAAGCTGTCGAGAAGGAGCTTCAATGTCGAAGGTCAAGCACTTGAAGCTGTCGAGAAGGTATTTCTTCTCTTGAACGATTTTTGAAGTGAAGGTCTTTCTTTCGTCGAACGATTTTTGAAGTTGTCAAGAACCCTCACACCTACTTCTTGCGTTGGAACGATTTTTAGGGAACAAATTTTTTGTTAGGGTTTTGGATTAAATTCATTGATTGCCGTGTGAGATGTGATGGTGGATTAAACACTTTGTCATAATGCATTATGTAGTGTGTGATAGTTGTGAGTAGAGTGTATTTGTTGTTTTCAAACGGTTGAAACCCTCAACCCTTTAGAATTCCATTGGAGTAGTTTTGACAATTGTTAATCATTATTTTTTAATTTTATATTCCATTTGCTATTTTTACAATTTTAAAAAGTTTTTGCTATTTATCCAAATGAAAACTTAAATTTTGCTATTTATCTAATCAACCCTATTCTAAATGTCATATTCTTTGACCTACGTTCCTTTATTAACTTTGGGCTAACGAGAAGAATAATAGATTTTAACTTTTCATTTGTAAAAATAGCAAATCATAATTTCATTCATAAAAATAGCAAAAAAATTTAAAAATAAAATATAAATAAATTTATAAAAGTCTAAATTACCCTCAGCTATACAAATGAGATTGCAAATGACTTATTAAGAAATATTCATAATTATATTGTAATTCAAACAAACATCTACAGACAATCGATTGGCCAGACTCTGCCGACCACTTTTCCAACCAAGTTGTAGCCATTTTCATCTCCAAAATTGACTCCTTCGCCAACAATGGTGCGGTCATGAATAGAATCCTTCGAAACAAACAAGTTAATGCCAACACCTTCCATATGCTTGTCATACCTTTTCATAATGGCTCATGCTTGTCATACCTTTTCATAATGGCTCATGCTTGTCATACCTTTTCATAATGGCTCGATATGAATCACTTTGGAAATAAAAAATTTTGCGACTTTAACTCTTGGTCGATGGTCAATTAAGTCGAGCTTTTCATCTATGCACCAATGGATTTGTTTGACTAAGTCAACCCTCCAAAGTAAACTTGTCGTCTATTGAGGACGAAAAAAAAATCATTAAGAAATAGATGAAAATTGAAAAATTAGATAAAATAAATTTTGAAATTGAAGATAAGATCAAACATGATATTTGAGGAAAAAAAATTATATTCGATTTTTAAAATTCGAAAGTGTAGGGAGATAATTTATGAGAAAATCAGGGTTTATGCTAAAAATTCTGCCATTGCAGCGTAACTGAAAATCTAGAGGGGTATTTTAGGGTTAAAGTAAAATTAATTACACTGTAATTATGATGAGAGTTTTGTAGTCATCAAAGATCTTTTGAAAGTTTTTTACGATACTTATAATGAGATATTTATGTGACCTACAAATACAGTGTAATTAGTTTACAAACTACATCCAACAAATACAATCAACTTAAAAACAAATACACTGCAATTGAAAATCACTCAAGCAAACCATCTACATCGCTTTTGAACTTACCCAAAATTCTATAATAATATTTTTTCTTGGTTCTAGACCAAAATATTAGTTTAGAAAGTGAGGGTTGGATTGATAAAAACTTCATCTAAATAATTGCATTCATGAAGAAAGAGACCGATTTAGATTGGAGTATGGAAATCCAATTAAAAACCAGAGTATGGAAATCCAATTAAAAACCATCAATTGAAATTACTAACCAATCATGATGTGGTGTTTATATCAATTGTGGAGATCTCATGAATAAAAAGGAAAGAAACAATGTTTGACGATGATACATCCTTCCAAGGTGGTATAAGATCCTCAAGGCAAACAGGTTAATACCAACACTGTCTATATGCTCGGCCTACCTTTTCACAATGGCTCGATAGAAATCACTTTGGAAAGAAGAGACTCTGTGACTTGAACTATATTGGTTGTGGTTGATTAAGTCGAGCCTTTCTTCCTGTACCTGTGGATTTGATCGATTAAGTCGAGCCTCCAAAGTAGACTTATCGTCGATTGAGAACAAAAAATAAAATCAATAAGAAAAAGATAAAAATTGAAAAATTAGATAAAATAAAATTTGAAATTGAAGATAAAATCAAATATGATAATTGAAAAAAATTATATTTAATTTTTAAATTTCGAAAAATGTAGAGTGATAATGTAGGAGAAAATCAAGATTTATGCTAAAAATTCTGCAAATGGCAGAATTAGTTGCAGTGTAACTGAAAATCCAAATGGAGGCATTTTAGGGTTAAAGAAAAATGGGAACACATGTGAGACTATATTTGCTATAAATTTGATGAAATTTTTGTTTTGCTATTCTTTCCAATGGAATTTTTAAAACAAACAATAATATGATTAAAAAAATAATTAATAAAAATGAGATTTTTTTTTATTCCATGTTTAAAATAGATTTATAATAAAGATAATCATAAAAATAATTTAAAAAATATATGATTTAATTATGATTAATAGAAAATCTACTATAAATATAAAAAGTTAGTTACGAAAACTAATATAGTATAAGATTTAAAAATCCAAAATAAGATAATCATAAAAATAATTTTAAAAAAATAATATGATCTTTTAAATTTCAAGCCAAAATTTGAAAAGGTTATAGAAGATTGAAATATTCAAACTAACTATTAAATTTGAAAATAATGATGTTAGTTGGCGTTGAAAGTTTATTGGGATATATAGTTGAACAATTAATTACAGTCTCATTAATACAAATGTCGAAAAGACTCATGTGATATCATGTGTTTTGCTATAATTCAAAAGTATGTAGAGATGAAAAATTCAGGTCAGAATTCGTATAAAAATATGAAATAAAATGTTACAAGCACCAAGAACTCCTATGGCTAACCAAACAACATTACATGCCCATAAGCCAACACCATTTTTGTCACACGACTCTTATTTATATACTAATATATATTACTTTATAATTTATATTAAATATATAAAAGACGATAAATTGAGGGGCACCTGCCCTCTGGCTCTACATGACCCACCATGATTGTAGCCCTTGATTTTTGCATATAAACCACAGCAATCTTTATGGTTAGGATTTAAGTGGAGGTGGTTTTTTTTTTTTTTTAATACTCCTTAAGTTGTGTAAATTGAGATGGGTTGATTAATAATTTCTTCCAAAAATTGTTTGGATTTAATTAAATTAATTCAAGTTTATGCTTCTAATAAAATTAGATTATAAACATTTTCAATTATATTTCGCTCCACAATTTTATTTTTCCAATTTTATGCCATAAATACATATTGTTGACCAATGATTTGACTCAAAGCATATCTTATTATTTAAATGTTGAAGTTGTGAATTGGTTTCATAGCTAAAATTTGTGTTGATCCTATTATTGATAAAAACCCAAAAATTTGTACAACTTTAACTCTCCGTATTGTAAGCCCATTTATTGAAATTTGTACATCAGATCTCTCTTTTATTGTAATTAAAGTGTAGGGTGGGAGAATCAGGGGTCGATAGTACAAACACTATATCAATTGAGTTACGATTATGTTGGCTACATCAGATATCTCTCCTCTTTCTTCTGCCTCCATTACATCAATTCGTGGGAGATGTAGACATTGAAGCTAATACAAGATTGTTCATCTTGCACAGTTGATGTACCTTATCGATCGAACCACTATGAATTTTTGTATTCTTCTCTCTATTCTCTTCTACTCGGATTTATTTTATGAAATGATATACATATGTGTATAACACTGGTTCTTGGTTTACTGTTTTACCTATAAACTGTGTGTTTTGTGAGATTTTTCACTTCAAATGGTATCAGAGTTGTGGTTGATAAATTATTGCTAATGTTTTCATCTCAGAATTTGTGAGTTTCAGTTTGTGTTCAGCGGCTCTGTTTTTCAATTCTTCGACTCTGTTTTTCAGTTTTTTTTATCTATGGACTAAAATATTTTTGATTGGCTGATTTTAGCCTTCGGAAAAAGAAGCTTAAAAGCTCTTTTAGTACTGAGTAAAGTTTTTGATAAACCAGAAACATGGCTTGCAGATCTAACCAAATAAAAACAAGTTGAGATAGAAGAAACAGCTTATAGCACGATGATCCTTTACTTAACTGATAATAGTTAATGATATTGAATATCCAAAAGAATTATTAACTAAGTTGGAATCACTTTATTTAAGTAAATCTTTGTGTGGATCTATCAAATACAGGACTAAAACTAGATAACGAAGATCAGGCTGTTATTCTCCTAAATTCATTACCTTAAAGCTACAAATAAATTAAGGCTACAATAAAGTATAGCAGAGATTTATTGACTTTAGAAATTGTCTTAAATGCTTTGAGATTTAAAGACTTTGAAATAAAAAATGAAAAAAAAAAAAAAAAAGATGTTGAAGCTTTAGCGATTAGAGGAAGATCTGAGTCTAATGGAAAATCACAAGTGAAAAGCACTAAACATAGATTTAAATCTAAGGGTAAAGAGAAGAAAAAAATGTTACTATTGCCATAATGAAGGGCATTTGATGAAAAATTGCTTCAAATTAAAGAAAAAAAAGGAAGATGAGAAAAATGAAGAAATGTGCATGAGTGGTATGATTTAGCAGGAGTATTAACTGGGTCTGAGAATGTAGTTAGGGATGAGTGGATACTTGATTATGGATGTTTGAGAAACTTGAAGTTGGGAAAGTTTTGTTGGGGCAATAATCAATATTTTCAAGATCCATCAGGTTAAAACTCTTTGATGGAATGGAGAAGTTCCTGTCTGATGTTCGATATGTTCCTGATTTAAAGAGAAATTTGATTTCTCTTGGACAACTTGATAAAGAAGGAATTAATGGCAAGTTGAAGGGGGGTATACTTAAGATTTATAAAGGTTCGCTTTTAGAAATGAAGGTTACACTTAGAAACGGCTTGTATATTTTGAATGGAACCTCAGTTGAAGCTCATTGTGAAAATGTTGTTTTAGGACAAGGTGATAAAGAAACTGTCATTTGGCACAAGAGATTGGCCCATGTCTCTCGAAGAGGTTTGAGTGAATTACACAAAAAAGGTTTGTTTGGTAAATTCAAGCCTTCAGAATTACCTTTGCACAGAGTTATCTGAAGGGATACTAGATCATGTTCATTCGGACTTGTGGGAACCTGCAAAGGTTACTACCATTAGAGGAGCAAAAATACTTTATGAGTATTGTGGATGATTTCTCAAGGAAGTTGTAGGTGTTTACTTTGAAGAACAAGAGTGATGCGTTTGAAACCTTTAGATATTGGAAAATCCTAATTGAAAATCAAATTAGAAGAAGAATTAAGGTTTTGAGAACAAAATTAAGGTTTTGAGAACAGATAACGGTCTGGAGTATGTGAATGTCAGTTTCATAAATTTATGTAAATAGTATGGCATTAAGCGTCATCACACAGTTCCTTACACATCACAATAGAACGGTCTTGCAGAACATTTCAATAGGACTCTACTTGAGAGGTTGAGATGTATGTTTGTAAATGCAAAGCTTCCTAAAATGTTTTGAGACGAAGCTGTTTCGACAACAACATATCTCATAAATAGGAGTCCTTCAATTGCTTTGAATATGAGAACTCCACAAGAAGTTTGATCAGGAAAGCCTCCAAATCTCAGTCATTTGAAGGTGTTTGGTTATGCAGCATATGCACATATTAAATAAGACAAGCTAGAGCCACATGCAAGGAAATGTATCTTCCTTGGTTATCCATTTGATATAAAAGGTTAGAGATTATGGCTTCTAGAATTAGGTGAGGGACGATGTATTATAAGCAGAGATGTAAAATTTGATGAATTGGATATGCCTTGGGAGTTGTCAGGTAGTGTGAATTTTTAAGAAATCTGTCGAAACTATTTTGAGATTGAGTTGGAAAACACACACACTGTTGGATCTTTAGGAGAGCAATCTATTTCCAATCATGACGTTACAAGGATTGATGATCAATTGCCTGATGAACTATCTTTTGAACAACCTGAGTCTATGAGTACTGAAAGCGATTAATCGGAATCTAGTTTGTCTGACTACCAGTTAGCCAGAGATAGATAGAGAAGGGTTGTTAGAACACTAGTGAGATATGATGAAGTAAGTTGTGCAATAGAACATGAGAATGAACTGGCTCAAGCCTTAAATTGTGATGAAATCTCGTTAAATCATGAACCTTCTAATTTTGATGAAGCCATGCAGTCTAAAGACAGTGATAAATGGTTAGTTTCTATAAATGAAGAAATAGCCTTATTGATGAAAAATGAGACTTGGGTACTAACAAAAAAAAACCATCAGATCATAAACTTGTTGATGCAAATGACTGTATAAAGTAAAACCTAATATTAGTGGTGAAAGTAAACTTAGATTTAAAGCTAGGTTGGTTGCAAGTGATTTTACTCGAGAATATAGAGTTGATTATAATGAGGTTTATCTCTTGTTGTAAGACATTCTTCAATTCGTGTTTTGTTGTCTTTAGTTGCTCATTTCAATCTTGAGTTGGAGCAAATAGATGTGATAACTGCATTTTTGCATGGAGAATTAGAAAAAGAAATCTATATGTCTTAACCACTTTGTTTCATTGAAAAAGGAAAAGAAAATTTGGTTTGTAGATTGAAAAAGTCACTTTATGGACTTAAACAATCTCCAAGACAATGGTATAAAATGTTTGACACTTTTATTGTTAAATGTGGATTTAGTAGAAATAATTATGAATGTTTATGTTAAACATGTTTCAAAAGATGTATATGTGTTTCTGTTATTATATCGGGATGATATGCTTTTGGTTTCTCATGTATATTCTGAAATTGTTGAATTGAAGGTTGAGTTATGCAAAGAATTTGATATGAAAGACATAAGTCCAACTAGAAAAATTCTAGGTATGGAAATTTTTAAGGATAGAGTGGCTAACAAACTCATAATTACATAGTAGGATTATCTTGACAGTATGATTAAGAGGTTTAATCTTGATGTTGCAAAGCCAATGACTCGTTCGTTAGCCTTTCATTTTAAATTGTCAAAGCTTCAATCTCTAAAAATAGGTACATAACTTTCATTTATGGCAATGGTACCTTACTCTAATGCAGTTGGATGTTTGATGTATGGAATGACGTACTCAACCTGACTTGTCTTATGCAATGAGTGTTATTAACCATTTTATGAGTTGTCTAGGTAAAATCCATTTGGAAGCTGTAAAATGGGTGGGTAATCAGGTATGTAAAAGGTACTAAGAACTATGGTTTAATTTACGCAACTGGTGATTATGATGTTCCATGTTTAGAAGGTTTTTGTTGATGTTGACTTTGCTTCAGATTTAGATAAAAGAAGATCTACAGTTGGTTTTATGTTTAAAGTGTTTGATAATACAATTAGTTGGAGATCATCTCTATCCAATCTGTGGTGGCTTTATCTACTACAGAGTCAGAATCTATTGCTTTATGTGAATATGTAAAAGAAGAAATTTGGTTGAAGGGGTTAATATATGACATGTTGAGAGAGATAGCAGCACCTACTATTCATTGTGATAGTCAGAGTGCTCTTGCACTTTTAAATTTTGTTTATGCCTCTTTGTAGGATACCCTAAAGAAACAAAAGGAAGACCATTTAGGTTATCATTTAAACAAGATCCACCTATATGTCTCTACATACTTGTCTACATAAAATAACCCTGGTTCTTAGTTTATTGGATTGAGTATATGCTTATGAAATAACACTTATTTTATTATTAACAACATGTTTACACAGAGTTTACAAACTACGAGATTACAAGGAGATTTAGGACACCAAACCCTACAGATAGAACATGGAATCCAGTCTCAACTCACAGCCCCTGACACACCTCAACAAAATGGTGTGGCAGAAAGGAGAAACAAAACCTTGTTGAACATGGTTCGTTCCATGATGAGTCATGCTCAGTTACCAAATTCTTTATGGGGACATGCAATTGAAACTGGAATGTAAATTTTGAACATGTTTCCCTCGAAAAGTGTTTCTACAACACCTTACGAGCTCTGGAGAGGACGTAAAGGAAGTTCACATCACTTTAGAATCTGAGGTTGCTCAGCACATGTGTTAGTGCAAAATCCTAAAAAGTTGGAATGTTGTTCAAAAGTATGCCTATTTGTATGCTACCCTAAAGAAACAAAAGGTGTAACTTTTACTATCCTCAAATGCAACTTTCGACTAATGCAACTTTCTTGGAGGAGGACTCCATGAAGAATCATCAACCTCGCAGTAAGCTAGTAATAGAAGAAATTTTCAGAGAAACGACAAATGCATCGACAAAAGTTGTTAAAAGAGCAGGTCCATCAACAAGAATTGTCCATTGCTACATTTTATGATTATAAAATATGGCAAATGGATTTCAAGACAACCTTTCTGAATGGTGATCTTGAAGGGAGTATCTACATGTCTTAACAAGAATGGTTCATCGAACAAGGTCAAGAGCAAAAGGTTTGCAGGCTTAATTGATCCATTTATGGGCTGAAACAAGCATCTAGATCTTGGAATATGAGATTTGATACTATGATCAAAACTTACGACTTTGAACAAAATGTTGACGAACTTTTTGTTTCCAAGAAAATTGTTAACAAAACTATCGCTTTTCTGGTGTTGTATATTGATGATATTCTACTCATTGAAAATGAAGTAGAATTTTTAGCTGACATTAAGAGATGGTTGGCTACGCAATTACAGATGAAAGATTTGGGAGAAGCATAGTATGTTCTTGGGATCCAAATAGTTCGGAACCGTAAGAATAAAACTTTAGCATTTTCTCAATCATCTTCTATTGACAAGATGTCTAGATATAAAATGCAAAATTCCTAAAAAGGAACATTTCTTTTTAGACATGGAATTCATCCGTCTAAGGAACAAAGTCCTAAGATGCCTCAGATGTTGATATAATGAAACTAATTCCATATGCATTAGGAGTAGGGAGTTTAATGTATGCCATGTTGTGTACTCTTCCTGGCATATGCTATGCAGTTGGAATAGTTAGCAGGTTTCAGTCTAATCCTGGATATGATCATTGAACTGTTGTTAAGAACATTCTCAAGTATCTCTGGAGAACGAGAAATTATATACTCGTGTATGGTGCTAAGGATCTGATCCTTACTGAATACGTTGATTCTGACTTCTAGACCGATATAGATTCGAGGAAATCAACTTCGAGGTTTGTATTCACTTTGTATGGAGGAGCAGTAGCGTGGAAAAGTGTCAAGCAAAGTTGTATTGCTGATTCCACAATGGAAGCTGAGTATGAATCTACAAGTGAAGTAGTATGGCTCAGAAAGTTCCTGACTGATATGGAAATGGTTGCAAATATGCACCTGCCCGTCACCCTCTCAGCAAAGTGTTCGAGGGTCACCTAGTAGGACTAGGTCTATGACATATTTGTGACTAGGGAAAGTGGAAAATTTTATGGGTATCTGATGCCTTAGTTTATTGTATTTTTTTTTTATTCTCTCATTGTAACTAAACATTGAATATATTTGTATATATATTGATCCATTGGAGTTTTAGTTCAAGTGAGAGTATTGTTGGGTTTTGTGTCATAAAACTCGCAGTTTGTAAAGTTAAACACATTATATTATCAATAAAGATTTTATTAACTATTTCTTCAATAATGTTGTTATTAAATCTTTAAATTGCTTTTATACAGTCTAAATCCAATAAATTAAGATCCATGGTTATTACATGAATACTTGAACTTTATATAGATATATAAAAATGGATCAAGTTCGTGTAAATAGCCAAAATGGTCTCTAGTATACGAATAAGGTTTGGTGCCTTATTCTGGTAACATTATTGGATGCGGCCTACTCTGTAGCGGTTACAAGTTGTTGTAGAGCTGCTACAAACGAAGTGATCCTAAATCGTTCATGTATTGACATGAGGAGTGGGGGCCTATGTAATGAGTTTGTATAAGATCAGACCAAAAAATAAGTCACTGTTACTTTATAAACACTGTTTATTGTTTAAGACTGACTATTTTGCTAAGATGACCACTGACTATTTCGCTTAGATGACCTAGGTAACTCGGTCTTGCTAAGTATAAACTCCCGTTTATTTGGGATTATCCTTAGATTTACATAGGTGAGGGTTGGCTCATTAGCATCAGCTCAATAAGCCTCCCATTCCAGGAGTAAGAACAAGTAGATAGTTGGAGACATAGGGTGCAAGATGGAATTCACGCCTACCCGATTTAGGGATAGAAGAAAGATTGTTCTCTAAAGTACTGAATCTAGGTCTTGAACAAGGGGCCACACCCTCTCACTGGCTTTAGAGGGATCCAATTTAGTGATTGGATCATAAACCAATTGTTCATTAGAGGATCAGTAGAAACTTAAGGAACAAGAAGTAATATCGGGGGTAAAACAATATACTGACCCAACCGTTATTACGAACATTATTGGTTATGGTTATATCATGTGGACACAAATATATCTGCAGTGAGGAGAGTGCAATTATCGAGCTATAGTGGTATGACTTTATAGTTAACGAATACTGATTAATTTGGACTAAAGAGTTTTAGTCAATTAATCTTAAATCATTGGAGCTCATGATCTATAAGTCCATAAGGTTTTTCTACTGGCTCGTAAAACATGAACTCATTGAATTAATAAATTGTGTGAATTTGGAATGATATCAATTTGAATTGTTCAAATGGAATTTCAATTTGAAAATGTTCAAATTTAAATTAGGGTTTGAATTTAAATAAGTTCAAATTCAAAATAGGGTTTGTATAATTATATTTGATATAATTAATTAAACGTTTAATTTTTCAAAATTAAACAAAACTGGAGAGTTTATTATATTTAAACAAAGTATAATTTGGTCGAAATTCACTTCCAACTTTCCATCAACACAAATCCAAATTGAACACGAAATTAAGGGGTAAAATCCAAAATTACAAGAAGATATGTGAATCCAAAGGGTTTTGAAACCTTAATACTTACCAAAAGCATACCAACGTTCTTGAACTTATTGGACAGTATGCCAACGGCCTCCAAAAATGTGAATCAAGGGTTTTAAAGATTATGGGTCAATTAAATTTAGTCTACAAAATCCTTACTCATAATCAAAAATCGATAATGACAACAATTAAATGTTATTATACATAGTAAAAGTTAGTTAGAACTTTATTCTACTGCTTATTTTCATGGATGCTATGATGTAATTATGGTTAACAATTTCCTCCCCGAAAATCGTTGTAAAAATCTCCGACTCCCAAGCCAAACATATGTTCATTCTTGTTCAGATAAATCGAAACCTATCAACTCCACTTTTTATAAAAACATAAAGTAATAAAAAAGTTTCATACATAAAAAATACAAGATTTTTTACTCAATTTACAAACCTTACACTTGTGGTATGGATTGAAACAAAAAACCTCGTGGTTACTAAGATACTCATATGTTAATTGAGTCATGTTCAGTTTTACCGATATGTTTTAATACAGACAATAGGAAATGGACAAGATTGATAAAAGTGGACGAAATTAATCCATGCAATAATGTTATTGACCAACCAATACATATAATCTTAAGTATCGATGTGTTGAATTCATGTGTCTGTTAATTATCTAACAAAGCCTATAAATAATTTTTTAAATGAAACAACTTATATTTTTAAGCCTATAAATAACCTTTTAAATGAAACAACTTATATTTTTAATCAACCCAAAAACCTAAGACTAAATTCTAAAGGATCCTTTTTGCTACAATTCTAAATGATTGGAGAGCATAACTAGTCACATTCCTCACCAATCATCGTAGAACTTTCATCCCTTTATTTAGACCAATTTTGTAAGCCAACAAGACTTCTCCAACATCTAAACATCAATGTTCTAGGCATGGGGATGAGTAAAATTTAATAGGATATCATTTGACACATAAATAAAATCTAATGTAATATTGACATGGAATCATTCATTTTAAAACCATACCAATTAAAAGTGTGCAAAAATAATGGACAAAGATTATGGAAAATGTCTCGTATTATTTTAGAAGTTTGTGAGGAACATTACATAAAATTAGGAATGCCACAAAATCAGTTTTTGGTACCACAATCACAGAAACAATAACAAGCATATATGGTTTGCGCAGGGTTAGTAGGAATGCATTCATGTGAAATACTATGATGCTTCTCCCGACACTTCTTTCCACAGTCATCAAGAGTGCATCCACTATTATACAATATATCTTGACATCTTCGGGCAGCTGAGACTCCTTCAGTCACCAAGATCAATACAACTATGTAATAACAAAAAGATAAATAAATAAACAAACAAATTAGCAATACCTTGTCATGACGAAATATTTCACTATCTATGTCAAATAAAATGTCAAGATTTCAATGTGATGAAAAGGTTGAGATATTAGTCTGAAGGCTCGTGAAAGTCATAAAATCATTAGCGCGAAATTTCATAATATGCCTAATGGATATTTAATTTTGATATTCATGACAATATAGTATCTGTGGAACAAAAAAGAGAACCTACAAATATAAGAGCAATGAAGATGATAGGAGAAGAAGAAATTAGTTTCGTCATATTCTCAAGAAGCAAATGTCGCAAATATGGTTTTATTAATTTGGGCTATAAAAATTTTACGATTGAGAACGTTTAAATACTAAAAATTACATTAAATTCCATCCATAAATTTATTTCATTTTTATAAATATAGTAAAGTTCAATAAATTCAACAACTCCATGCATGAATCTGTTTGCATTTATGTAAAAATGGTAAAGGATTTTTATTTGTGATATACGGTTCGTGAATTAAATTTGGATTTACGTTAAACTTTTCTTAAATTTTCGTTGCATACTTTTACTATTCTATAATATAGGATAGTTATTGAAAATTAATTTTGCTTCTATCTATATTTTGTATAAAATAATTTTAAAATTGTAAACCTACTCCTTCATGATGTTTCGGAAAATTCTCCATCAACAAAGCCATATATCCTATCTTCTTCCATGTCATTAATTAGTTGAAACTTTTTCAACCTAAAATAATTGAATATGGACACATTGATGTAAGTCACGGGACAATCATGAAAGTATAATTCCGCATAGTCTAGCTTCTTTTTATTATAGAGGTAACTAAGAAAACAAACTACCACATATCTTATACTTTATAAAAAAAATTTAAATGTGCAATTTATATCTTTATTTCATGTTAATTTCAATATTCTAATGCAGTTAATCATTTATTTTGTTGAGACCAAGCAATTCAGAGTTGTTTAGATTATTTTGGACAGATGAAGATCATGAAGGCACTAATTGGAACTAAATTGTGCAACTGAGTCATAAAAGATGAAGTCTAAACCAAAAGACTCGATATAACAACCCAACTTACCAAAATTTCTAACTAGGGTTATAATGACATTCATAGAATTTTAAAAAGAAAATTGGTTAATCATTTTAATATAAAATAAAACATATTTAAAAAAAAAAAAACAAAACACCACTAATATAATTTAAGGAATGCTAAAAAAATTAATTCGGGATCACTTAAAATGTAATGAGAAAAAAGCATATAAATTTAAAACTTCTAGCTTGAAGGTACAAAATAAAACCATCCAAAAGAATCTTCAAAACATGAAACTATGCCGAAGGAATTCTTCCAATTAACAAAAATTTCATCAAGTGTCTAGTACACTCTTTCTCTCACCTTAAAAACAGTATAAGAAAACACAAGATAAGACTATTAGGATAAGGTTAATCACATGCAAATGAATGTCCATACCTAGATAATTCTAAACTTGTGTACTCAAGTTCAACATGTATGGCCATTTGAGTGAACAAGTAAACCTATCCTACCGTTGGTGATACATTCATACAACTTGGTGATTATGAAGACACACAAACTAGTGGATCTGTGGCCACACAAAACTGGTGGACACAAAGGCATACAAACTGGTGAACCCAAACGCAATCTAGTGTGTATATATCTACTGATCGAAGGATAATTATCACTAAATTGATCTAGCATGCAATATGCAATAAAAGAAGTCCCACAATATAGAGTCGTATTGTAATAACTCATGAAATTCATAGTTTTCTCACGAAATCTCTTCAGTCATAAGAAAGATAATATGTGAACTTTTCCAATGTTGCTTAGCCAAGTTGATATATAATTTCATGGAATAAGGATATTTCAGTTGCAGGGTGATTTACGATGAAATGAAGCCCAAATAATATCAAAATATAACAACTTATTTACATTAATAAAATTTGCATCAAATCCTAAAACATAAACCAAATTTCACGTTTAACATTTAAGTCTTAATTCCTAAATACTAATTCTCTGAAACTGTATGTAAACAATGTACCAAAGGGTAATTTGGTCGAAATTCACTTCCAACTTTTCAATTCAACACAAATCCAAATTGAACACGAAATTAAGGGGTAAAATCCAAAATTACAAGAAGATAAGTGAATCCAAAGGGTTTTGAAACATTAATAGTTACCAAAAGCATACCAACGTTCTTGAACTTATTGGATAGTATGCGAACGACCTCCAAAAATGTGAATCAAGGATTTGAAACATTATGGGTCAATTAAATTTAGTCTAAAAAATTGTAAAACCCACACCTTACTTTTCCTTTTTAATTATATTTATTGTTTTAGTTAAGAAAAGTAATTTGGTTAAATATTTAAGCTAGATTTGAATTGTGGGTTTTGATATAAGAATAAGTTTGAAGAACGAAAAATGTCTAAGTTGGGGAACTTAGCTCTCGGATACTTATTAATCTAGCCTTGAAAAAATAATTTTTGGGTATGTGTTGGCTGGGAAGAGTGATGGCTGAGCATCGAGTAAGCCTAAGGCAGGCACAAAGTAAATGTCATCGAGCGTTGAGTATAAACGATCAAGGAAGGGTTGAGCATCAAGTTTACGCGATTGAGGAAGGGTCGAACGTTAAGTGTGAGCGATCGAGGAAGGATTGGGCATCGAGTATGATCAATCAAGGAAGGGTTACGCCTTGAGTACAAGGGATCGAGTAAGGAACGTGCATCGGGAAAGCCATTCAGCATCGAGCATCCCATCGAGTATCGATTCCTTTCCATCGAGTATTCAGTAGAGAGCCATTGAAATTTTCATCGAGTAGTAACCCTTCTCCATCGAGTTTTTCACAACGAGGATCGAGTTTGCTCGAAACACTCAATTTGAAAATTTTATTTTAGTTATCTGGAAAAATGGCTTAATCTAGGCCCTTAATCTCCACTAGTAGAAGAGGTGGCTTAGAAGATTTCATGCAAAATTGTTGGGCGTTAGTATAATAAGGGAAGAGAAATTCAAGAACTCGTTCTGGACGATTCCTTCGAGCAAATCAGACGATCTTAGTACTGTTGGAAAGATCTATGAGTCTAGCTTCTTTAATCAAATCTTTGTTCATGCAGGAAGTTGCGGTTCAGGTCCATCAGGAGAGATTTAAAGTCCCAGGTTAAACCAGAAGGAGTTTTACGCTGAAACTCTGATGTAACATTTTTAACAAAATTCTGAACATGTTTTGAAAAAGGAACTTTCTTAGATGATTTATGGTTTTCAAGTTACTGACGTTAGAAGTTGAATCTGGAAATTATGGGTGAACAGGCAACTTCTTGCTAAGTATGAGCTTGGTTAAAAAGAGTAGTCTCAAAAGGGAGACCAAAGTAGTAACTAAAATTATTATTTTTATGTGTATGAGTGACTTCTATTGGAGAGGCCTACCAAGCCTAGGAAAAATTCAAGCCTAAAAACCCATGAGTGACTAAATGTTTTTTTTTTAAAAAATATATAAAGAACATGTGTTCCAAATGAATTTTATGCTAACATTTCATGGGTTTTCCAAGCAACTAAAATTTATACATATGTTTTAAAAGGATTCATGGGGCATATCTTAAGCATGATATTTTAAGTTATTTAAATGAGTTTTACTAATCCTAGCACATGTTAAGATTGAATGGAAAGGTAATGCAAACTAGATGTTTATAATTCGTGAAGCATGCATGTTGAATCGTGATAATGCTCTTATCGAAAAAGCTAGGTAAGTGCTATTCCTAAGCTTATGGTACTCAAATATTCTATGAATTTATGATTCTAATAAACCAGATACCTAAGGTATAGAAGGTATTCGATGAAGTACCTACAATGTTGACAGTACTTAATATACTCCACGTGCACGTAGGTAGTTCTATATGAAAGGCTGAAGTATGGGTCTTCTTGCCATAGTCATTATAATGGGACCAAAGTATGGGTCTCACGGCCATGAATGGACGTTGGGAGCTTGTGCAATGAGCGCTCGTTCTCAACTAAGGTTTGATAGTATGATTGATTATGATGCATGATAATATGGAAGTTGTTTGAGAATATTTCTAGCCTGTTTATATGTTTAAATTAATGTGTATGAAAGGCTTGAGACAAATTGTATTTCTATGAGTCACTCACTGGGCAAGTAGCTCACCATTTTCAAATCTTTTCCTTTTCCCATGTAGCGGTTAGTTTCCTCGTGGTTGAACCTACTACTGCTTGCCACTCAAAGCTGGGTTATGAAGGAAGATGTCACACCCCGCTGAGCCTACCTCCTGAGCTCGAGGCGAGGTGCGATGGACCGTAGATACCACCCTTTTGTGACACCTACTGCCCATCTGAAACTCTTTACTCTCATAAAATTTTAAGCCAAGGATAGAACAACTGTTTGACTCAACTCATTTTATTACAAACAATATGACGTTTATACAACTTTCAGGCTTAACTCTAAAGTTTACAACAACAACTCTACAACCCAAAGTGTGACTGTGGCATGGTCGACCTTGATCTTAGCAGCACCCTGGAACTCCTTACCTTTCGCTACTTGGGAAGAAAAACATGAAAGAAAAGAATGAGCTTCATGAAGCTCAGTGAGTGGTTTGTAACTTCTAGAGTCTATTTCAACTCATAAAAAAACAAGCATATCACAACTACGATGTTACATTCAAACCTTAGCCTTGAGTGAGTCTGTTCTCAACTCTATCTAGACGCACCATAAATACTTAAACTGATACTACTCATAATGTGTCTGTTCTCAATCTCTACCTACATATACGGCTGATACTAGTCATAAACACTTACTCTCCTGCGTTCCCTATGCGCACATAGATCCCCACTTATGTGCTCAGAAGCTAGGCCTATCAACCCTCTGACCATCTCATATGAGGTTCTTCTCATAGGCTCAGGAGCTAGACCTCTCGGTCCCCTGACCGTCCCCTGAGGTTCTGCTCCGCGCTCAGGAACTAGGTCTTTCGACCCCCTGATCACCCCGATCACATAATCTCATTCTCATTCTAATTACTCATTAATAACATAAGCATATATATTTACTCTAAAAGATATGCTTATGACTTGAAGGAAATACCACTCACCTTGGTTGGGTAGGAACCTTTCTCTCTAGAAGTTCCTTGATTTCCTCGGGCTCCCTTTTGAACCCTAAATTCTAGATTCAAATTTAAGATCATATTACTCATCATTCCAAGCCTTATTTCGTGATACTTCCTTCTATAAACATGTTCTAAAATGTTTTAGAAAGCTTACTTTAAAATCTTAGCTTAGAACTCCTTGTGTTTTGGCTGGAATTTTCAAATCATCAAGACTGGCCCAAGCTTACCTGAGAGCTCGACCCTTCTATATTTTCCTCTCTCCAGCATGATTCCTTTGAGCTCCTTCTCCAGCAGCCCTGAATTAAAAACTAGACTCTCTGATCTTTCAAATGGTTTTGGAATCACTCAAAATGAACGAATAGTCTGGGAGAACTCCTCGTCCCAAGTTGATGCTACTATCAGACCTCACTATTCAATAGCATCTCCTTCTCTTGGAACCTCTTGATCGATGCATGGTCTTGCTACTAATGCATTCCCTTCATGATCAACGCATAACTTCCTCCAAATCTACCCTCTAACACTCTTCCTAATATTTTTCAAGAGGATTTTGGGTTATGAATTGAAGAGACGCTTTGCAGTGATGTTTATAGGCTTTAGGAATTGATCCTCATAATTTCACAAGTCTGCAAAGCATGACACCTCATTCTTTAGCAACTTTTGGAGTGTCTGCACTAAGCTTTGCTACCACCTACTTCCTTTCCATTCACCTACTTCCATGCCACTCACCTACTTTCATGAAGTTTTAGTTGTCTTCCTCATGCATAAATCTCCCTTGCATGAAGCTCTATTTGTGCACCTCCTACTAACTCAAGCTCAACCCCTTCTCGGTTTAGCCATTTGTTAGGGTGAATCCATCAGCCTTGTGTACCGCAAGCCTCAGTTACACATAGACCCTTGGCCCATCGTCTAGTTCATCGTGTAGCTCTTACACTCATCGAATAGCTTATCGCCTAGTAAATCTCTCGTTGTTGCTCATCGTCTAGCGCCCGTGCCCATTGCATAGCACTTAGGCTCCATCACATAGCTCCATTGTCCAGTGATCTCTCGCTGTCGCTTATCACCTAACGGTCTCGCTGTCGCTCATCACGTATCTCTCGCTGTCACTCATCGTGTAAACCTTGAATCCTACATTCTTTACATAAATATGTTTAGCCATGAGGATATTATGTTAAATAAGTAATAAGGGAAATTTATGGTTTAATACAGAGAAGTAAGAAAGAAGAAGAGAAGAAGGAAGAAAAGAAGAAAATAGGAATGAAGAGGTTAGGTTAGAAAAAAAAAATTAAGTAATTATACTTTAATTAAATTTTCTCGGCCGATAGCACTAAACTCATTAGTGAGCAAGGTGGCAGTCGATGATTTCATGCATGAGATTGTAGCCGCTTGAATAAAAAGGAAGAAGAAGTTCAAAGACTCACTTTAGACAACTGACTCGTGCGATCCAAGTGAAATTGGTGCCATTTGAAAGCTGGAAGAGTCTAGTTCTCAGATAATCGGGGCCAGTAATAAATATTGAAAGCTTCAGGCCAACCACGATGAATTTAGTGCTGAAATTTTAAGGTAAGATAGTTAACTCAATTTTGAAAAAGTTTGTAGAAGAAAGTTTCTTCATTAGTGAGCAAGGTGGCAGTCGATGATTTCATGCATGAGATTGTAGCCGCTTGAATAAAAAGGAAGAAGAAGTTCAAAGACTCAGTTTAGATAACTGACTCGTGCGATCCAAGTGAAATTGGTGCCATTTGAAAGCTGGAAGAGTCTAGTTCTCAGATTAATCGAGGCTAGTAGTAAATATTGAAAGCTTCAGGCCAAACCACGACGAATTTAGTGCTGAAATTTTAAGGTAAGATAGTTAACTCAATTTTGAAAAAGTTTGTAGAAGAAAGTTTTTTCATTAGTGGGCAAGGTGGCAGTCGATGATTTCATGCATGAGATTGTAGCCGCTTGAATAAAAAGGAAGAAGAAGTTCAAAGACTCAATTTAGACAACTGACTCGTGCGATCCAAGTGAAATCGGTGCCATTTGAAAGCTGGAAGAGTCTAGTTCTCGGATTAATCGAGGCCAGTAGTAAATATTAAAAGCTTCAGGCCAAACCACGACGAATTTAGTGCTGAAATTTTAAGATAAGATAGTTAACTCAATTTTGAAAAAGTTTGTAGAAGAAAGTTTCTTGAAATGATTTCTGAATTTCGAGTTATAAATTTTTGAATTTGAAATAGGAATTTGTTGCGTAAGCAGGCAGCTGGTTGGGTAGATCAAGCAAGCGGCTCACCCAAGGGAGCGAGAGCGAGATAAGGATTGTGTAAATCTCGCTGATCACTCAAATCTCGTTAATTTTGGCCTAGTCTCGCTAAAATTTATGCTAAATCTTGCTAATAATGGTAAATCTCGCGAAGAATGAAAAATCTTGCTAGTTTTGTGCCTAGTCTCGCTGATTTTCATGCTAAGTCTCGCTCTTAAGATGATCTTGCTAGTGATGATCTTGTTGGTGAAGATCTCGCTAGTGATGATCTCGCTAGTGACGATCTCGCTAATGTTGGTCTCGCTAGTGATGATCCCGCTAGTAAAGGTCTCGCTAATAAGCAAACTATTTGAAGCATCTTGATGAAAATTCTAAGTAATCTAACAAGGAGTTATATTGTTTCAGGCCAAGAGGAGCTAGGAGAAGCCTACCAACCATTAAGAGCCCAGACGATTAGTGAGTGACTAAAATAAACTTAATTTTTTCCATGTTTTGTGCATAAAAAACCATGAGATTTCAATGATATTTGATGATAAGTTTATATGTTTTCAAGCAACAAAGTTTTATGAATTGCATAGCATTTTTTCTCTAGAACGTGTATGTTTTATCGCATGCCAAGGTTATATGTTAATTCATTATAAAATCTAAGTATCTATGATGAAGCATGCGTTTTTAAGATAAAAGCTATGTTTCTACAAATGCTATGCTAAGGGCTATGATTGAATGATTCTTAATCTATATGTTTTTTTCTTAAGCATGATATGTTTAGTAAGCCGGATACTGAAGGTATAGAAGGTATCCAAAAAGTACCTAAGTTGTTGACGGTACTTAGAAACTCCACATGCACGTAGGTAGTTCTGAATGAGAGGCCAAAGTATGGGTCTCCTAGGCCATATACCAGCAACCCGAGGCCGAAGTATGGGTTTCTTGGCCAGATACAGACGTTTGGAGTGATGCGTTATTTTATGCGATGAAATAATGGTAGGGATTGCGTTGATGGGAAATGCATTGAGCATGCAAGTTTTCTCAATAAGATCCAAGTATAAATCCTACTGAGTTGCCTAGTAAGCCCAGGGTCGAACTTAGGGACTAAGGAAAACAATATGTGATGGTAATTTTTAGATTACTTTGCGGTAACAATTAAATCAATGGTTTGGTTGGTTTGTTGTTTAAGGTATAAAAAGTAATTATGCGACAGATACACTGAGTATGCGGAGGAATGGGTTGAGAAAATCTTTAGCTATCGTTCCTGAGAATGCATGCAAGCTATGCGATCATGCTACACTCATGCGACCGCAACTCATTTTCCAATGGAAATGCGATTACTCCTAATTTTAGGACAGATGCGATGAATGCGATAATGTCTATAGAGCTTATTCCTAAGTCTCTACTTCTTGCCTATGCGATGATGCGAAATGCACACAAGGACAAGGTGACCGCATACAATCATAACCTATCTCTAAGGTGCATGCGATGTGTTAATAGAAAACATAACTTATTCCTAAGTTTCTATCTCTTGATTATGCATTTCTAATCTGACTCTTTCAAGCCTAGATTCTAATATGACTTTTCCAAGCCTAGATCCTATCCTTAGACTACCCTCCCAAGTATCTCTAATGGATGAATGACACATACATAATACAAGATAATTGCATAGAATAAAGATCTCAGGTTATGCTAACTAAGTACTTCTCATCCCGTTCGATAGATTTTGCTACTCATGCGTAATGTACAAAGAGAGAACATATATAAAGATGCAGTTTCCATTTCTATAAATAAGTTCATAGTACAAAATGACAATAGAAATAAGGGTAGAGAGCCTGGCAGCAATTCCTTGCTTCCCAAGGCTTTTACACTTTGTTATCTCTATTCCGCCCAAAAGATGTTCTTGCTTCTGCAAGAGTCGGCCCTGTCTCTTGTTCGACGATTCCCAACACTCTTCCAAGTTCACCGGAATGATCTCTCGGTATAATCTCCCTTCACTCGCTTCCGCCTTCTAAGTAAAAGAAAATTATGAACAAGACTACTTCTATCTATAGGGAAAATTCTCTAAACTGAACAAACTCCTTCACTGAAGGTGGCTTTTGGTATTTATAGACTTCAGGGTGAGAAACTTCTTCTCTCTTGTGATTGCACTGATGGGATGACATTAATTCTTTCTCTGATGTGCCGAATATTTGTCACCAAAAAGTTGAGTGTACTTGCTACAGTGGTCGTTAACGGCTTGTCAACTTAATTTGGAATCGACCGTCATTAGCTTTCTGTCCCATTGATAACTTGTAGAAATACAAGTTATTTATACTGTTTTATTTAGATATTGCGGAAAAAAGAGAGAAAAGTTGCATCGATAGTATAAGAATTGGCTAAGAAATATGAAAATTATGAAATGTCTTAAACACACCAACTTACACCATTGCGATGGCGAAATAGGATGTTTCAGTCTTTATTTTGCAGGAAATAGGTCACCACATGCGTTAATGGCTCGAAGACAAAATGTACAATGCATCTACTTCACATGCGTTCATCAATTAAGAACGAAGAGATGATCAATGCAATGACGGCGCATGCGACCATCGATCAAGAGCTTTAGTGATCAACACATTTCAACCGCATGCGGTAATCAAAAACAACACCGCATGCGGCGATAGATTGAAGATGTGAAGAGCAACAAATTTGCGAACGATTCTGATGTGTACAGCTTTTAGTTGTGCAATTCTTACGGATTGATCATGTAACAGAAAGGAATTTTCCATTTCGCCATTTCAGGAACTACCATAATTAGACAGTGGGGACCACAAATTCAAAGAGCCAAGGTCTCGCCTATTAATAGCTTCCTCAAATTCGTTGAAATACATACATACATAGTTACAGAGATATACTGATACTGGGAGGGAGAGACTGGTCTGAAGCGACGTCAAAGAGTAAATCAAGGAGAACTATGAGACAAGGCTGAGAATTGAGTCTCTGAGCAAGGAATTCTTCCATTCCCGAGGTTGAACCTCTGTGCAAAGGGTCAATTCTACCGGGAAAGCAAACCTGAGAGAGAAGCTTTCCTCTCCACCACATCCACACGCCGGCAAGCATAAATCTCCAATCGAGATCTGTGTCAAGACATTGCACTCCTTCCATATTTGTTTCTATTCTCTATTTCATCTTCTGTATTCATCTTCTTTAATCCTTCATTCACAAACATGTATCAAATGCTTAATTTTAGAATTAAATGTTATCATCGTCACCATTATCATCTCTCTGTCTCTTTCCATACTTTTATCATCCATTTTCTCCATTATGTGTTTTTAATCCCCGGGGTCAAAAGCAAGAATTAAGCAAGTGAGTCAAATCTGTGTTAAGGAATCAATTACGTTTACCTAAAGCATGCTCGATGGCATCTTAACATGTAAGAGCAGAAGTGAAGATTCTATTCCGCCTATCGAGAGAACGTTGGAAGAATGCGTTAACTAAAGCGAGAAGTATTTCCAGAGATGGAAATAACCTTGCGTTCATCACATTCATCTCTATTTCACCATAGACATATTGGATTTCAACCGATCACTGAGAGGTGTACACCAAGGGAAAGCGGAACCTTAGTTGCGTCCTTAATGTGATTGACAAACTTGCGATGTTTTTACTTTTTACTCTTTCTCTTTCTGCCTCATTCATAAGATTTTCCAATGCATTCATCGATACTTTTGTACAACTTTATAGCCAATCCTCGACCCCTGTATCATGTATCATGTATCATAGTAGCTTAGGAATTTACTTTATCAACGCGTTTTTACTTTCAGCGCCATTTATATTTCTGTACAAACCAAAATTCTTTATTCATTATTAAAACCGGTCACATGTATCACATAAGTATCGCATTTAACGACAACAATCCCCGTGTTCGACCTCGGATCAGCTTCTTTCAACACTAGACGATAGCACTAGACGATAGTGCTAAATGATGAGCTTGGGCGCTAGACGATAAGCGTAGACGCTAGTCGATGCGTTAGGCACGAGCGCTAGATGATGGCGCTACACGATAAATGGATGCGCTAGACGATGGAAATGATGCGTTAGACGATGGGGTCACCGCTACATGATGTGTCACACCCTATCCCAGATTACCCTTTTAACTAGGAAGAAGATGTGACGGTAGTAGATACTAACCTTATCTCTAGCACTTACTCCCTTTACATACATAACTCCTTTAGTGCCAACCTGATAAACATTATTAATTTATACAATTACATGCTTAACAAACCATAACACAATATCTACAGATAAAATATTTACAGGTGGGCCCAAACTTTACTAATAAAACCCTGACTCCCCTCACAACATGTGTATATCATTATAGACCATTAACCTAAATTCTTTTAACTAGCCAGGTCTTTTAGTGGAAAGCAGCAGCAGGATCAACCTTGAGGAATCCGACCGCTACTTAGGAAAAGAAAAACATAGGAAAACTGTGAGCTAGTTGCCCAGTGAGTGACTATAGAAATCATATTATGTCATGCTTCACATTATTATAAAACATGTAAACATATTGGAAAACATTTCAAGCATCTTCTGATAAAACAAAAACATAATCATAATCTCACGCTTTATGAAGGAAAACTCATTGACCATCAACAAATCTCTTTAAACCTTAGTTGAGAACGAGCATACATTGCTCTATCTCCCAAAGATTGTATCCGGCCAAGAAATCCATACTTCAGCCTCAAGTTGCTGGTATATGGCCTAGGAAACCCATACTTCGACCTCTCATTCAGAACTACCTACGTGCATGTGGAGTTTCTAAGTATTGTCAACACCTTAGGTACCTTTTAGATACCTTCCATACCTTCAATATCCGGCTTACTAAACATATCATGCTTAAGAAAAAACATATAGATTAAGAATCATCCAATCATAGCCTTTAGCATAGCATTTGTAGAAACATAGCTTTTATCTTAAAAACGCATGTTTCATCATAGATACTTAACTTTTATAACGAATTAACATATCACCTTGGCATGCGATAAAACATACACATGTTGGAGAAAAGATGCTATGCAATTCATAAAACTTGGTTGCTTGAAAACATATAAACTTATCATCAAACATCATTCAAATCGCATGGTCTTTTATGCACAAAACATTGAAAACATTAAGTTTATTTTAGTCACTCACTACTCGTATGGGCTCTTAATGGTTTGTATGCTTTGCCTAGCTCCTCTTGGCCTGAAACAACATAATTCCTTGTTAGATTCCTTAGAATTTTCATCAAGATGCTTCAAATAATTTGCTTACTAGTGAGATCTTTACTAGCGGGATCATCACTAGCGAGACCAACACTAGCGAGATCGTCACTAGCGAGATCGTCACCATGGAGATCATCACTAGCGAGATCTTCACCAACAAGATCATCACTAGCGAGATCATCTTATGAGCAAGACTTAGCATGAAAATCAACGAGACTAGGCACAAAACTAGCGAGATATTTCATTCTTCGCGAGACTTACCATTATTAGCGAGACTTAGCATAAATTTTAGCGAGACTAGGCAGAAAATTAACGAGATTTAAGTGACCAGCGAGATTTACACAATCCTCATCTCGCTCTCACTCCCTTGGCTGAGCTGCTCGCTTGATGTTCCCAACTAGCTGCTTGCTTACGCAACAAATTCATGTTCCAAATTAAAAAATTTCTAACTCGAAATCCAGAACTCATTTCAAGAAACTTTCTTCTACAAACTTGTTCAAAATTGAGTAGCTATCTTACCTTAAAATTTTAGCTCTAAATTCGTCGTGGTTTGGCCTCGAGCTTCCAATATTTACTACTAGCCTCGATTAATCCGAGAACTAGACTCTTCTAGCTTTCAAATGGCACCAATTTCATTTGGATCGCACGAATCAGTTGTCTAAACTGAGTCTTTGAACTTATTCTTCCTTTTTATTCAATCGACTGCAATCTCATGCATGAAATCATCGATCGCCACCTTGCACACTAATGGGTTTAGTACTGTCGACCGAGAAAACTTAGTTTAAGTTTAAGTAATTAATTTTTTTGAACGTAACTTCTTCGTTCCTGTTTTCTTCTTTTCTTCCTTCTTCTCTTCTTCTCTTCTTCTTTCTTACTTCTCTTATTAAACCATAAATTTCATATTACTTATTGAACATAATATCCTCATGGCTAAACATACTTATGTAAAGAATGTAGGATTCGGGGTTTACACGATGAGTGACAGCGAGAGATACGTGATAAGCGACAGTAAGAGATTTACTAGACGATGGAGCTATGTGATGGGGCGTAAGTTCTTTACGATGGGCACAGGTGCTAGATGATGAGCGACAACGAGAGATTTACTAGGCGATAAGCTATGCGTTGAGTGCAAGAGCTACACGATGAACTAGACGAGGGGCCAAGTGTTTATGCATTATTGAGGCTTGCGGTACACAAGGCTGATGGATTCACCTTGACAAGTGGCTAAACCTAGAAGGGGTTGAGCTTGAGTTAGTAGATGGTGGACAAATAGAGTTTCATGCAAGGGAGATTTATGCATGAGGAAGACAACTGAAAATTCATGCAAGTAGGTGAGTGGCATGGAAGTAGGTGAATGGCAAGGAAGTAGGTGGTGGCAAAGCATGGTGCAGACACTCCAAAAGTTGCTAAAGAATGAGGTGTCATGCGTTGGAGGCTTTGTGAGATGATGAGGATCAATTCCTAAAGCCTATAAATATCACCGCAATGTGTCTCTTCAGTTCATAACCCGAAATCCTCTTGAAAAATATTATGAAGAGTGTTAAAGGGTAGATTCGAAGGAAGCTATGTGTTGGTCATGAAGGGCATGCATTGGTAGCAAGACCATGCATTGATCAAGAGGTTCCAAGAGAAGGAGATGTTGTCGAACAGTGAGGTCTAAAAGTAGTATTAACTTGGGATGAGGAGTTATCTCAGACTATTCGTGCATTTAGAGTGATTCCAAAGCCACTTGAAATCTCATAGAGTCTAGTTTTCAAGTCAGGGTTGCTGAAGAAAGGGCTCAAAGGAATCATGCTGGAGAGTGAGGAAAAGACAGAAGGGTCAAGCCCTTGGGTAAGCTTGGGCCAGTCTTGATGATTTGAGAGTTCCAACCAAAACACGAGGAGTTCTAAGCTAAGATTTTATAGTAAGCTTTTTGAAAAATTTTAGAACATGTTTGTAGAAGGAAGTATCTCGATATAAGGCTTGGAATGATGAGTAATCTGATCTTATATTGAAAATGGAATTTAGGGTTCAAAAGGGAGCCCGAGGAAGTTAAGGAACTTCTAAAGAGAAAGGTTCCAACCCGACCAAGGTGAGTGGTATTTCCTTTAAGTCGTAAGCATATATTTTAGAGTAAATATATATGCTTATGTTGTTAATGAGTAATTAGAATGAGAATGAGATTATGTGATCGGGATGGTCAGGGGGTCAATAGACTTAGTTCCTGAGCCCGGAGCAGAACCTCACGGGATGGTCAGGGGACTGAGAGGTCTAGTTCCTGAGCCTGTGAGAAGAAACTCATATGAGATGGTCAGAGGGCTTACAAGCCTAGATTCTGAGCACATATGCGGGAATCTATGTGCGCATAGGGAACGCAGGAGAGTAAGCGTTTATGACTAGTATCAGTTTAACTATCTACCGTATGTGTAGGTAGAGTTTGAGAACAAACTCATTATGAGTAGTATCAGTTTAACTATCTACCATGGGTGTAGATAGAGTTGAGATCAGACTCACTCAAGGCTGAGGTTTGAATGTAATCTCGTAGTTGTGATATGCTTGTTATTTTATGAGTTAAAATATACTTTAGAAGTTGCCTACCACTCACTGAGCTTCATGAAGCTCATTTTTTTCTTTCATGTTTTTCTTCACAGGTAGCGAAAGGTAAGCAGTTCCAGGGTGCTGCTAAGGTCAAGGTCCACCATGCCATAGTCACACTTCGAGTTTTAGAGTTGTTGTTGTAAATTTTATAGTTAAGCCTAAAAGTAGTATAAACGTTGTACCTTTTGTAATAAAATAAGTTTAGTCAAACAGTTGTTATATCCTTGGCTTAAAGTTTTATGAGAGTAAAGAGTTTTAGATGGGTAGTAGGTATCAATAAAGGGTGGTATCTGTGGTCCATCGCACCTCCCCTTGGGCTCAAGAGGCGTGCTTAAGGTCGGGTGTTCTTCCTTCCTAACCCAGCTTTGAGTGACAAGCAGTAGTGAGTTCAACCACGAGGAAACGAACCGCTACATGGGAAAAAAGAAAACATTTGAAAATGATGAGCTGCTTGCCCAGTGAGTGACTCATAGAAATACAATTTGTCACAAGCCTTTCATACACATTAATTTAAACATATAAATGTGCTAGAAATAATCTCAAGCAACTTACGCATTATCATGGGTCATAATCAATCATACTATCAAACCTTAATTGAAAATGAGCGTTCGTAGCTCAAGCTCCCAACATCCATTCATGGCCGTGAGACCCATACTTTGGTCCCATTATAATGACTGTGGCAAGGAGACCCATATTTTAGCCTCTCATATAGAACTACCTACGTGCACGTGGAGTATATTAAATACCGTCAACACTGTAGGTACTTCCTCGAATACCTTCTATATCTTAGGTATATGGTTTATTAGAATCGTAAATTCATAGAATATTTGTGTACCATAAGCTTAGGAATAGCACTTACCTAGCTTTTGTCATAAGAGCATTATCGGGATTCAACATGCATGCTTCACGAATTATAAATATCTAGTTTTCATTACCTTTCCATTCAATCTTAACATGTGCTAGGATTAGTAAAACTCATTTAAATAACTTCAAATATCATACTTAAGATATTCCCCACGAATCCTTTTAAAACATAAGTATAAATTTTAGTTGCTTGGAAAACCCATGAACGTTAGCATGAAATTCACATGGAACGCATGTTCTTTATATATATATTTTTTAAAAAAACATTTAGTCACTCATGGGTATTTAGGCTTGAATTTTTCCTAGGCTTGGTAGGCCTCTCCAATAGAAGTCACTCCTATACATAAAAATAATAATTTTACTTACTACTTTGGTCTCCCTTTTGAGACTACTCTTTTTAACCAAGCTCATACTTAGGAAGAAGTTGCATGTTCACCCACAATTTCAAAATTCAATATCTAACGTCAGTAACTTGAAAACCATAAATCATCTTAAGAATGTTCCTTTTTTAAACATGCTCAGAATTTTGTCAAAAATGTTACATCAAAGATTCAGCATCAAACTTCTTGTGGTTTAACCTAGACCTTTAAATCTCTCCCAATGGCCCTGGATTGCAACTTCGTGCTTGAACAAAGATTCTAGGTTTAAATTCCAAAATATGTAACTCGAACACCCAACCTTATCATTCAAAAGTTCCTTCTACAAACTCGCTTGAAATGGTGTTAACAATAATACCTTAAAATTTCAGCTTTAAAATTCAAGTGGTTTAACAGAGATCTATGATTCTTCGTCGAGTGCCCGAAAACGCCTAAAAACGAATCTTCGTCTCTTCCTTCCCCCTCCGGCCCTCTTTCTGGTGAGAACTCCTTTCCAAAGCCTTGATTTAAGAAACTAGAGTCATAGATCTTTTCAACGGTAACAAGATCGTCTGATTTACTCGAAGGAATCATCCAGAACGAGCTCTTCAAGTTCTCTTCCCTTTTTATACTCCGCCCAGTAGTTTTGCATGAAATCTTCTTAAGCCACCTCTCCCAGTATTGGAGATTAAGGGCCCAGATTAAGCCATCTGTCTAGATAACTAAAATAAAATTTTAAAATTGAGTGTTTCGAGAAAATTCGATCCTCGATGTGAAAAACTCGATAGAGAAGGGTCCTTACTCGATGAAAATTTCAATGGCACTTTACTGAATACTCGATGGGAAGGAATCGATACTCGATGGGATGCTGGATGCTGGATGGCTTGCCCAATGCACATTCCTTACTCGATCACTCGTACTCAAGACGTGACCCTTCCTTGATTCATCATACTCGATGCTCGATCTTTCCTCGATTGCTCACACTCAACGTTCGACCCATCCTCAATTGCGTAGACTCGACGCTCGAACCTTCCTCGATTGTTTATACTCGACGCTCGACGACATTTACTTGGTGCCTATCTTAGGCTTACTCGATGCTCAGCCACCACTCTTCCCGACTAACACTTAGCCAAAAATTCTTTTCGCAAGGCTAGATTAATAAGTATCTGAGATCTAAGTTCCCCAACTTAAACATTTTTCCTTCTTCAAACTTATTCTTACCTCAAAACTCAAAATTCGAATCTAGCTTAAATATTTAACCAGATTACTTTGCTTAACTAAAACAACAAATATAATTAAAAAGGGAAAGTAAGGTGCGGGTTTTACAATTTTTTAGCCTAAATTTGATTGACCCATAATATTTCAAATCCTTGATTCACATTTTTTGCAGGTCGTTCGCATACTATCCAATAAGTTCAAGAACGTTGGTATGCTTTTGGTAAGTATTAAGGTTTCAAAACACTTTGGATTCACTTATCTTTTTGTAATTTTGGATTTTACCCCTTAATTTCGTGTTCAATTTGGATTCGTGGTTAATTGGAAAGTTGGAAGTGAATTTCGACCAAATTACCCTTTGGTACATTGTTTACATACAGTTTCAGAGAATCAGTATTTGGGAATTAAGACTTAAATGTTAAATGTGAAATTTGGTTTATGCTTTAGGATTTGATGCAATTTTTTTTTTTTTTTATGTAAATAGGTTGTTAATATTTTGATATCATTTAGGCTTCATTTCATCGTAAATGACCCTGCGACTGAAATATCCTTATGCCATCAAATTATATATCGGCTTGGCTATGTAACATTGGAAAAGTTCACATGTTATCTTTCTCAAGACTGAAAAGATTTCATGAGCAAACTATGAATTTCATGAGTTATTACGATACGACTCTATATTGTGGGGCTTTTTTTTGTTGCATGTTGCATGCTAAATCAATTTAGTGATAATTATCCTTCCATCAGTAGATATGTACACCCTAGATTGTGTTTGTATGCCTTTGCGTCTACCAGTTTTGTGTGGCCACGGATCCACTAGTTTGTGTGTCTTCATAATCACCAAGTTGTATGAATTTATCACCAATGGTAGGACGGGTTTATTTGTTCACTCAAATGGCCCTACATGTTGAACTTGAGTACACAAGTTTAGGATTGTCTAGGTATGGACATTCATTTCTATGTAATTATATAACCTTATCCTAATAGTCTTATCTTATGTTTTCTTATACTGTTTTTAAGGTGAGAGAAAGAGTGTACTAGAAACTTGATGAAAGTTATGTTAATTGGAAGAATTCCTTCAGCATAGTTTCATGTTTTCAAGATTGTTTTGGATGGTTTTATTTTGAATCTTCAAGTTAGAAGTTTTAAATTTATTTGCTTTTTTCACATTACATTTTTAGTGATCCCGAATTAATTTTTTTAGCATTCCTTAAATTATATTAGTGGTGTTTTATTTTTTTAAATATATTTTTTTAATTTTATATTAAAATGATTAACCAATTTTCTTTTTAAAATTGTATGAATGTCATTATGACCCTAGTTAGAGATTTTGGAAAGTTGGGTTGTTATATCGAGTCTTTTGGTTTAGACTTCATCTTTTATGACTCAGTTGCTCAATTTAGCTCCAATTAGTGCTTTCATTATCTTCATCCATCCAAAATACACTAAATAACTCTGAATTGCTTGGTCTAAATAAAATAAATGATTAACTGCATTAGAATATTACAACTAACATGAAAGAAAGATATAAATTGCACATTTAAATTTTTTTATAAAGTATAAAATATGTGGTAGTTTGTTTTCTAAGTTACCTCTCTAACAAAAAGAAGCTAGACTACGTGGAATTATACTTTCATGATTGTCTTGTGACTTACATCAATGCGTCCATGTTCAATTATTTTAGGTTGAAATTTTTTTAACTAATTAATTGACATTACAAAAAATGGATTTAAAAAGGAAATGGGCATGGAAGAAGATAGGATATATGGCTTTGTTGATGGAGAATTATCTTCGAAACATCATGAAGGAGTAGGGTTAAAATTTTAAAATTATTTTATATAAAATACAAATAGAAGCAAAATTAATTTTCAATAACTATCCTATATTATAGAATAGTAAAAGTATGCAATGAAGATTTAACAAAAGTTTAACGTAAATCCAAATTTAATTCACGAACCGTACATAACGAATAAAAAAATCTTTACTATTTTTAAATAAATGCAAACGGATTCATGTATGGAGTCATTGAATTTATTAAACTTTACTATATTTATAAAAATGTAATAAATTTATAGACGGAATTTAATGTAATTTTTAGTATTTAAACCTTCTCAATCGTAAAAATTTTTACAGCCCAAATTAATAAAAACATATTTGCGACATTTTTTTTTTTTTTTTTTTTGAGAATATGACAAAACTAGTTTCTTCTTATTCTATCATCTTCATTGCTCCTATATTTGCAGGTTCTCTTTTTTGTTCCATGGATACTATATTATCATGAGTAACAAAAGTAAATATCCATTAGGCATATTATGAAATTTCGCGTTAATGATTTTATGATTTTCACGACCCTTCAGACGAATATCTCAACCTTTTCATCACATTGAAATCTTGACATTTTTATTTGACATAGATAGTGAAATCTTTCGTCATGATAAGATATTGCTAATTTGTTTGTTTATTTATTTTTTATTTTGTTATTGTATAGTTGTATTGATCTTGGTGCCTGAAGGAGTGTCAGCTGCCCAAAGATGTCAAGATATATTGTATAACAGAGGATACATTCTTGATGACTACGAAAAGAAATGTTGGGAGAAGCATCATAGTATTTCACATCAATGCATTCCAACTAATCCTGCGCAAACCATATATGCTTATTATTGTTTCTATGATTGTGGTACCAAAAATTGATTTTGTAGCCTTCCTAATTTTGTGTAATGTTCCTCACAAACTTCTAAAATAATACGAGACATTTTCCATAATCTTTGTCCATTATTTCTTACACACTTTTAAATGGAATGGATTTAAAATGAATGTTTCCATGTCAATATTATATTAGATTTTATTTATGTGTCAAATTTTACCGATCCTCATGCCTAGAACATTGATCTTTAGCTGTTGGAGAAGTTTTCAGCATAAGCCCGTAATTTAAGTCTTGTTGGCCTACAAAATTTGTATAAATAAATGGATGAAACTTCTACGATGATTGGTGAAGAAAGTGCCTAGTTATGCTCTCCAATCATTTAGAGTTGTAGCAAAAAGGATCCTTCAGAATTTAGTCTTAGCTTTTTGGGTTGATGAAAAATATAAGTTGTTTCATTTAAAAAAATTATTTATAGGTTTAATAATATATGTGAGAGGCTTTGTTAGATAATTAACAGACACATGAATTCAACACATCAATACTTAAGATTATATGTTTTGGTTAGTCAATAACATTATTGACATGGATTAATTTCGTTCACTTTTATCAATCTTATCCACTTCCCGTTGTCTATATTAAAATATATCGGTAAAACTGAGCATGACTCAATTAATATACGAGTATCTTAGTAACCACGAGGTTCTTGGTTTCAATCCATACCACAAGTGTATGGTTTGTAAATTGAGTAAAAAACCTTGTGTTTTTTATGTACGAAACTTTTTATTATTTTACGTTTTTATAAAAAGTAGAGTTGATAGGTTTCGATTTACCTGAACAAGGATGAACATATGTTTGGCTTGGGAGTCGGAGATTTTTACAACAATTTTCGAGGAGGAAACTGTAACGATAATTACATCGTATCATCTGTGAAAAAAAGCAATAGAATAAAGTTCTAACTAACTTTTACTATGAATAATAACATTTAATTGTTGTCATTATCGGTTTTTTATAATGAGTAAGGATTTTGTAGACTAAATTTAATTGACCCATAATGTTTAAAACCCTTGATTCATGTTTTTGGAGGCCGTTGGCATACCGTCCAATAAGTTCAAGAACGTTGGTATGCTTTTGGTAAGTATTAAGGTTTCAAAATCTTTTGGATTCACTTATCTTCTTGTAATTTGGGATTTACCCCTAAATATCGTGTTCAATTGGATTCGTGTTGAATTGGAAAGTTGGAAGTGAATTTCGACCAAATTATCCTTTGTTTAAATATAATAAACTCTCCAATTTTGTTTAATTTCGATAAATTAAACGTTTAATTAATTATATCAAATATAATTATACAAACCCTATTTTGAATTTGAATTTATTCAAATTTAAATCCAATTTCAATTTGAACATTTTCAAATTGAAATTCAATTTGAATAATTAAAATTGATATCATTCCAAATTCACTCAATTTATTAATTCAAGGAGTTCATGTTTTCGAGCTAGTAAAGGGACCTTACAGACCTAAAGATCATGAGCTCTAACGATTTAAGATGAATTGGTTAAAACTTTTTAGTCCAAATTAATCAGTATTCGTTAACTATTAAGTCATACTGCTATAGCTCGATAATTGCACTCTCCTCACTGTAGATATATTTGTGTCCACGTGATTTAACAATAACCAGTAAGTCAACCCTTCACAAGTTGTTCGTAATAACGGTTGGGTAAATATGTTGTTTTACCCCCATTATTACGTCTTATTCCTTAAGTTCCTACTGATCCTCTAATGAACAATTGGTTTATGATCCAATCACTAAACCGGATCCCTCTCAAGCCAGTGAGATGGTGGGGCCCTTTGTTCAAGACCTGGATTTAGTACTTTAGAGAACAAGCTTTCTTCTATCCCTAAATCGGGTAGGCATGAATTCCGTCTAGCACCCTATGTCTCCAGCTATCTAACTCTTCTTACCCCTGAAATGGGAGGCTTATTGAGCCGACACTAAAGAGCCAACCCTCACCTATGCAAATATAAGGATAATCCCAAATAAACGGGAGTTCATAGTTAGCTCAAGATTAAGACCGAGTTACCTAGGTCATCTAAGCGAAATAGTCAGTGGTCATCTTAGCGAAATAGTCAGTCTTAAACAGTAAACAGTGTTTATAAAGTAACAATGACTTATTTCTTGGTCTGATCTTATGCAAACTCATTACACAGGATGTACCCACTCCTCATGTCAATACATGAACGATTCAGGATTACTTCGTTTGTAGCACCTCTACAACAACTTGTAACCGCTACAGAGTAGGCTGCATTCAATAGTGTTACCAGAATAAGGCACCCAACCTTATTCGTATACTATAGACCATTTTGGCTATTTACACGATCTTGATCAATTTTTATGTCTCTACATAAAGTTCAAGTATTCATGTAATAGCTATGGATCTTAGTTTATTGGATTTAGACTGTATGAAAGCAATTTAAAGATTCAATAATAACTTTATTGAAGAAATAATTAATAACATCTTTATTGATATTAGAATGTGTTTAACTTTATAAACTGCGAGTTTTAGGACACAAAACCCAACAATACTCCCACTTGAACTGAAACTCCAGTGGATCAACATATATACAAATATATACAATGTTGAGTTACAATGAGAGAATAAAAAAAATAAATACAATAAACTTGAGCATCAGATACCCATAAAATCTCCCACTTTCCCTAGTCACAAATATCTCAGAGACGTAGTTCTACTAGGTGACCCTCGAATACTTTGTCGAGAGGGTGATGAGCAGGTGCATATTTGGAACCATTTCCATATCAATCAGGAACTTTCTGAGCCATACTGCTTCTTTTGCTGCTTTACTTGCAGCTACATACTCAGCTTCTATTGTGGAGTCAGTAATACAACTTTGCTTGACATTTTTCCACGCTACTGCTCCTCCATATAGAGTGAATACTAACGCCAAAGTTGATTTCCTCGAATCTATATCAGTTTGAAAGTCAAAATTAGTGTATTTAGTAAGGATCAGATCCTTAGCACCATACACGAGCATATAATTTCTCGTTCTCCAGAGATACTTGAGAATGTTCTTAACAACAGTCCAATGATAATTCCAGGATTGGACTGAAACCTGCCAACTATTCTAACTGCATAGGATATGCCAGGACGAGTACACAACATGGCATAAATTAAACTCCCTACTCCTGATGCATATGGAATTAGTTTCATTATCTCAACATCTTAGGACTTTGTTCATTAGACAGATGAATTCCATGTCTGAAAGGCAACGTTCCTTTCTCATAATTTTGAATTTTATATCTAGACAACATCTTGTAAATATAAGATGCTTGAGAAAATGCTAAAGTTTTATTCTTTCGGTTCTGAACTATTTGGATTCCAAGAACATACTGTACTTCTCCCAAATCTTTCATCTGGAATTGCATAGCCAACCATCTCTTAATGTCAGTTAGAAATTCGACTTCATTTTCAATGAGTAGAATATCATCAACATACAACACCAGAAAAGCAACAGTTTTGTTAACAATTTTCTTGGAAACACAAGGTTCGTCATCATTTTGTTCAAAGCCATAAGATTTGATCGTAGTATCAAATCTCATATTCCAGGATCTAGATGCTTGCTTCAGCTCATAAATGGATCGATTAAGCCTGCAAACCTTTTGCTCTCGACCTTGTTCGATGAATCCTTCTGGTTGAGACATGTAGATACTCTCTTCAAGATCACCATTCAGAAAGGCTGTCTTGACATCCATTTGCCATATTTTATAATCAAAAAATGTAGCAATGGACAATTCTTGTTGATGGACCTGCTTTTTCAACAACTCTTGTTTGATGCATTTGTCGTTTCTCTAGACATTTCTTCTATTACTAGCTTATTGCGAGGTTGATGATTCTGCATGGAGTCCTCCTCCAAGAAAGTTGCATTTGTCGAAAGTTGCATTCGAGGATCGTAAAACTTACCATCTTTTGTTTCTTTAAGGTAGCCTACAAATAGGCATACTTTTGAATGACGTTCCAACTTTTTAGGATTTTGCACCAACACATGTGCTGGGCAACCCCAGATTCTAAAGTGATGTAAACTTCCTTTACGTCCTTTCCAGAGCTCGTAAGGTGTTTTAGAAACACTTTTCGAGGGAACCATGTTCAAAATGTACATTGCAGTTTCAATTGCATGTCCCCATAAAGAATTTGGTAACTAAGCATAACTCATCATGGAACAAACCATGTCCAACAAGGTTCTATTTTTCCTTTCTGCCACACCATTTTATTGAGGTGTGCCAGGGGCTGTGAGTTGAGACTGGATTCCATGGTCTATCTGTTGGGTTTGATGTCTTAAATCTCCTTGTAATCTCGTAGTTTGTAAACTCTGTATAAACATATTGTTAATAATAAAATAAGTGTTATTTTATAAGCATATACTCAATCCAATAAACTAAGAACCGAGGTTATTTTATGTAAATTTAAACAAGTATGTAGAGACATACAGGTGGATCTTGTTTAAATGATAACCTAAATGGTCTGTCGCACCCTGCCCCGAGGCCGCATTCCTGGGCCCGAGGAGAGGCATGAGGGATCGCAAATACCACCCTTTTGTGATACCTACTACATCTGAACCTCTTTAATATACTGAGTAAACTTTAAGTCAAGGAGATAACAACAACTGATTTAGTAGGCCCATTTTATTACTACAATGTAATGTTTATACAACTCCAAGACTTAACTACAAAGTTTACAACAAACACTCTTAAAACCCTTTGAAAGTGTAACTGTGGCTTTTGGCAGATCTTGGCCTTAGCAGCACCCTGGAACTCCTCACTTTTCGCTACCTGGGGAAAGGAAAACATTTGAAAACCAGGTGAGCTTGCTAGCCTAGTGAGTGGAAAGAAAACCTATTCTTATGTAAAAGAAGTACCGTCATGCCTTATATACTTTTTCTCAGTTACCTAATCAAAACTTGTCCTTTAGTATCGAGCTACTCGGATACCTTCTCAAATGTCCTTCGGTATCGAGTTTCAAGTAAAACTAGTCATACAATGACTTTCTTTAAGAAGCATAGAAAACATGTCTTTATCTGAAAGATCTTTCTCTAGAACAGGGTTTCTTAAACCATTGTAAATATTTATTCAAATATTTAGTCACTCACCTTGATCGTTTAGGAACCTTTCTCTCTAGAAGTTCTTGGATCACCTCGGGCTCCCTTTTGAACCCTAAGATCTATATTCAAATTAATGCTCAGATTACTCATAGTTCTAAGCCTTATCTCGAGATACTTCCTTCTGTAAACATGCTATACAATGTCTCTGGAAGCTTACCTTAAAATCTTAGCTTATAAATCTTTGTGGTTTGGCCGGAATCATCAAAACATCATGAATGGCTCAAGCTTACTCGACAGCTTGACCCTTCTAACTTTTCCTCATTCTCCAACCCGATTCCTTGAAGATTCTTCTCTTGAAGACCTATCCTAAAAACTAGACTCTCAGATCTTTCAGGTGGCTTTAGAATCACTCCAAAGGCATGAGTATTCTAGGAGATATCTTCATCCCAAATTGATGCTATTTCCAGACTTCACTATCTGACAGCGTCTCCTCCTCTTCAAACTTTATGACTGACGCCTGGTTTTGCTACCAACGCATGCGTTCTTTCATCAACACATAGTTTCCTCACAATCAGCCTTCATACACTTTTCTTAATGTTCTTTGATGAGAATTTGAGTTATGATCTAAAGAGAAGTCCTTGGCCCTATTTATAGGCGTCCAAAATCTCTCGAAGGCCGACACCTCCTACTTGGCCGCATGTCCAAGTGTCATTTCCCCACACTATCAATGCAACCTTCATGCCATCATAATCTAAGGTGTCTTCCTCTTCCTTAGCCAACACATAATGCTTAAATTTGCATGTCTTCTTGTGCATCCACCTCATTTGCTTAAGGTCCAAGATTTCTCCCCAACAAGCCGCTGTTGGATTTTATGTCCTAAAACTCGTAGTTTGTAAATTAATAAACATATTCTGTTTTTTTTTTTTTTTTTTGATAAAATTGTTATTGAAATTGTAATCTTGAATCCAATAAAATAAGGTTCTGAGGCTATTTAATGTAGTTTGAACTTTATGTAGTGACATAAATGTGGATCAAGTTCGAGTATATAGCCTAAAATGGTCTATAGTATAGGGACAAGGTTGGGCGCCTTATTCTGGGGACACTATGGATGCGGCCCATTTTGTAGTTAGTACAAACGTTGTGATCCTAGATCTTTCATGTGGAGATATGAAAGTGGGGGCATCCTATGTAAAGAGTTTACATAAGACTAAACCATGAAATAGTCATTTTCTTACGTTCTAAATGTCGTTTTATGTATAAAACTGACTATTTCGTTAATTGATGACCTAGGTAACTTAATCTTAATCCTGAGCTAACTCTGAACTCCTGTTTACTCGGCATTATCCTTAGATTTGTATAGGTGAGGGCAGCTCAATATCGTTGGCCCAATAAGCCTTCCAATTCAGGGGTAAGATCAGGTGGATAGTTGGGAACATAGGGTGCAAGGCGGAATTCACTCCTACCCATTATAGGGATAGTAGATAGGTTGTTCCCTTTAGTACTGAATCCAGGTCTTGAACAAGGGCCCCACCCTCTCCTTGGCCCGAGAGGGGTTCGGTTTATAGGTTGGACCTTAAACCAATTGTTCATTAGAGGATCAGTGGAACTTAAGGAACAAGATGTAGTCTTGGGGGTAAAACGGTTTTTATGACCTAGCCGAGATTAACGAACAACCTGTGAAGGATTAGCTTACTAATCATGGTTATATCATATGGACACAAATATATCTATAGTGAGGGGAGTGCAACTACGGGACTATAGTGGAATGACCCGTGAGTTAACGAACATTGATTAGCTCCGTCTAAAGAGTTTAGCCAGCTAATCTCGGATCATTGGAGCCCATGATCTATAGGTCTATTAGGTTCCCCTACTAGCTCATATGGAATAAACTTAGAACAGTATGATAGAATAATTCGAATTGTTCGAATTAGGTGAAGAGAGAGAAACCGACAAGTATATGTGATATAGTGGTCGGTTTTTGAGTTTAGAGATACAGCTTTAATATTTAAATGTGATTTAAATATCAAGAATATGAATATGTTCATATTCGAAAGCTCGGAAATAATGGAATGGTCAAAGATATAAAAAGTCAAAAAAATGACTTTGACTTTAAAAAGTCAAACTTTTACCGACCTTATATTCAAATGTGATTTGAATTTCAAGAAAATGAATGGGGATTCATGCTCAGGAGGTCAAAAATAATCAACACGAAAAAAATCATAAAAAATCAAAATGTTGACTTTTAGGTCAAAGTTTGACCTTGACAAAATGACTATTTTGCTCTTTGACTATAGCTAGTGGGAATATCAAAACTTTTGTTGGATAATTCCACTAACAAAATAGTGGGCTAGGTGTTGGCTTATAGTGGAGACATTAATCCTACTTAGATAGTGGATTCTAGGTGTTGGGTTTTTATGAATTTGTTTCATGCAATTGTTGCATGGCTTTTTTCTTTAAATTGGACTTTCAATTTAGATGAATTTTTTTTTTTTTTGCCATTTTTCCAAAATGGTTTTCTAAATTTGGGTTGGAAAAATCATTACTTTGGAGCAAATTCAAAACCCACACCTAACCCAAAATTCCATCTTCTTTTCGATCTCTTTCTCTCTCAGTTTCTTCATCCACCGGGTCCCACAATCCGGTTCTGAATCCAGAGGATAGTAGGTCAGCTCTAGTGGTGGTCCGTTCATGTTCAAGTGGAGATGAAAACGTTTCGGGAGCTTCAAAGGTAATTTCTTCAAAAAACGCTAATTAATTAAGTAGGATTGCATGCTATTTCCTTTTAATTAAAAGCAATTAGAGTGTAATTAGATCTTTATTCCGCTGCGTATGTCCCGTGTTCCATCATGTGGTATCAGAGAATGCTTTAATTATGCTCAGTTTCTTTTGGTGGGTGTTTTTTTTCCTTTCTATTCAAAGGTTGAATGAAATACGGACTAAAGTAGATTTATTATGATTTTGGCATTGTTTTTCTTTAAATTTCTTGTGGAAATTTGTAATTGCTCACATGTTTATGAGCATTAATGTGTGAAAAAGGGTTTGTAAATTTGTTAGAGTCGTTAGAGTTGAAATTAGGCTGTAACTTCTTGATTTCAGGAGAGAAGACAGCATCAAAAATTGAAGAATTTTGCTCACAGACCCGAATTTAGCCCCTAGACCCGAGAAGAGAGCTCCCTGACCCAACCCGAGCAGAGATCTGGCCCGTTTCGGAGGACCCCACGTGCGCCAGCTATCGACGAAATGCTTCGGCTCGTTCTGCTACCCGACCTGGTATCTTCGCCCAAAGCAGCTGCATTCGCCGCCCGCCCGCCGACCTAGTATCACCGCATGCCCGCCCGCTCCGCTTCACTCGATCCGCGCTTTCCGTTGATCCGACCTGACCCGCGGCTCTATTGACTGTTCCAGCACACGTTGACCAATCGGTCCAGACAGTCTGGACTAGTCCGTTCGACCTGGTTGAGCCGGTTTGACCGGTCAACTTGGTTTTTGGTGTTTTTGGGCCGGTTCGAGTGGTTTCTGAGCGGTTCCAAATGGTTCAAAGTGTTTGAAGCCGGTTCCGGGAAGCTGTTGCTGATTTCTGTAATAAATTAGTTATTTGTTTGCTTTTAATGCCAAAATCGGTCCACTTTAGTGTTGTTTACATATTATGCATGTGATGTATAATGTTGTTTGATTATGTGTGCATATAGTATGTCATATAGTTTTAAAACCCCACCATAGGAAAAGCATGTGACATGCATTTGTTATATCTTATAAGTGTTATAAAATATAAACTATGCATGCTTAATTTTAATATAAGTGTTATATTACAGTATGTTTGATTGAAGGAAACATGTTATAGATGAATGCTCTAGGGTTATAATTTTTATAATTTATTTTATAATTGTTATAAAATAACCTAGACTTCTAAAATCTATAACAAAGAAAGATGCGTAGGGTTAACAATCAAGCAAACCTAATTTTCATAGAAAATAGGTCAATATCTTGTAAAATCGAAGTTACAAGCAAACTCACCCGACATGATCTTGGCAAAAAGTCAGATAAGATGGCTATGGTTGAAGGTTTTTAAGTTGACGGTTCACGGAACACCTACTACCTGGAGATCGAGCCAGCGTCTGAGTTAGGTTAAACGGGTTTTATGAGCATGCATGAGCGGTATGAGGTAATAAAATTTGTTTATCATCTAGACATCGTAGGTTAAAAATCCAGTATAAAACTTATACTTGGATGAATCACCTAGACTTAGGATATGTTTAGTTAGCCGAAATTTATTGCTAAGTATTTTATACCCTAACCGTCTAGAACACTTCAGCTGGAGAGAAGTAATATACTTTTAGCTCTAGCATCCCTAAGAGTTCACACCGTGAGATTCATGCTTGGCTTTGGGCCACTCTGGGAGCAGACTCCATTCGGAGAGTGTTTGCATGAGTCAATACCAAGGTGAATAGGGGAAGTTGTTCATGGTAAGTAGGAGAAGAAAGTGTGTCAACACATCCTACGGTCTCTTCCATTAGGTCGCACTGTGAGATTCCTATAATACGTCTGCATGTCTGCCCTGGAGTGACCTTACCAATCGGAGGGCTGTATTATAGGATTCGAAACTCTGCGAACTCTAGAAATTGATAGGGTCTCTCAGGTCCGTTTTAATTCTTGTCTTTCCAACTTGGGGAGCATAATGATTCTGATCTTTGAGGTCTGAAAATGGAGGGTCACACTTACGAGAATTACTAAGTGTTAGTAATTCTTGACCAAAGTAGCGATAACTGAGTTACTATAGGAATAAGAGTTATTCTGGTGATAGTATCTAGTCAAGATAGTCTTGGTTCAATGGAGGAATAGTCAATCACCCCTCGGTGAAGGTTATTCTAAACTGTTGAATATCGTTATAAAATATAATAATGAAGGGTACATTATTAGTTTTTTTTGCTAAACTTGATTGGATTTAAAAGATTAATGTTTTTTTTACTAAAAAGGATATGTTTTCCTTTTCAGCATGACTAACTCTTTAGATCAACTATTAGCTTCTAAAAAACTTAACGGCGACAACTACTCAGCATGGAAAACAAATCTGAATTCAACACTAGTAATAGATGACCTGAAATTTGTCTTAACTAAGGAATGTTCTCAGGCCCCTGTCTCGAAAGAAGCACAATGTAAATATGATTTACTAGTTGTTGAAACATGTTTAGTGGAGTATGATACCTCCACCTGGATATTAGATTCAGGAGCCACAAATCATATTTTCTTTTCTTTTCAGGAAACTAGTTCCTAGAAAAAGCTTGAAGACGGCGAGATCACCCTTAAGGTTGGAACAGGAGAGGTTGTCTCGGCCGAATCAGTGGGAGACTTGATGTTGTTTTTGAACGATAGATATATCATACTTAAAAAAGTTTTGTATGCTCCTAAAATGAGACCGAATTTAATATCTATCACATGTATATTGGAACAAATGTATAAAATATCTTTTGAAGTTAATGAAGCGTTCATTTTCAGAAAAGGTATTCAAATTTGTTCTACTATACTTGAAAACAACTTATATAAGTTAAGACCAACTAAAGCAAAATTTGTCTTAAATACTGAGATATTTAGAACAGCCGAAACTCAGAATAAAAGACAAAAAGTTTCTTCTATGCTTATCTATGGCACCTAAGACTTAGCCACATAAATCTCAAAAGGATTGAGAGATTGGTTAAGAATGGACTCCTAAATCAGTTAGAAGACAATTCTTTACCTCCATGTGAGTCTTGTCTTGAGGGAAAAATGACTAAGAGATCTTTTACTGGAAAAGGTCTCAGAGCCACAATACCCTTAGAGCTTGTACATTCACACCTTTGTGAACCGAAATGTCAAAGCTCGAGGTGGGTATGAATATTTCATCAGTTTTATTAATGATTATTCAAGGTATGGTCATATTTACCTAATGCATCACAAGTTTGATTCTTTTGAAAATTTCAAAGAACATAAGGCTGAGGTTGAGAACCAGTTAGGTAAAACAATTAAGACATTACGATGAGATTGAGGTGGGAAGTACATGGACTTAAGATTCCAGGACTATATGATAGAACACGGAATCAAGTCACAACTCTCTGCACCTAGTATGCCTCCGCAAAACGGTGTATTAGAAAGAAGAAACAAAACCTTATTAGATATGGTTTGCTCTATGATGAGCTATGCTCAATTGCCCGATTCCTTTTCGGTATATGCACTTGAATCTACTGTCCATATTTTGAACAACATTCCCTTTAAAAGTGTTTCAAAAACACCTTATCAGCTATGGAAAGGGCGTAAAGGCAGTTTACATCACTTTAGGATTTGGGGATGCCCGACACACGTGTTGGTGCAAAATCCTAAAAAATTGGAACGTCGTTCAAAACTATGCCTATTTGTAGGTTATCCAAAAGAAACAAAAGGTGGTCTATTTTAAGATCCTCAAGAGAATAAGGTATTTGTATCAAAAAATGCCACATTCTTAGTGGAAGACCAGATAAGAAGTCATCAACCTCACAGTAGACTAGTATTGAATGAAATTTCTAAAAAAGCTACAGATAGAACTAGTTCATCTATTAATGTAGTAGATAAAACTAGTACATCTGGTCAGGCACATCCTTCTCAAGAGTTGAGAATACCTCAACATAGTGGGAGGGTTGTTCATCAGCCTTACTGTTACTTAGGTTTAACAGAAACACAAGTCGTCATACCTGATGACGACATAGAGGATCCATCGACTTATAAACAGGCGATGAAAGATGTGGACCGTGATCAGTGGGTCAAAGCCATGGACCTCAAAATGGAGTCTATGTACTTCAATTCTGTCTGGGAACTTGTAAATCAACCAAATGATGTAAAACCAATTGGTTGTAAGTGGATCTACAAGAGAAAACGAGACTAAGCTGGTAAAGTATAGACTTTTAAGGCTCGACTTGTGGCAAAGGGTTATACCCAAAGAGAGGGAGTGGACTATGAAGAAAATTTCTCTCCCGTTGCCATGCTTAAGTCGATTAGAATACTCTTATCCATTGCCACCTTTTATGACTATGAAATTTGGCAAATGGATGTCAAGACAACCTTTCTAAATGACGACCTTTAGGAGAGTATCTATATGGCTCAACCAGAGGGGTTTATTGCACAGGTTCAAGAACAAAAGGTTTGTAAGCTTCAAAAATCCATTTATGGGTTGAAACAAGCTTCTAGATCTTGGAATATAAGATTTGATACTGCGATCAAATCTTATGGCTTTGAACAGAATGTTGACGAGTCTTGTGTTTACAAGAAGATTGTCAATCCTACTATAGCGTTCTTAGTTTTATATGTTGACGATATTCTACTCATTGGGAACGAAGTAGGTTACCTAACTGACATCAAGAAATGGCTAGCAACGCAGTTCTAAATGAAATATTTGGGAAATGCGCAGTATGTTCTCGGGATTCAGATTATTCGGAACCACAAGAACAGAACACTAGCCATGTCTCAAGCAACTTATATAGGCAAAATGTTGTCTAGGTATAAGATGCTGAATTCCAAAAGAGGTCTGTTACCTTACAGATACGGAATTCATTTGTCAAAGGATCAATGTCCTAAGAAACCTCAAGAGGTTAAGGATATGAGACGCATTCCCTATGCTTCCTCAGTAGGGAGCCTGATGTATGTAATGTTATGTACTAGACCTGACATATGCTATGTAGTAAGGATAGTCAATAGATATTAGTCCAATCCTGGATACAATCATTGGACTGCCGTTAAGAATATCCTCAAGTAGCTTAGGAGAATGAGGAACTACATGCTCGTGTATAGTACTAAAGATTTAATCCTCACTGGATACACTGACTCTGATTTTCAAACCGATAAGGATGCAAGAAAATCTACATCGGTATCAGTGTTCATGCTGAATGGAGGAGCAGTAGTGTGAAGAAGTGTGAAGCAAAACTGTATTGCGGACTCCACAATGGAAGCTGAATACATAGCTACATGTGAAGCAACAAAGGAAGAAGTATGGTTAGGTAAATTCTTGACAGATTTGGAAGTAGTTCCAAATATGCATCTGCCTATCACCATATATTGTGATAATAGTGGTGCAGTTGCAAATTCAAGAGAACGAAGAAGCCACAAGCACGACAAGCATATTGAGTGCAAATACCATTTGATCCGGGAGATTGTACATTGTGGAGACGTTGTAGTAACCCAGGTATCTTCTGAGCAAAACATTGTTGATCCTTTTACAAAGGCCTTCACGGCTAAAGTGTTTGAAGGCCACCTACAGAGTCTAGGTCTATGAAGTTTGTAAACTAGGACAAGTGGGAGAACTTTTGGGCATATGCCCTAGTTTATTGTACTCATATGTTTATTGTACTCATACGTTTCTCAATTAAATTCAACATTGTGATACTTCACTCGGAGTTTTAGTCCAAGTGGGAGTTTGTTGGATTTTATGTCCTAAAACTCGTAGTTGTAAATTAATAAATATATATATATATATATTTTTCCGATAAAATTGTTATTGAAATTGTAATCTTGACTCCAATAAACTAAGGTCCTGAGGCTATTTAATGTAGTTTGAACTTTATGTCGTAACATAAATGTGGATCAAGTTCGAGTATATAGCCTAAAATGGTCTATAGTATAGGGATAAGGTTGGGCGCCTTATTCTGGGGACACTATGGATGCGACCCATTTTGTAGATAGTACAAACGATGTGATCCTAAATCGCTCATGTGGAGACATGAAAGTGGGGGCATCCTATGTAAAGAGTTTACAAATACTGAACCATAAAATAGTCACTTTTTACGTTCTAAATGCCGTTTTATGTATAAAACTGACTATTTCGTTAATTGATGACCTAGGTAACTTAATCTTAATCTTGAGCTAACTATGAACTCCTGTTCACTTGGAATTATCCTTAGATCTACATAGGTGAGGGTAGCTCAATATCGCTGGCCCAATAAGCCTTCCATTTCAGGGGTATGATCAGGTGGATAGCTGGGAACATAAAGTGCAAGACAAAATTCACTCCTGCCCGTTATAGGGATAGTAGATAGGTTGTTCCCTTTAGTATTGAATCTAGGTCTTGAATAAGGGCCCCCACCCTCTCCTTAGCCTAAGAGGGGTTCGGTTTATAGGTTGGACCTTAAACCAATTGTTCATTAGAGGATCAGTGGAACTTAGCCCCATGCATTTTCCATACGATCCTTATTCCACTACGCATGTCTCGTGTTCGGGTGGAGATTAAAACGTTTCGGGAGCTTCAAAGGTAATTTCTTCATAAACCCCTAATTAATTAAGTAGGGTTGCATGCTATTTTCCTTTTAATTAAAAGAAATTAGAGTGTAATTAGATCCTTATTCCACTACGCATGTCTCGTGTTCCATCAGCCATCCTTGGCCACATGCTCTCTCCTGCATGGCTTACTTTTGCCCTATGCGTTCAACTAGGATTTTGACCAACCTTTTCCAACGCATATTATTTTCCTTGTTCTATGTGCCCACATGCCCTCGGATGTCCAACGCATATTATTTGCCTTGTTCTATGTGCCCACATGCCCTCGGATGTCCAACGCATATAGCAGGTCACATAGTTCACACCATGCATTCAACGCCAACGCATAGTATTAGCCTTGTCCTATGTGCCCACCTACCCTTGGATGTCCAACGCATATAGCACATCTCCAACGCATGTCAACCCTTGAGTCAAGCTAAGTCTCAACTTAACGCCTCATGGTATAACTTACCATCGCATAGCCTCTTGCTAACACATCCCTCATGACCATCGCATGTATGTCTTAATTGCTTGTCAACGTCCTTTGTCTCTTGTTCAAGACCAATGCAACTAACCTCAAAAGCCTTATGTACTGCCAGCCATAGCAATGCAAAGACATTCTACCATGCATTCACCATGGCTTGTCTCATCGCCTAGCTCATCGTTTAGCAAGGCCGCCGCATAGCACCATCCCATAGCACTTCGGCTCATGGCTTATTACATCACCTTGCTCATCTTTTAGCAAGGCCACCGCATAAGACCATCGCGTAGCGCCTGAGCTCATGGCTATCGTCTAGAGCATCATCATTATCGCCTAGCGCATCATCGCATAGCGCTATCATTTAGCCCTCACCATTCCGTACGATCGCCTACCGCATCACTTAGCCCCATGCATTTTCCATACGATCGTCCAGTGCCCGCCTACCTCATTGTGTAGCGCCGCTCACTTACTATACAATCGCATACTCTATTGTGTAGTGCTGCACATTTGCTACATGATCATCTACCACATCGTGTAACACTGCTTATTTACTACACGATCAACCAGCGCGCGTAACTCCAAAGCCCAGCGCCCATGTTCGCACAACTTGAGGCTACTACATGCTTTGCTAACCTCTCAAGACATTGGCTACTGCATGCTTGTCCCCGCATAGCCTTTCCTCTCGGCCACACTTTAGCCTCTTTTAACGCCCAAATAACCTCTCAAATGTTCATGGCCAATGCATGGCACAACACTAACGCTTTAGCACAAGGCCAACACATTGTCAAATAATTAGGCATTTCTTTCTTGGCTTCCAACGCATAGTTCTTTTTGGATTCATACTTAACCCAATTTTCACTAGTTAAGGCTTATTTCAAAGCTACTAAACAATCTATTTAAACACTTAGAATTTTCATCCTCTTTACATAGGATTTAACTTATACTTAGTAATCCCTTTTATTTCCTACTTAAGTAGGGAAAATGGAAATCTGGGTTTCACATGGTCTGTAGTAGATGGATAAGGTTGGGTAACTTATCTTGATGACACTATGGATACGGCTCGCTTTGTAGGTGTTACAAATGCTGTAAAGTGCTACAAATGATTTGATCCTGATCATTCATTTGGAGACATGCGAGTGGAAGTATCCTATACAAAGAGTTCGTATAAGATCGGACCACAAAATAACAAGTCTCTTTATATAAAACCATTGATTAGAGACTTTCATTTTAGTAGGATGACCATAAATGACATGACCTGAATCCTGAGTGAGTTGTGAACTCCTGCTCATGAAGGCGGTCCTTTGACTTATATAGGTGAGAGTGGCGAGATGGCCGACTCAAAAGCCTACCATTTTAGGGATTCGTATGATTGGGGAGCTGGGAACTCAGCTATACAAGATGGAATTCACTCCTTCCCTAATACAGAGGTAACTAGATAAATTCTTCGTTAAGGGCTGATTTCGAGTCTTGAACATAGTGGCCACACCCTCTCTTGGCAAGAGAGGACTCAGTCATAGTGGGACTATGACTTATTAGTCATTAGAGGAATCAATGGTACTTTAGGAGTTAGATGTAACTACAGGGGCAAAATAAATTTGGCCCAGCTGTACTTATGAGCAATTTGTGAATGGTCATCACATTGTTGATTGGTTTTATCCAATGGACACAAAAATATATCTGTAGTTTGAATAATAAAACTATCGGTCTTTAGTGGAGTTCCCGACAGTTAACAGATGTTGGATGATGTAATTAAGGAGTTTAATTAATTATTCACCTACCATTAGAGCTTCAAGCTATAGGTCCATAAGGTCCCCTTGGTAGCTCAAAAGGATTATGTTGAAAATTAGTTTTTGGGTTAATTTGAATTGTTCACGAGGGAATTTAATTATATATGATGTAATTAAATTAATTCAATAATATATGATATAATGTATTTGATACATTAATTGGAGGAATAAATATTTGAATGAGATTCAAATAGTTGTTAATTTAATATAATTATGATTTATATTAAATGCCATAAAATAGAGAAAAAGAACTATAGTTTATATTGTATGTGATGCAATATTAAAACTATAGGTTATAAATATAATATGATAAGTTGGTTATTTATTATTTTGAACAATAATCCCTTTTACTCAAAAACTACCTTAGTGGGTGGTTATGGAAATTTTATGGCAATTGGAATAAAATGAAAAAGAGTCTTTCATTTTTTACTTCTAAGACTAGGATTTCAATGAAAACAAATTACAACAACGGAAAGAGAGACTATACGATAGACTACACGAAAAACTCATAGCATATACGATAGGCTCTCTTTGTCTATGCGATAGCCTAAACGATCGAGAAGCTTACTATGCGATAGTGCTTCTTCTTTGATCGTCTTCCTCCAAATTCACAAATATCCTCTTAACCAAAATAGTGAGAGCCCACCACTCCTGGGTTCTCACCTTAAGCATATTGAGGAATCCGAGTGGCAGTGTTCTCTTCCATTCGGTTTGTAATTCACTTGAAGGTCTTCAAGTTCTTATTGCTGTTTGATCGAAGAGTTCGTGACCATTTGAGGGATACGAGAAGAAGTATTCTTTGAAGATAATTTCCCTTGAACTATTTATTTTATTTAAATAGAATGTTGTAATTTACTTCAATTGCATAATTTGTTTGTTGTACTGTAAATTTATACATCAATCGAAAATGAAATTTGGATGATTCACTTATGCTCAAGGAACTCCTCATGTTGAGTTTCCTTTCACTATCAAATAGTTCTGGAATTCCACGTCCATATACTCACCACCTCGATCTGATCAAAGTGTTTTAAGCTTTTTACCTAATTGATTCTCAACCTTAGCCTTATATTCTTTGAACTTTTCAAATGTTTCAGACTTTTGTTGAATTAGGTAAATATGCCCATACCTTGAATAGTCATCAATAGAGCTGATGAAATATTCTTACCCTCCTCTAGCTCTAACATTAATTGGACCACAAAGGTCTGAATGTACCAGCTTTAAGGGTTCTTTTGCTCTAAAACCTTTTTTAGAAAAAGATCTTTTAATACTTTTACCCTCAAGATAGGATTCACATGGTGGTAATGAACTGTCTTCTAACTTATTTAAATGATCGTTCCTAACCAATCTCTCAATCCTGTTGAGATTTATGTGACCTAGTCTAAAGTGCCAAAGATAGGTATTTGGAGAGACTTTCCTCTTCTCATTATGAGTTTCAACTGTTTTAAAGATCTCTATGTTCAAAACGGCCTTTACCTCAATCAGTTTTAACAAATACAAGTTATTTTCTAATTTTGTAGAACAAATTTTGATGTTCTTTGAAGTAATGAACACATTGTCATTTTCGAAAGAAACCTAATAATTTTACATTCTCATCTACACTGTTCAAAACATTAGATGAATCGGTAGATAGAGGACAATCCTTTGTTAAAACTCTTTTAGAACCATCAACTGCTAATAATTTGTACGTTGATTCGAGTTTACCGTTAACTAAATCGGAAGCGAGTATTCTAGAAGAATTCGACATGCTGAAATTTTAACCAAATTCTAATTTAGTAAAATTGCATATAAATCCAAAATCAAGTTTTAGAAAAACAAGCAATAATGTACCCATAACCATTATTTATTTGCAACGATATTATAGTGAGTTAGAATAAGTACTACCAAGGGGTAGTCAAATACTCCTTCACTAAAGCAAAACAATTTTGACCAAACACTATCTTCAGAATAACTCTTATTCCTATATGTCACACCCCACCCCGAGCCCGCACTCCTGAGCCCGAGGAGGGGCATGATATTAACTGATGCTACTTTGGTTAACCTACTAGTTTTCTTTTAATAAACTTACTTATAACAACAGCAGAAAAATATTACATGCTTTTATTAGAAACTAGTTTACAAACTCAAGTTACATTTAAATGAAAGACATTATCCTGACAACCAATCTCATTTAATACTATTTATAGACTTGTGGCAGACCTTAATCAACACTGCAACCTGAACTCGTCAGCTACCTGCAAGAGAAACACAGAGACAAACCATGAGCTTTACAAAGCTCAGTGAGTGGTAAAATAAATACAAGTCTTTTTACAAACATTATCACGAGGTTCCCACGCGAACCTCCACCATTCCATGAAGCTTTCACAAACCCACCTACAGACACGGTAGATGGTTAACATTTCATAACTAAAAATATCAACCTATGTGCACATAGTTTTCCCTCTCATGGGCTCAGAAGCTAGGCCCATTGGCCCTCAGACCATTACATTCAAGGTTTTTCCATCCCACAGGCTTAGAACTAGACTCCTCGGTCCTCTAACCATCCTGTAAGGATTTATTTTGGGCTTAGGCTCTAGGTCCACAGACCTTCTGACCATCCCAACGTCATACACATCTCATAGCATAAACTACAGCATATTAATTCACAATATTCTTTAAAAGAGCAAAAGAAGAAACCACTCACAGTGATCTGTTGAGATCTTTCTTCCTAGTTCACCCGGTTTCCCTTGTTCCTCCGCTGGACCCTATTTTAGGTTTAATTTTAAGCTTATATTACTCATTCTTTCGGGCCTTATCTCAAGACATTCCCTTCTTAAAAAATGTGTGAAAATGTCTTAACTATAATACCTTAATGTTTTGCCTTGAAATTCCTTGGCGAAAGTTCTAGTCTCAAGTTTATTCCTTCTGGCCTGACTGTCTTCTCACTGGTGAGCACCTCTCGGTTTTCCTTGAATTTGACAGCCTTAGATTTAGAATTGCATTAAGGCAGCCCTCACACTGAAACTAAACTTAATTTAGAAACTTTTGGTCCAAAAATCACCTGATTTGCACGAGTAGTTTGGAAAAGCTTCTTGTTTGAAGTTATCCTATGCATCTGTCCGTACAACCCTGTTCCCTTCGGCACCATTGCTTGTACCTCTGCTCGAACATTGCCTGCCTTCCTTCGAGTATCTCTTATTTTTTCCTTTCTTTGTGGTTTTTATGTACTTAACTGATGTGTTGGTTGAAGTGAGATATTGTCCCCCTTTTATAGGCGTTCAACCCTTCTCCTCTGCCCGACACCTCTTCCCTTTATCACATCCAAGTGTTTTCCCTATCTTCTGCCATCTCCCAGTCTCTTCCATCTCCTGCTTTATGTGTCTTCACCCTACACTATCAACGCATCCCTCACATCAACGCAATCTTAAGTGTCCTCCTCCTTCATAGCCAGCACATAAGGCTTAACTTTACATGTCTGCTCGTGCACCCACCTCATTTACTTAAGGCCTAAGACTCCTTCCTAGCAAGCCACATGTCTGGATGATATCCTTAGGTGCATCCATCCACCCTCATATGCGTTTGTCCCACTTCATATGCAGTCATCTAGCCACAAATGCACCCATCTAATTGCCGCGACATTCCTATGTCCGGACAAATCAAATGTCGCATGCGTCTATCCTGGTTCGTCTTACTACCGCATAGTTCATCGCCTAACGTTGTTGCCGCATACAACCAACGCATAATGTGGCCGCATAGCATCGATGCATAGCATTGCTGCATAGCACCGACGCATAGCATCACCGTGTGACACCAACGCATAATGTAGCTATATACCATCGACGCATACCTTCGGCCGCACACCTTCGCATCGCCACATGTGTAGAACCGTCACATGCCCTTGCACTGCATGCCTTCGCACCGCATGCCCTTGCGTAGCATCATCACATACCCTCGCACCGCATGCCCTCGCATAGGCATCACCGCATGCCATCGCGTAGCAATGCCGTGCTGCGTGCCTCCATTGCCGCATCCTCCATCACCGTATGCCTCTATCGCTGCATGCCTCCATCATTGCATCCTCCATCACTACATGCCTCCATCGCCGGATGCCTCTATCCCTGCATCCTCCGTCGCCGCATGCCTCCATCGCTGCGTGACTCTATCACTGCATGCTACCAACGCATTCCTTCAGCTGCAAACCATCGACCGCATACTCTCGCATAGCAAGGCCGCCGTATCCATCGCGTAACAAGGCCACTGCATCCATTGTGTCCATCGCACCACATGCGTTGTTCTAACCTCTCAAGGAATTGGTTGCCGCATGCATTGTTCTTGTCCATACTTCAGCCTCTCTCAATGCTCAAGTAACCTCTCAATACTTCATGGCCAATGCATGGCACCACACCAACACATTGTCCAACACTTAGTCATTTTTCTCCTTGACTTCCTTAGCCAAATTTCACTAGTTATGGCTTATTTCCAAAGTTATTTAACAAATCCTGTTAATCACTAGAAATTTCCTATTCTTTAACTTAGGATCTAACTCATACTTAGTTAATCTCTTGTATTTCCTACTTAAAAGAGAAAATGGAATTCCGAGTTTGACACTATAGTTGTTTAGTTACCATTTTCGGTCATAAATTACTAACTTTTTAGTAATTCTGTAAGTGTAACCCTCCATTTTTAGACCAAAGATGTCGACCACAACGATGCTACCGAAATGAAGAGTCAAGGTTGGGAATGGACCTAAAAAATCCTATCCATTTATGGAGTTTTATTTGTTCCAGATCCTATGTTACAACCCTTCTAGGGGATCGTCATCGTTAAACGACTAGCAAGCGCCACCTAAAGCATACTAGCAGGTGCAACATAGAAATCTCATGATCCAAACTAATAGAAGAGACCAAAGGACATGTTGACATATATCCTTCACCCACTTACTATGAACTAGTTCCCACATTCAACTTGCTCTTGACTAATACAAACACTTTCCGAATGGAGGTCATTCCCAGGGTGACACGAAGTGTCATATGAATCTTACGGTGTGAACTTTGTGGGACGTGAATGTTGAAATCAATGTATCATATACTTTATTTTTAATTGAACAAATTTCCCTTATTCACCTAAATCTTGATTTATGAAAATACTTTTTGAATGGAGGTCACTCCCAAGGTGACACGAAGTACCACTTAAATCTTGATTGTGAACTATTAGTGACGTGAGAGCTAGAAATAATGTATCGTATATGTTATTAATCTCCCGCTGAAGTGTTCTAATAACATTATCATATAAGTTATTAAACTCCAACTAAAGTATTCTACTATCAAATTGGGCATATTTAAACCTAGGTTCATTTTGGCTAATTAAACAACCCTAAGTCTATGTGGTTTATCCAATTATAACATTTATAAATGGATTTAAACTTACGATATCTAGGTTATAAATCATTTTATTACCTCACACCGTTAACGTATGCTTATAAAACTGGTTAACAATGCTTAATTAAGTAGGAGGCGTTTCGTAGACCGTCAACTTAAGTACCTCCAACCTTAGACAAGATTATATACCGGTTGAGTTTGTAACCACGTTTTACAAGATGTTGACCTATTTAAACTTATTAAAACGGGTGATTAACTTACGTGAGCATGCAGCTTATCTTTGTTATGGATTTTAATGTCTAATTCAATTTTATAACAACTTATAAAAATTAGACATGCTATTATATCCACAACATACATCAAGGCATTCCAATTTAATATAACAGTTATATCAAATAACTGAAACCCTAAACATGCATTCTATACATTATAACAATTTATAACATATATAATGCATGTAATATGCTTCATATGGTGGGATTTTAAATCTAAATAGCATACGATATGCACAAACATGTTTAAATTTAAATACAACATATATCACATGCATAATTATTTAAATAATACTGATATGGTTCAAATTTGGCATCTTAAGCAAGCATAATAACTAAATTATTACAAAACTGGTCCAAAAACAACTTCAAATTAGTGTATAACTACTCGAATCAACCCAAACCGGACCTCCAAGGCATCAAAATGGGTGGAACCAGTCCAAAGATGGTTGAATTGAACTGGATTGGGTCCAGCCCGAAACTGAAGAAAATTGGTCAAACCAGCCTTCCTCGTTCGTCCTCGCTTAGCATATTGATTCAGTAATCGATCCTTGCTGCTCGTCTGGTGCAACTCATTATATGATGCTCGACGCTCGACGCTTGGTTGAAAAACTCGCTTGTTCGATCGTCCGATTGGCTCAAACTCATTTAGCAATATGAGCAGCGTTGCAACGCTGCTTGGACAGAAAGCTATTCTCCAGAATCTGCTCCACGACCTCACTTGCTTTAAACACCAAATTACAACCTAATTCGGACTCTAATGACTCCAAATAAACTATAGACTCTAGAGCACATATTTAAGTTCATGAAACAAGAGCCAATTACAAAATTAACTGGAAATCAAAGAGAAATCTAATGCCAAAGCTGAAAAACATCCAATTCAGTCCATAAACATGCAATTTCAGAAATTCACCCACCAAAACTCAAATTAACATTAATTGAGTGCTTAAATCACTATTTCATACCAATTGATGGGATACACAAGCATACAATAGAAGCAAACAGAATCAATAAGCACTCTAATTACATTTAATTTGAGTTCTAAAAGCATGTTTTTGCAAGAAAAATATAAGAGGGTTTCTGATTATATAACTTTGATGAGTTCTCTTGAATCCAAGCTGTTCTTCACGTTAATTCAGTGGCAAATTGTTAGTGAACCACCAAGAAATCTTCTCTACTATTCTCACCCTTGAATTTGAGTGAATTTGTGAAGTTAGAAAATGTGGGTTTTGTGAGGAAGAAGATGAACTTCAGAAAACTCTTTTCTTTAGCTTTAGAACCTATTTCTTCTTCACCATTCAGGAGGTTTTAATTACCATCAGCATGCAAGCGCTTCATTAGCCATGAATGCCATTAGCTAGTTGAAGAATCCAAGTGGGAGTTGTGTCAATATTCTTGAGAAATGCCTCAAGCTTGAGAAAAGTGGGAAAAACTCACTAAATTTTCAATTTCCAAGTTTCCAAGTTCTTTGTTTTAATTAATTCTATAATTAATTAAAATTTGATTTAATTAATTTTCAATTAATCAAATCTAAATAACAATATCCAATTTCTTAAATTGAATCTAAAATGGAAAATAATTTGATTTTTAATTAATTAAATATATTTAAATAATTAAATAATTTAAAATAAAACATCAAATTAATCACATGCCTAATTTTAATATATGAATCATATTCATATAATTTAATATTTAATAAATATTTAAATATAATAAACTCTCAAATTTTCTTTATGCCTCTTTGTAGGATACTCTAAAAAAACCTATGATCCCCAAGAAGGCAAAGTGTTTGTCTCGACAAATGCTACATTCTTGGAAGAAGATCAGGTTAAAAATCATCAACCTCGCAGTAAACTAATATTACAAGGAATGACCAAAGATTCTATAGAAAAATCAATAAGAGTTGTTGATCAATCTGGTCCATCAACAACTGTTGTTGCCACGTCACGTCTTTCTCAAGTGTTAAGTGTGCCTCAACATAGTGGGAGGGTTTTTCAGCGACCTGAATGCTATATGGGTTTAACTGAAACTCAAAACATCATACAAGATGATGGTTTAGAGGATCCATTAACCTTTAAAAAGGCAATGGAAGATATTGATAGGGAATAGTGGATAAAAGCCATGGACGTTGAAATGGAGTCGATGTACTTCAATTTTTTCTGGGAACATGTAGATCAACCACATGGGGTCAAACCTATAGGTTACAAATGGATCTACAAAAGAAACAAGACCAAACTGGCAAGGTGCAAACCTACAAAACTTGATTCGTGGCAAAAGATTTTACCCAAAGAGAAGGGGTTGATTATGAAGAAACATTTTCTCTTGTTGCCATGATAAAATCTATAAGAATACTTCTATCCATTGCCACATATTATGACTATGAAATATGGAAAATGGATGTCAAGATAGCTTTTCTGAATGACCATCTTGATGAAAGTATTTTTATGTCTCAACTAGAATGATTCATTGAATAAGGACAAGAACAGAAAGTCTATAAGCTTAAACGATCCATTTATGGGTTAAAGCAAGCTTCAAGATCCTGGGATATAAGATTTTTTACTGCGATAAAATCTTATGACTTTGAACAGAATGTTGATGAACCTTGTGTTTACAAGGAAATAATCAACAAGACTGTAACATTCTTAGGACTTTATGTTGATGATATCTTGCTCATTGGGAATGCGACAAGCTTCCTTGCTAACGTAAAGAGATGGTTAGCAACACAATTCCAAATGAAAGATTTGGGTGATGCTCAATATGTTCTAGGGATACAAATTTTTCGAAATCAAAGAATATAACCGTAGCATTGTCTTAAGTATCTTATACTGACAAGATGTTGTCAAGATATAATATGCAAAATTCCAAAAAAGGTATGTTGCCTTTTAGACATGGAATTCATTTGTCAAAGGAACAGTGTCGTAAGACGCCTTAAGACGTTGAGGAAATGAAAAGAATTCCATATGCATCTATGGTTGGGAGTTTGATGTATGCAATGTTATGTACACGTCCTGATATATGCTTCACAGTTGCCATCGTCAGCAAGTTCCAATCCAATCCATGACACAGTAATTTGACTGTTGTAAAAAACATCCTCAAGTATCTAAGGAGAACGAATGACTATATGCTTGTGTATGGTCCTAAGGATTTGATCCTTACTAGATACACTGATTCTGGTTTCCAGACTGACGTAGATTCAAGGAAATCTACTTCAGGATCAATTTTTACTCTCAATGGAGGAGCTATAGTTTGGAGAAGCATTAAACAGAGTTATATCGCTGACTCCACAATGGAAGCAGAATACGTAGTTGCATGTGAAGCGGCTAAAGAAGCAGTATGGCTACTCAAATTCTTAGCTAACTTGGAAGTAGTTTCAGATATGCACCTGCCCATCACACTGTATTGTGACAATAGTGGTGTTGTTGCCAACTCAAAAGAACCAAGGAGTCACAAACGCGGAAAACATATTGAGAGAAAGTACTATCTCATCAGAGAGATAGTACACTGAGGAGACGTGATCATCATGAAGATAGCCTCAGACAACCTTGCTGATCCATTTACTAAGGCCCTCTCAACTAAAGTGTTCGAGGGCCACCTGGTTGGACTAGGGCTCCGAGCGACATAATCTAGGGCAAGTGGGAAAATGTCTATGGTATTAGAGATGCCCTAGTTTACTGTATTTTCCTCTATGTTTCTCAACATTGTATTGTATATATTTATTCTCACCAGAGTTTTAGTCCAAGTGGGAGATTGTTGGGAATGTGCTAGAAATTTTGTATTAAACATTCTATTTATCAATAAAATATTATTAAGTATTTTATTCAATAAAGCTATTGATATTTATAATGAAAATCCAATAAACGAATCGATGGCTATAGTATGAATACTAACATTCTGTGTTGACATAAATAGGATCAAGTTATAGTATATAGCCTAAATGGTCTTTAAGTATATGGATGAAGTTAGGTATTTCATCCTGGTAACATTATTGGATGTGGCTCACTTCGTATAAAGATACAAATGATGTGACCCATAAATCATTCATGTAGAGACATATGAGTGGAAGCATCCTATGCAAGGAGTTTGCATAAGACTGGACCTCGAAATAGTCACTTTTCTTTATAACGACCGTTTATGGTTAAAATTGACTATTTCAAACTAAAATGACCCAGGATAGCATGGTCTTAATTCTGAGCTAACTATGAACTTTTGTTTATTACAGGATTATTCTTTGATCTGCAAAGGTAAGAGTAGTCCAATAGCATTGCACAACAAGCCTTCCATTTTGTGGATAAGGCCGGGTAGATAGTTTGGGACATAGCTATGCAAGATGGAATTCACTCCTACCTGACTCAAGGATAGCAGATAGGTTGTTCTCTTAAGTATTGATGCCTAGTCTGGAACAACGAGGCCCTACCCTCTCTTGGTAGAAAGGGATATGATTTATAAAAGGTACTACAAATAAGTTGTTCAATAGAGGGTCAATGGGAGCTTAAGGTGTAAAATGTATTTGCAAGGGTAAAACTTTAATTTTGACCCAGTTATATATACGAACGATTTGTGAAGGATCGACTTACTGATTATGGTCGAAATAGACAAAAATATATCTACAGTGAGGAGAGTGCAACTATCGAGCTATAATGGTGTGCCTTGATAGTTAATGAATAGAAATTAATTCAGTTTAAAGAGTTTAACAGATTAATTACAAATCATTGGAGCTCATGATCTGTAGGTCCACTAGGTCCTTCTACTGGCTCATAAACTAGAATAGAAAATTGAGTATTAATTGGATGAATTTTGGAATTAGGGTTATGAATTTGAAATGTTCAAATTCAATTATTAGGGTTTTCAAGTTATTGTATTTGATACAATTAGAAACGCTTAGTTTAGATGAAATCAAACGAAATAGAAGAATCAATTAATATTTAAATTATGATTTAAATATAAAATTGAGTCATATTGGTGAAATTGATGTTTTATTGATTTAATATTAAGATATTAAATTAATATTATTTTAATAAAAAAGGTTGAATTAAAATAAAATTAGTTCTATACAAATGAATTAATTTGGAATTAATTTATAAAACTAATTTTAAATAAAATAGTTTTATTTAAAATCAAAATTCAAAATTCAAATCAATTTTGAGAAATTTGATTTTAAAATAAAAGAATAGTGGATTTTTCCAACTACCTACTCATTAATTAATTTATAAATTGGAAAAATCCACTATCCTTTTTAATGGTTAATCATTAAATTCCATTCAAATTCTCATTAATTCTCCAAGTAGGAGCTGCTCTCCATGCAGCCCTACTTTGATGCATGGTTTGTGTGTATAAATCAGACCTCCATGTAGCTTGATTGAGAGAAAAATCATAGATTTTTCTACTAAACTGCTACATAATTGAAAACCCTCTCAAACCATCAAAAGTCATCCCAAATTCAGGTTGATTTTAGCGTTTGTAGAGAAGATCTTAATGGTGGTCTTGTTGAAGTTTCAAGCTTAATCTTGGAATATTAATGCTAAATTTGTGGACTAAGTCTTCAAAGGTAGTGTTTGCTTCAAACCCTCTATGAATTTCACTTGAATAGCATGTTTAAAACTCAAATTAAAATTAGTTAGAGTGCTTATTGATTCTGATTTGTTTCGATGCATGTTATATTACTCCTTCACCCAACTACCTACTCGGTCTTGCCCTTGAAATGAGAAGCTTATTAAGCCGGCGCTGTTGAGCCAACCCTCACCTATGCAAATCTAAGGATAATCCCGAATAAACAGGATTTGATAGTTAGCTTAGGATTAACGAAATAGTCAGTCTTAAACAGTAAACAATGTTTATAAAGTAAGAATGACTTATTTCTTGGTCTGATCTGATGCAAACTCATTGTATAGGTGATAACGGGCAGAACTGCACGTTATTATAGCACAAAGTTATAAAACAATGAATGATTGCGATGGTAAAAATATATAAAATTGCGTCCAAAAGCATTAAGTTTATAACATTGTGATCGCATGCATCCATCGCATTAAAAACAGTTAACTTATGTATTTTGTGCAGAAAATGCGTTGGCGCAAGATGGAATTGTGATCCAAAAATTAACCTGCAAGTGCATTAAGAGATTGCGTACGCAAGACTATGTTACCGTTTGCGTTCACGAAAATTTGCTCAAGAAGATGGCCGCATAGAGCCGGTGCATCAAGGTGAAAGCTTAATAAATCATGATGGGACAGAAAGCTGATGACGGTTCATTCCGAATTAAGTTGACAAGCCATTAACGACACTGTAGCAAGTACACTCAACTTTTCGTTGACAATTATTCAGCGCATCAGACAAAGAATTAATGACATCCCATCAGTTCAATCATTTGAAAGAAAAAGCTTTTCACCCTAAAGCTCTATAAATATTGAAGGCCACCTTCATTGAAGGAGTTCGATTTTTCATTTCAGTTGAGCCATATAGAAGATAGTTAGCCTTGTTTATAGTTTCCTTATACTTAGAAGGCGGAAGCGAGAGAAGGGAAAAGAAGCTGGAAGATCGTCCTGGTCAGCTCGAGAGAATGCTAGGGAGCGTGGAAAATAGAGAGAGGACCGACTCTTGCAAGAGAAAGAATATCTTTTTGGCAGAGTGGAAAAGAACAGTGTAAAAGTCTTGGGAAGCAAGAAATTGTTACCAGGCTCTTTCTCTTTATTTTACATTGTCATTCTGTATTTTGATTTCATATATAGCATGAAACTTGCATTTCTACATCTGTTCACTCTCTTTACAATACACATGAGTAACTAAACTTTCGAATGGGTTGAGAAGTACTTAGCTAACATGACCTACGATATTCATTGCATGCGATCATCTTGTCTTATGTTGCGTCCATCACCCTTTAGAGTTACTTGAGAGAGAGTCTAAAGAAAGAACCTAAGACTTGAGAGAGCTAGATTAAAATCTAGACTCAGGAGAGCAAGATTAGATCTGCATAAGCAAGAGATAGAGACTTAGAGATAAGCTTTGTTTGCCAACATGCATCGCATGCACCCTAGAGATAGGTTATGGTAGTATGCGATCGCTCTGTGTATGTGTGTGTCATTCGTCATCGCATAGACAAGAATAGAGGCTTAAACGTAGGTCCTATAGACACCATTGCATACATCGCATGCATTTTAAAACTAGAAACCATAATATTTGCATTGAGAGATGACTTGCTGTTATATGTATGTAGTATGATCGCATAAAATGAACGCAATATTAGGAAGTGTTAGGTAAAAGCCTTCTCAACCCGTTCCTCCGCATACTCATCACATCTTTCGTATTATTAACTCTTTTCTCAACTCCACCACATAAACTTTATACTTCAAACAAAATACCAACCAACACATTGTTTTATTTGTCACCGCAAAGAGATCTAAAATTACCATCGCATACTGTTTCCTTAGTCCCTGTGTTCGACCCTGGGTTTACCAGGCAACTCAGTAAGATTTATACTTGGATCTTGCTGAGAAAACTTGCATGCACAACGTATATTTCACCATCGCATTCTACACCATTATTTTATCGCATTAACACAATGCATCGAGTTTTTTACGCCGTTGTCGAGGACTACGACAATACATTGTGCTAACGGTAACTTTTTGATTTTCTTTGCAGACTCTCCGTCTCTATGCACTACTTCTCCTTAGGTAAGGGAAGAAGTGGGCGTCGTATGAGCGAAGGAAAAAATCCTGAGCCCATTTAAGACTCAGAGATTGAGAGAACTTTCTAAAGAAGAAGAAGAGACAGCCGCTAACAACAACAACAAGAGAAAGATCCAAACATGGTAAAAGAACCAGAAAATGAAGAACCAAATGCAAATAACATCATGGCAAATCCCATCTAATTGGCAAACGACCGCAATAGGCCTATTCGGGACTATGCATCGCCCAACCTTTATGATTTCTCACTAGGAATCATGAGGCTAGCTCTTGATGGATCAAGATTCGAAAGGAAACTTGTGATGCTGCAGATGATTCAAACTGCCGGACAATTTGGCAGTAGGCATGGTGAGGATCTGCACGCCCACCTCCGGAGTTTCATTGAGATCTACAACATGTTTGTGTTCCCAAACATCTCTGCTGAGGAGGTTCGATTAACATTGTTTCCATTTTCGTTGTGTGACCAGTCACGAAATGGGCTTATTCTCTTAAACCAGGGGAGATTACATCATGGAAACAAGTAGTTGAGAAGTTCATGAAGAAGTACTTCCCTCCGACGGAGAATGCTAGAAGGAGGAAGCTGATCACAAATTTTTGAACAGGATATTGACGAATCGCTCAGTGATGCCTGGGCGAGAAGAGGCTGGTAAAAGATTGCCCGCATAACGGCTTACCAGATTACTTACAGATAGAAATTTTCTACCACGGACTGAACCATGCATCGTAGATAGCTACCAATGTGACAGCAGCTGGTGGTCTGCTCACAAGACATATGATGAGGCGAAAAATATACTTGATCGCATTTCCAAAAATCATGAAGATTGGAGGGAAAGCGATCAAAGATTGAGAATTAAGAACAGTGACGCAAACAACGGGGCCATCACATCCCTATAGAACCAAATGATTGAGATGATGAGTTTGATACAAGGCATCACAATCAATAGCACGAGAACGCATGAAGGGCAAGTCAACGCAATCGTTCAAACAACCACGAGTTGTGTCACCTATGGAGAAGCACATCCGATTGGAGAATGCCAAAGGAATCCCCAGTCAATATGCTTCATAAAGAATAACCCTTACTCCGATATGTATAACCCCGGGTTGAGAAACCACCCCAATTTTGCGTGGAAAAATCAACAACAAAGCTATCAACCTATGGCACAAAAGGAAGAGCCACCAGGATTTTTCCCGCAAACAAACGGTCAACCGCAAAATCAAGCCAGCAGTTCGCAGGCACCGCAATCTTCATCTTTAGAGAGCTTGTTGAAGCAGTATATTAAGACAAATGAATCAGTGCTTCAGAATCAAGCAACGTCCATCTGAAATCTTGAAATTCAGATAGGAAAGATTGCGAGCAAACTCAAAAATAGACCGCAAGGAGCGTTGTCGAGCTCAACTGAGATCCCTCGCAACTCTGGGGGTACAGGAAAGGAAAAATGCCTAGCAGTCTCATTGCTAAGCGAAAAAACGACAGCGGAAGAAAGGAAAGAGCCCATCAGGACCAACCCGAATGTGGTGACAACCGAGAACCTATTGACATATGATTCAAAAGAGCCCGAGAAGATGAACCCAGAAGTTGCGTCCACCTTCAAGCCTCTAGAACACGAGATAGAAGAAGTACAACTACCAACATTCTCACAAAGATTGGAAAAGAAACAGAATGATGAAGAAAAGATCGCTACAGTGGTAGTAACACAAGGGTTAAATACTATGATCCCACCAAAAATATACGACCCAGGAAGCTTCACGATACCCTGCTCACTTGGAGGGGTCTACAGTGGTCAAGCACTATGCGATCTCGAAGCGAGTATAAACATAATGCCACTGTCCATCTTCAAACGATTGAATATGGGCAAACTCACGCCCACGACGGACACTCTTCTGCTTGTGGACAGATCCCGAATATATCCCGAGGGAGAGTTAAAAGATGTCACAGTCTCAATTGGCAAATTCATCTTACTGGCAAACTTCATCATTTTGGACTATAAAGCAGACGAAGATGTGCCCATCATATTGGGATGATCATTCCTCTTGACTGATCCCACTAAAATTGATGTGCACGAGGGGGAGATTGTAATGAACATCAATGGGCAAAAGCTCTAGATTAAGGAAATCTAGATTCTAGAAGACTGAGAAAAGAAGAGAAAGCCGCCTTGGACGTAAAAAGCCTAGATTGAAATTAGCAGTCCCTGCATTACTATGCGACTCAAACTCATCAAGGATGCAATTCTTTTGGAATATCCTTTTTCTTATCAATAATTCATGAACTTTCGTTACCATTCTTTTATTTGTTATCGTATATTTTTCTTTTTTCATTTCTAATGAAAACAATATATATATGCGATCGTAGTGAATGATCGTGGTAAACGATTTTGCTAACTCTGTCTTTTATTTGACCCTTTCAATGTTTTCTTTGCAACTATCGTGGTGAATGATTGCAGAAGAACTACACGAAAGATTCAACTAACTTATTCCACCACTACAATCGAAGAGAGCAGCTTGCCACAAAGAAGGATGCGTTCACAAATAATGCGGGCGATAGAGCAAAGTATCTCTCCTTGACTTTGTTTATTCCAATTTTTGCTCTATCGCATAGCATTTTAACTTTGATAATTTTATCATCGCATCCTCTTTAGTCAGCGCAATCATTAAACATTGATTAAGTCATCGCATTTTTTCTCTTTGCCAATTATGATTTCAATGATGAAACGCATGCCTCTATTTTTTAGTATATGCTAGAGTCAATTTAATTTTAGGATAGTCGACTCATGAAATATTTCTAGAAGTTAGTGGTCTACCAACTTTCTTTCAAACTGACTTTTCTCGAAACTTCCGAAGAGCATCGCATGACTTATTTCAATCTTTCAGCAATGAGGACATTGCTGCGTTTAAATTTGGAGGTGCGTTTTTCAACCTTGCTATTTTTAGGTTCTTAAAAAAAAATTAAAAAAAATCATAATGTTGCGATGGGATCCTACTCTTTGTTGGATGTCCGCATAACATACGTGGGGGCAAGCCAAAACGAAGGTAGGAATCGTGATCAACGCATAATTAATTGATCGCAACTTTGCTGCCAAATTGACATGAGTTTAGATTCAGAAAGAGCGCCTTGCTCGTAGTTGGATGTTCGCATGACACACGTGTGGGCAAGCCAAAACGAAGGCTAGGCACTCGAATCAGCGCAAGGTCATAGAAAAAAAAATCATTTTTATATATGTCTAAAATACGCAAGGATAAAAATCATTTGGAAATTCCCCGGTTGAAAAAGTTTTTTATATGAAATAAATCATGCGATGCTTTGGAAAAAAGTAAAGTATTTTTTAAGGTTAAACTTGCGGTCCCTAAATTTTAGAAATATTTTAAGAAGAGAGCCGAATAAGAATTAAGGAGATTTTGGTACATAAGATTTGAATAAGGCAACCTTGAGAAATCTAGAAAAGAAGAAGGCAGTCGACTTCCTAGAATAAATCTTTAGCTTATGCTTGAGGACAAGCATTGTTTTAAATTTGGGGATGTGATAATGGGCAGAAATGCACATTATTACATCTCAAAATTATAAAATAATGAAGGATTGCGATGGTAAAAATGTATAAAAGTGCGTTCAAAAGCATTAAGTTTATAACATTGTGATCACATGCGTCCATTGCATTTTGTGTAGAAAATGCGTTGGCACAAGGCGAAATTGCGATCCAAAGAAATTAACGTGTGAGCGCATTAAAAGATTGTGACCGCCAGGCTATGTGATCGTTTGCGTTCGCGAAAATCTGCTCAAGAAAGTGGCCGCATAGAGTCGGCGGATCAAGGTGAAAGCTTAATAAATCACGATGGGACAGAAAGCTGACGATGGTCGATTCCGAATTAAGTTGATAAGCCGTTAATGACACTATAGCAAGTACACTCATCTTTTTGGTGACAATTATTCGGCGAATCAGATAGAGAATTAATGACATCCCATCACTGCAATCATTTGAGAGAAAAAGCTCTTCACCCTGAAGCTCTATAAGTACCGAAGGACACCTTCATTGAAGGAGTTCGGTTTTTCATTCCAATTGAATCATATAAAAGATAGTTAGCCATGTTTATAGTTTCCTTATACTTAGAAGGCGGAAGCGAGAAAAGGGAAAAGACGCCGGAAGATCATCCTGGTCAGCTCGAAAGAGTGCCAAGGAGCGTGGAAAACAGAGAGAGGGCCGACTCTTGCGAGAGCAAGAATATCCTTTGGGCGGAGTAGAAAAGAACAGTGTAAAAGCCTTGGGAAGCAAGAAATTGCTACTAGGCTCTTTCTTTTTATTTCACATTGTCATTTTGTATTTTGATTTCATATATAGAATATGTTGTATGTATGTAGCATGATCCATAATATGAACGCAATGTTAGAAAGTGATAGGTAAAACCTTTCTCAACTCGTTCCCCCCCATACTCATCGCATCTTCCGTATTATTAACTCTTTTCTCAACTCCGCCGCATAAACTTTATACTTCAAACAACATACCAACCAACGTATTGTTTTATTTGTCACCGCAAAGAGATCTAAAATTACCACCGCATACTGTTTCCTTAGTCCCTGTGTTCGACCTTGGGCTTTGATAACTTGTAGAAATATAAGTTATTTATACTGTTTTATTTAGATATTGCGGCTAAAAGAAATAAAAGTTGTATAGAAATTGGCTAAAAAATGCGAAAATTATAAAATGTCGTCAATACACTCACTAACACCATTGCGATGGCAAAAATGCACGTTATCATAGTGCTAAGTTCTTAAAAAATGTTGGATTGCATTGATAAAACATGTTAAATTGCGTCCATTAAGCATTAATTTCATAATATTGCGATCACATGCGTTCATCGCATAGGAACAGTTGATTTTTGTGTTTTTATACAGAATATGCGTTAACGCAAGGCAAGAATTACGATCATAGGAAATCATCGGTCGAGCACAACTTCACCGCAAGACTTTGTGATGATTGTGCTCGCAAACATTTGCTCAAGAAGGATTGCTGTAACTTAGTCAGCATAACATAGTGGGCGCATTTGGGTGAAAGGCTAATTAATCGATGGGACAGAAAGCTGATGATAGTCAAATAAGAATTAAGTTGATAGTCGATAACGATCACAAGTACATTTAGCTTTTCGGTAACAAATATTCGACGCATCAATCAGGAATTAAAGTCGTCCCATCTGTACAATCATGAGAGAGAAGCCACCTTTCACCCTGGATGTTCTATAAATACCAAGGGCAACCTTCAGAAAAGGGGTTAATCAGTTCCAAAAGAAGAGTGGTGATGCCGGAGATCGCTCAGGGCAACTCGAGGGAGAACTTTGGGGTGTAGAAGCAGAGAGCCGGCCGACTCTCGCGAGAGCGAGATTATCTTTTGAGCACGAGTAGAAAAATAGTGTAAAAGCCTTGGATGCAAGAGATTGCTACTAGGCTCTTTATTCTATACTTGCATTGTTATTTTGTACTTCATCTTTATATTTATATAATGGATGTACTATTTCTATATCTGTTCATTCTCTTAGTATGCATGAGTAGCTAAATTAGTCAAATGGGTTGAGAAGAACTAAGCTAACATGACCTAGAAAGTTCATTGCTTGCGATTATCTTGTATTATGTTGTGCCAAATACCCCTTTAGATCTACTCGACAGAGAGTATGAAGAAAGAGCCTAAAACTCAAGAGAGCTAGGTTAGAATCTAGACTCAAAAGAGCAAGATTATAACTGCATAAACAAGAGATAGGAACTTAGAGATAAGTTCTGTTTGCCAACCTGCATCGCATGCATCCTAGAGATAGGAATGATATCATGTGGTCGCCTTATTTGTGTGTGTGTGTTATCCTGTCATCGCATAAATAAGAATAAATTCTTATGTGTAGGCCCTATAGATTTATCACATATATCACATGCATTCTAGAATTAGAAGCTGTAGCATTCGCATCGAGGGATGGTTTACTATTGTATGCATGTTGCATGATCACAAAGCATGAACGCATTCTAGGAAGTGCTAGCCGAAACCCTTCTCAACCTGTTCACTGCATACTCAGCGCATCTTCCATTTACCAACTCTTTTCAAACTCGGTTGCATTTGTTTATTTTTCATTAACACGATCAACAACAAACCAACAATTAATTGAGTTACCAATTACCGCAAAAATTACCAATGGAATCTGTTTTCACAAGTCCCTGAGTTCTACCCTAGACTTACCAGGAAACTCAGTAGAATTTACACTTGGATTCTGCTGAGGAAACTTGAGTGCTCAACGCAATTTCATCAACGTATATCACACACATTTCCACTTCATAAAATCAAGCAACATTCATCGCTGCATACCATCGCATATCACTGTCACGTCCATCACGTATCATTGCCATGTCCATCGTCGCATGCCCCTATTTCTGCATGCCATCCATCGACGCATGCCTCACACCGTATCACCACATGCCATCGCATCATCGCATGCCCTTGCACCGCATGCCCTCACATCACCGCATGCTACCAACGTATTTCCTTCGGCGGCATACACGCATACCATCGTGTCCATCGCATCCATCGCACCACATGCGCACGTAGTACTATCGCAACCATCACATCCATCACGTCCATCACAGCGCATGCGTTGTTCTAACCTCTCAAGACAGTGGCTGCCGCATGCGTTGTTCTTGGCCATACTTCAGCCTCTCTCCATGCTCAAGTAACCTTTCAAAACTTCATGGCCAATGCATGGCACCACATCAACGCATAGCCCAACACTTAGTAATTTTCTCCTTAGGTACCACCGCATGGTTACTCTTGGTAATGTCTCTTGCTAATACTTCGGCCAATCATGCGTCTAACCTTACAAACGCATGGTTGCCTTCTCAACTTATGAGTTAATGTCTCCTAACACTTAACGCATGGGTCCTTTTGACCATAAACTTAACCAAATTTCATCAATTAAAGCTTAACTCAAAACTACTCAAGGAAAATCTACTCAACACTTAGAAATTTCCTTCACTTTAACATAGGATTTAACTTCCACTTAGTTACTTCCTTTTAACACCTGCTTAAGTAGGAAAAATGGAAATCTGGGTTTTACAATACATTAACGAATCAGGATCACTTCGTTTATAGCACCTCTACAACAACTTGTAACCACTATAGAGTAGGCCATATCCAATAATGTTACCAGAATAAGGCACCCAATCTTATTTGTATACTATAGACCATTTTGGTTATTTACTCGAACTTGATCCATTTTTATGTCTCTAAATAAAGTTTAAGTATTCATGCAATACCCATGGATCTTAGATTATTAGATTTTGACTGCATGAATGTAATTTAAAGATTCAATAACAACTTTATTGAGGAAATGTTAACTGTGAGTTTTAGGACACACAACCCAACAGAGATTTCCTGATCAAACTATGAATTTCATGAGTTATTATGATACGACTCTATATTGTGGGACTTTTTTATTGCATGTTGAATACTAGATCAATTTAGTGATAATTACCCTTTTACCAGTAGCTATGTACACCTAGATTGTCTTTAGGTTCACCAATTTGTATGCCTTTGTGTCCACCAGTTTTGTGTGTCCATGGATCCACTAGTTTGTGTTTCTTCATAATCACCAGGTTGTCTAAATGCATCACCAACGGTAGGATGGGTTTACTTGTTCACTCAAATGTCCATACAATTTGAACCTTCAAGTTGGAAGTTTTAAATTTATATGCTTTTTTCTCATTACGTTTTAAGTGATCCCGAATTGATTTTTTTAGCATTCCCTAAATTATATTAGTGGTGTTTTATTTTTTTAAAAAAATATATTTCTTTATTTTATATTAAAATGATTAACCAATTTTCTTTTAAGATTGCATGAATGTCATTATGACCCTAGTTAAAGATTTTGGAAAGTTGGGTTGTTAAATCGAGCCTTTTGGTTTAGATTTCATCTTTTATGACCATGTTGCTCAATTTACCTCCAATTAGTACTTTAATGATCTTCATCCATCCAAAATACTCTAAACAATTCTGAATTGCTTGGTCTCAACCAAATAAAAGATTAACTACATTAGAATATTGAAATTAACATGAAATAAAGATATGAATTGCACATTTAAATTTTTAAAAAGGTGGAAGAAGATAGGATGTATGGCTTCGTTGATGGAGAATTATCTTTGAAACATCATGAAGGAGTAGGGTTACAATTTTAAAATTATTTTATACAAAATACAAATAGAAGCAAAATTAATTTTCAATAACAATCCTATAATATAGAATAGTAAAAGTAAGCAAGGAAAATTTAACAAAAGTTTAACGTAAATCCAAATTTAACTCACAAACCGTACCTAACAAATAAAAATATTTACTATTTTTACATAAATGCAAACGGATTCATGCATGAAGTTGTTGAATTTATTGAACTTTATTATATTTATAAAAATGAAATAAATTTATGGATGGAATTTAATGTAATTTTTAGTATTTAAACCTTCTCAATCGTAAAATTTTTACAGCCCAAATTAATAAAACCATATTTGCGACATTTGCTTCTTGAGAATATGACGAAACTAGTTTCTTCTTCCCCTATCATCTTCATTGCTCTTATTTTTGCAGGTTCTCTTTTTTGTTCCACAGATACTATATTGTCACGAGTAACAAAACTAAATATCCATTAGGCATATTATGAAATTTCGAATTAATGATTTTATGATTTTCACGAGCCTTCAGACGAATATCTCGACCTCTTCATCACATTGAAATCTTGACATTTTTATTTGACATAGATAGTGAAATCTTTCGTTATGACAAAATATTGTTAATTTGCTTGTTTATTTATTTTTCTTTTTGTCATTGTAGAGTTGTATGGATCTTGGTGCCTAAAGGCGTCTTAGCTACTCAAAGATGTCAAGATATATTTTATAATAGTGAATGCACTCTTAATGACTGCGAAAAGAAATGTTGGGAGAAGCATCATAGTATTTCACATCAATGCATTCCAACTAACCCTGCGCAAACCATATATGCTTGTTATTGTTTCTATGATTGTGGTACCAAAAATTGATAGTGGCATTCCTAATTTTGTGTAATGTTCCTCACAAACTTCTAAAATAATACGAAACATTTTCCATAATCTTTGTCCATTATTAGTCTTAAAGTTGAGTTGATAGGTTTTGATTTACCTGAACAAGGATGAACATATGTTTGGCTTGGAAGTCGAAGATTCTTACAACAATTTTCTAGTTAATCATTATTACATTGTTGCATCTATGAAAATAAGCAGTAGAATAAAGTTCTAACTAACTTTTACTATGTATAATAACAGTTAATTGTTGTCGTTATCTGTTCTTGATTCTGAGTGAAGATTTTTATCACACCCTCTCCCAGTTTATCCTTTAAAATCGAAAGGGGACATGATGGTAGCAGTTACCGACATACTGGCCAACACTTACTATCTAAGTTAAATGAAACCTGCTTAAAACCTTGGTATGCAAAAACGACTTAGCAGTAAATCAACTATGGCTTTAACCAGCAAAACAACTTAAATACAATTCCAAAAAAAAAACAAAAAAAAAAAAACAAAACAACAGATGTCCAACAAACAGCACAAGAATGAATATGGGTCCAAAAATAAGTTTTACAAGTCCCAGACTTCTCTCAAAATATTTGTAGATCAAACAACCATAACCTAAGCTTCTTCCTCCTAACTGAGCTTTGAGTACCAAGCAACAATGGGTTCAATCGCGAGGAAACTGACCGCTACCTGGGAAAAATGAAAACATTTGAAAACGATGAGCTGGTTGCCCAATGAGTGACTCATAGAAATACAATTCGTCTCAAGCCTTTCATATAGAACTACCTACGTGCACGTGAAGTATACTAAGTATTGTCAACACCTTAAGTACTTGCTCTGATACCTTTTATACCTTCGGTATCCGGTTTATTAGAATCGTAACATTCATAGAAGATTTGAGTACCATAAGGTTAGGCATAGCACTTACGTACTTTCGCCATAAGAGCATTATCACAATTCGACATGCATGCTTCACGAATTATAAACATGTAGTTTGCATTACCTTTCCATTCAAACATCATGTTGAATATATGCCATGAATCCTTTTAAAACATAAGTATAAACTTTAGTTACTTCGAAAACCCATGAACGCTAGCATGAAATTGTGAAACCCGGATCTCCATTTTCCTACTTAAGTAAGTGATTAAGGGGTTAATTAGGAGGAAGTTAAATCCTATGTTATGTAAATAATCTAATAATTTTACAATTTTCATAATAATTGTAATAATTGTCACCTTCTGTGGATCAACAATTAGTAAGGGTGAATGTAAACTATAATGGTTAGGTATTATAGTTAGGATAACCATATTTAATTCTGGAGTACGAGTAGACAGGACCCTAAAAGGATAAAAGAAGAGAAAATCTTGAAGACTTAAATCCTGAATAGTGAAGAATGGATTGAAGAACTGAGGAAAATATAGAAAATTAGGGAAAATTCGTGTGGAAGTTGCACAGAGATAAACCATATTCTCAATAGCTAGCAAGATTGGAGGAAGTTGGAGAGAATGGAGAGAGCGAGATTAGAGCGAGAGAATGGGAGAGAGCGAGACTGGTTGAGCGAGAGAATGGGAGAGAGCGAGACTGGCTGAGTGAGAGAATGGGAGAGAGCGACACTACCGAGATCCAAGCTAGTGAGAAGGCTAGAGAGAGCGAGATATTTAGCGATAGTGGAGAAGCGAGAGTTTGAGCGAGAAAGTTGGAGAGAGTGAGAGTGGAGAGAGCGAGATTGTGAGCGAGAAAGTGGGAGAGAGCGAGAGTGGAAAGAACGAGACCAACGAGAAAGTCGGAGAGAGCGAAAGCAGCCTGAACACCTCATTCGAACGTCATGCCCACGTGATGGATGAAAGCCGCCTATGCATCGAACGGCCGGGCATTTATGCATTGAACTTGGCCATGATCTTATAGATTATGCATTGAAAACCCTAAATTGAATACAAACAAAGCTCGAAGACGTAATGGCAAATGTCAATTAAAATTTAGGTGTCCGATTAAGAGGAATTCTTAAATCCTAAAAAATTGTGTTGGATGCGTTTGGGAAGAACACTTTGAACCAAGGTGAAGTTAGCTTACGTTAATAAAGGGAGGATTAAACATTTGGCCATGTAGCCAAGTAGGTGGTGTCAACACCATAGGAGGTTTGGACGCATATAAATAGAGCCGTTAGGATTTCATTTTCAAATCACAAATCATAAAATTCGTAAAAAGAGGGGGAGAATAGAGTGCTTCATAAATACTGTAAAGCCATGATATTGTTTGTGTGTGACTGTGGAAACTGCGATTATGCCCGGGATGTGGTTAGCATGCTTAACAAAAGGTGCTTGGTAGAAAATAATGGTCGGCTTCGGTCAGCGGGAAATAATAGTCGGTGACGATCGGCGGGAAATATGGTCAAGTACCTAAGCATGACTAGCGATATAAATAAAATGATCGATGTGCACATTGGAGGGAATTGGGGTCATAGGAAGGTTTCCATAGGTGATTGCATTGATTCATGATATGATGCCACGTATAGCATTTTGGAATAAAGGTTAATCATTGCATGAATAAATCCATGATCATGCATGAGTACACTGTGATTATTATTATGTAATTGATTTCCCAAAAATGATGATTTTCAAAACGATTTTCATCTTTAAAAGAACCACTCACTGGGCTTAGTAGCTCACACTCTTCAAAATGTTTTCTTAATTCCCCCCAGGTAGCGGAAGATAGGAGTTCCAGAGTGCTGCTAAGGTCAAGGTCTACCACGTGCCCCAATTACAATTTCGGAGGGTTTTTACAGTTGTCGTTGTAAACTTTTGTTAAGTCCTTAAGTTGTATAAACGTTATATCACTGTCGTAATAAAAGATGGGCCTATTTAATCTGTTATAGTTTATCTCTTTGACTTAATCATTCCGCTGTGTATAAGTTATAATATGGTATCAGAGTTATTCCGTAATAATCATTAGGTAGTAAGTGTTAGCTCAAGGGTTGATAACTACTGTAGTCGCATCCCTCTCTCAGGCTGAGAAGGTGGTCTGAGGCGGGGTGTGACAGAAATTCACTTGGAACGCATGTTCCTGTTATATATATATATATATATATATATTTAAAAGATTTCGTCACTCACGGGTCTCTAGACTTGATTTTTCCTAGGCTTGGTAGGCCTCTCCAATGGAAGTCACTAATGAGTTATTTTATGAGGTGGAATTATGGATGAAATGTGGTGATCAAAATTGCGTTGAGAAACAAGTTTTCTCAGTGAAATCCAAGTATAAAACCCATTGAGTTTCTTTTTAAGTCCATGGTCGAACTCAGGGACTTGGGAAAACAATATGTGATGGTAATTTTTCAGAAAGACTTTGTGGTAACCAAATAAATCAAGTAGTTGTTTGGATTGTTGTTTGTAGTAATAAAAATAAAAAAATGTGGCGGAGTTTCGTAAAGAGTTGATGAAACGGAAAATGAAATGAGTATGCGGTGAACTGGTTGAGAAGGGTTTGGCTAACACTTCCTAGGATGCGTTCATGTTATGCGATCATGCAGCATACATACAATAGCAAACCGTTTCTCGACACGAAGGCTACGGCTTTTAATACTAGAACACATGCGATATATGCGATGAGTCTGTAGGACCTACACATAAGCCTCTATTCTTATCCATGCAATTACAAAATGACACACACACAAATAAGGCGACCACATAATATCATAACCTATCTCTAGGGTGCATGCGATGCATGTTGGCAAACAGAGCTTATCTCTAAGTCCCTGTCTCTTGTTTATGCAGATCTAATCTTGCTCTCTCGAGTCTAGATTCTAACCTAGCTCTCTCAAGTCTTAGGTTTTTTCTTTAGACTCTCTCTCGAGTAGCTCTAAAGGGATGTCGGGCATAGCATAAAATAAGATAATCGCAAGCAATGAAGATCTTAGGTCATGTTAGCTTAGTTCTTCTAAACCCATTCAACAAGTTTAGCTACTCATGCATACTAAGAGAGTGAACAGATGTAGAATAAGAACTTCCATTGTATAAATCTAAAGTTAAAGTACAAAATAACAATGCAAGAAGAGGATAAAGAGCCTGGTAGTAATTTCTTGCTTCCCAGGCTTTTACAATGTCTTTTCTACTCTTGTTCAAAAGATAATCTCGCTCTCGCGAGAGTCGGCCCGCTCTCTGCTTTCCACGCCTCCAGGTTCCCTCTCGAGTTGCCCTGAGTGATCTTCCGGCGTCTCTTCCCTTCTCTCACTCCGCCTTCTAAAAATAAAAGAAAACTATGAACACGACTAAAGATATGAACAAAAACTTGCTGAACTGCTGAACCCCTTTTCTGAAGGATGCCTTCGGTATTTATAGAGTTTCGGGGTGAAGGGTGACTTTTCTCTTATGATTGCACAGATGGGATAGCTTTGATTCTCTAACTGATGCGCCGAATATTTTTCACCGAAAAGCTGAGTGTACTTGTTACGTTAGCGGCTTGTTAACTTAATTCGGATTCGACTGTCATCAGTTTTCTATCCCATCGTGATTAATTATGCTTTTCACCCAGATGCGCCCACCAAGTTGAGCCGGCTCTATGTTGCAATCCTTCTTGAGCAAATGTTTGTAAACACAAATCACCGCAAAGCCTTGCGGTAATGCTGCGCTCGACCATTGATTCCTTGTGATCGTGCCTTCCGCCTTGCATGAACGCATTTTTAGCATAAAAATAAAAAAGTTAACTATTTTTATGCGATGAACGCATGCAACCGCAATGTTATGAACTTAATGCTTTTTGGACACAATTTAACATATCTTATCAACGCAAACCTTCATTGTTTAATAAGTTAGCACTATAATAACGTGCATTTTTGCCAATTATCATACCCCCAAATTTAAACAATGCTTGTGATAACTTGTAGAAATACAAGTTATTTATACTGTTTTATTTAGATATTGCAGCAAAAAGAAAGAAAAGTTGCGTCGATAGTATAAAAATTGGCTAAGAAATGGGAGAATTATAAAATATGGTCAATACACCCACTAACACCATTGCGATAGTAGAATAGAGTGTTTCAATTTCTGTTTCACAGGAAATCAGTCACCGCATGTGTTAATAGCTTAAAGATAAAATAAACAACGCATCTATGTCGCATTGTGCCCATCATTCAGGAATGAAGAGATGATCAACGCAATGACGGCACATGCGACAATCGATCAAGAGCTTAGCGATCAACGCAAATTCAATCGCATGCAGTAATCAAAAACAACACCGCATGCAGCGATCGATCAAAAATGTAAAGACCAACGCATTTGCGGAGGATTCTGACAAATGTATTACTTTCAGCTATGCATTTCTGATGGGTTGATTGCATAACAGAATGAATATTCACTCTACCATTTCAGGAACTACCATAACCATAAAGTGGGGACCACAAAGTCAAAGAGCCAAGCTTCACCTATGAATAGCTTTTGCAAATTCACTGAAAAATATACATGAATACATAGAGACGTGAATATATCGATTCTGAGAGAGAGACTGGTCTGAGGCGACTTACAGAGTAGATCCGGGATAATCACGAGATAAGGCCAAGAGGTGAGTCTCCGAGCAAGAAATCCTTCCAATCCTCGACGTTGAAGTTCTATGCGAAGGTCATTTCTACCAGAAGAGCAAGCCTGAGAGGGAATCTCTCCTCTCCATTACTTCCACATGCCGGCAAGCAAAACCTCCGTTTGGAATCTGTGTCAAGACATTGACACTCCTTCTGTATTTGTTTCTAATCTCTTTTTCATCATCTGTATTCATCTTCTGTAATCTTTCATTCATACCATATATCGAATGTTTAATTCTATAATTAAAGGTTATGATAATTACCATTGTCATCTCTCTGTATATTTTCGTTCTTCCATAATCCATTTTCTCCATGATGTTATCCTAATTCCCTGGGTAAATAGAAAGAATTAAGCGAGTGAGTTAATTGTGTTAAGGAAATAATTAAGTTTAGCTAAAGCATGCTCGATGGCATCTTCACCTGTGAGAGCAGAAGTGAAGATGTTATTTCGCCTATTGAGAGAAGTTTGGAAGAATGCGTTAACTAAAGCGAGAAGTACTTCCAAAGATGGAAGCAACCTTGTGTTCATCATGTCCATCCTTGTTTCACCATAGAGATATGGGAACACGGCTGGTCACTGAGAGGTGTACGCCAAGAGAAAGCAGAACCTTAGTTGCATCTTTAACGCAATTTACAAACTTGCGATATTTTTACTATGTACTCTTTTCCTTTCTGATTCATTCATAAAGACTTGCCATCGCATCCCACGATTCTTTGTATAACTTCACAGTCAGTTCTTAAACTCAGTATCATGTATCACGTATCTTGTATCTTGTATCATATTAGTTTAGGTTTTATTTTATCAACGAAATTTACATTATTGTATAAACAACTGTTCTTTATTAATTGTTAAAATCGGTCGCATATACCACATTAGTAACAAATTAACGAAAACAATCCCTGTGTTCGACCTCAGATTATTCTGAGAAACTTGCGTTGGAATTATACTTTGTTTCAGCACAAGGAAACTTGTGACACACATTACTCCATTGCATACTACGAGCATAGCATTAATAACGCATATATTTAGACGTAGTATCACATAAAATTCTCTTTAACGCATATATTTCTTCATTCATTCATATTCATATTTGTCCCCATGCTTAAAGTTAAAGACATAAATTCATCGTGTAGCTTGTCTCCAAGCATAAGTTAAAGATTTCCTTTAGAAAGTCGACCGCAAATCTATTTTCCTAGATTTCTCAAGGATACTCCATTCAAATTCTATACACCAAAATTTCCTTAATTCTTATTCAAGTCTCTTCTTAAAATATTTCTAAGACCTAGGGACCGCAAGCTTAACCTTCAAAATGACTTTACTAGATTCCAAGACATCGCATGATTTATTTCAAAAAAACTTTTTCATTGGGGTGTTAAATGATTTTTATCCTTGCATATTTTTTAAATTATTATTTTTTTTTCTGACCTTCCACTGATCCAAGTGCTTCACCTTCGTTTTGGCTTGCCCCCACATGTATCATGCGGACATCCAACTATGAGCAAGACATTCTTTCTCAGACTAAACTTGTACCTACTGGGCAGTGGAGTTGCGTTCATTTATTCATGCATCAATCCTGGCGACTTACTTTCGTTTTGGCTTGCCCCACGTATGTCATGCGAACATCTAACTACGGGTAAGTGCCTTTCACAACTTAACTCTTATCAATATGGGTTTCCTATTGCGTTGATAGTGGAGTTGTTATTCTCAAAGTTTTCCTCTCGTTCATTTTTTTTTTCATAGAGCTAGAAATAGCAAGGTCGAAAATAAATACCTCATCCCCAAATTTAAAATGCGGCAATGTCCTCATTGCCAAAAGATTGAAAGAAGGCATGCGATGTTCTTAGGAAGTTTGGTAAAGGGTCAGTTTAAAAGAAAGCTAGTAGAGCACTAACTTCTAGAAATATTCCAAGAGGTGACTGTCTTAAAATTAAGTTGACTCTAGTATATATGAAAGAATAGAAGCATGTGTTTCATCATTGAAATCATAATTGGCAAAGAGAAATCATGCGGAAACTTATTAAATTTATCAATATGAAATGATTGTGGTAATCAAAGAGGATGCGGTGATGAAATTTTCAAAGTTAAAAATGCGATGTGATAGTGCAGAATTTGGAATAAAGCGAAGGAAAAATACAACCCCCAAATTTGTGCTGTCGCCCGCATTGTTTGTTGATGCATCCTGCTTTGCGGTAATCTATCTTCTTGTGATTGCGGTGATGGAATAATATAAGTTGCTTCTTCATGTAATGCCTCCACAATCATTTGCCTCAATTGTTGCATGAAAAATAGTGAGATGGTCAAATAATATTAAACAAAACAAACTCTTTTACTGCAACTGGTTATTATTTTTTTTAGAATAATATAAAGAACTGAAAAATATAGTGAAATGAAAATTCGGAGGAGTAGAGAAAAGTTGAAGATTTCATGATTCTAACAAGTTATTCACAAAATTTGCATCCCTGATGAATTTCGATCGTCTGATAGCACAGGGACCTCCTACTTCTTTCTTATTTAGAGTTTCTCAGTTCCACAGAGTCGACTTGGCAATTTCAGCCTTCTTCTTGATACACTTTTACTCGTTGCCCATTAACTATGAATATGTTGGTTCCGTCGGCATTAGATAATTCGACCGTGCCATGCGGGAATACCTCTCTAACTATGAATGGTCCGGACCAACGTGACTTTAATTTCCCAGGGAAGAGCTGTAGTCGTGAGTTGATTAGTAAGACCCTCTGCCCGACTTGGAGGTTCTTGCCATATATGTGTTTGTCGTGCCAACGCTTTGTGTGCTTCTTGTAAATCTTTGCATTCTCATATGCGTTAATCCTCCATTCCTTCAGCTCGACCAATTGAAGTTTCCTCGCTTCTCCTGCTTTCTTCAAGTCAAAGTTTAGCTTCTTTACCACCCACAATGCTTTGTATTCCAGCTCCAGAGGCAAATGACACGCATTACCAAATACCAATGCATACGAGGACATACCTATGGGTGTCTTAAATGCAGTCCGGTATGCCAACAATGCATCGTTGAGCTTTGTGGCGCAATCCTTTCGCGAAGGCCTTACCACCTTCTCAAGTATCAGCTTGATCTATCAATTGGACACCTCGACCTGACCATTCGTCTATGGATGGTATGTGGTGGCCACTTTGTGGAGAATGTTATATTTGCACAGCAGTTCCTTGACAGTATGATTGACAAAGTGGGACCCTTCATCACTTATTATGGCACGTGGAGTGCCAAACGAGTGAAAATGTTTTTCTTCAGAAATTGAAAGACCACCGCCGCACCGCTTGCGACACATGCCACTGCTTCTACCCACTTGGATACGTACTCGACGGCTAACAAAATATAATTTTTACCATTCGATGGAGGGAATGGTCACATGAAATCGATACCCTAGACGTCGAACAACTCTAGTTCCAAAATGGTGTTCATAGGCTTTGCATGTTTCCATGAAATATTACCTGTGCGTTGGCACCGGTCACACTTCATCACGTAGTCAGCTGTATCCTTAAACAATGTTGGCCAATAGAATCTACTCTGTAATACTTTGGCTGCGGTGCACTATCCTCCAAAGTGCCACATTATGGTGAGTCATGACATTGCGATAATATGCGTTGTTGAGCAGCATTTGGTATGCATAGTCGCAGAATCTGGTCTGCACCCTTTTTATACAGATTTGGCTCGTCCCAAAAATATAATCTGCATTCGTACTTGAGTCTCCTTTTCTGGTGGTCAGTATAATCCTAAGGGAATTGCTTGCAAACCACATAGTTGACTATGTTAGCATACCATGGAAATTTTTCAATCTGAAATAGCTGCTCATCTTGGAACACCGCACTCACTTCTGATTGATTGCGGTCAACCTCTAGGTTTTCCAATCTAGATAAGTGATTCACAACTTGGTTCTTCGTCCCCTTGCGATCAATTATTTCTATGTCAAATTCTTGGAGGAGGAGAACCCATCTGATCAACCTCGGCTTCGCATCCTTTTTTGTCCTTAAATAGTTTTATCGCCGAATGATCAGTGTGGATGAATACTTTTGTTCCCAGCAAATATACTCTAAATTTTTCCAACGCAAAAATTACCGTAAGTAGCTCTTTTTCTTTGGTGGTGTAGTTAGTCTGAGCAGGATTCAACGTCTTACACCATATGCGATGGATGTAATATTATTTCTCTCTTCTGTGCCAGAGCTGCTCCCATTGCATACCCGCTTGCATCGCACATTAATTCAAAAGGAAGTGTCCAATAAGGTGCGATTAACACAGGTGCAGTTGTCAGTGCATCCTTCAAAATCCTGAATGCGTTGAGGCAATTGTTGTCAAAATCAAAATTTCTTTCATCTTCCATCAATGTACTCAGCAGTCGTGCTATTTTCAAAAAGTCCTTGACAAAGCGTCTGTAAAATCCGACATGCCCCAAGAAATTTATTATAGCCTTTACACTTGTTGGAGGTGGAAGTTTTCCATTGCTTCTATTTTTTCTTTATCCACCGCCAACCCATCCCGAGATACCTTGTGCCCCAGCACAATGCCCTCCTTCACCATAATATGGCATTTTTCCCAGTTAAGAACAAGATTCGTCTCCTCGCATCTTTTCAATATCTTCTCCAGGTTGGCCAAACAAACTTCGTAGGTGTGCCCATAGATAGAGAAGTTGTTCATGAAGATTTCAACGAGTCCTCAAGATATTCTGAAAAATGGCCATCATGCACCTTTGGAACGTGCTCGGCGCATTGCAGAGGCCGAATGGCATGCGGCGAAAAGCGAAAGCGAATGTTCCATTTGGGCAGGTGAATGTGGTCTTGTCCTGATCTTCTGGAGCAATCATAATCTGGTTATACCCGGCATATTCATCTAGAAAGCAATAGAAGTCATTTCCGGCCAGACGATCCAACATTTGGTCAATGAAAGGTAGAGGGAAATGATCTTTCTTTGTTGCCACATTTAGCTTGTGGTAGCCCATGAAAATACGCCACCCAGTGACGATTCTTTGCGGTATCAGCTCATTATTTTCATTGGGGACTACCGTCATGCCACCTTTCTTCGGCACGCACTGCACGGGGATGACCCACGTGCTGTCTGGTATTGGATAAATAATGCCTGCATCTAACCACTTGATGATCTTCTTTTTAATGACCTCTTTCATCGTAGGGTTGGATCTGCACTGATGTTCGATTGATCCATTCTTGTTATCTTCGAGATGAATTCGGTGCATTCAGTATGCGGGGCTAATTCCTCGAATGTCTGCGAGCGTCCAGCCAATCGCTTGCACATGTTTCCTCAGAATGCTCATCAATGCATTCTCCTGTCTTCATTAAGTTTAGAGGAAATAATGACTGGCAGCTTTTCATTCTGCCCCAAAAATGCATACTTTAGGTGATTCGGTAGGGTTTTCAATTCCATTATTGGTGGTTCTACTAAGGACTATTGCGTTGTTTTTCTTTCTTCTTTTACTATTGGCTCTTCTTCTTGGGTTGTGATCATCTCAACTTCCTTTTTTGTTTTTTCTATGATGACATTACATCTCACAATGGATGCACTTGCATCATTTTCTTCATTCTCTTCATCAAGCTTTTCTTCTTCAGTCAATTTCTGGTCATCGTCGGATTCATGCAGGTCTTCTTCGTCAAGAAAATTCATGGCACAGATGATGTTGAACTTGAGCATCTGTTCATTTATGCTCAAAGTGACCTCTCCTTTGTGCACATCAATCTAGGCACGACCTGTTGATAAAAATTGTCGCCCCAGAACGATGGGCACATCTTTGTCGGCTTCGTAATCTAAGATGATGAAGTCGGCTGGTAAGATAAATTTGTCTATGGTGACCAGCACGTATTTCACCTTCCCCTATGGATGCACTAGAGATCTATCTGCAAGTTGGAGAGTCACAGTCGTGGGTGCAAGTTGCCCCACATTCAGCTACTTAAAGATCGACAGAGACATCAAATTGATGATGGCTCCAGGCTCACACAATGCTTGCCCGATGTACAGTCCTCCAATGGAGCAAGGTATAGTAAAGCTCCCAAGATCGCTCATCTTCGGTGGGATTATTGATTTCGAGCTTTGTGTTAAAGGCACCATGGAAAACTTAATAGTGCCCCTCTTCTTGGTTACAATATCCTTCAGAAACTTCGCGTATGCAGGCAACTTCTTAATCGCTTCATTAAATTGAATATTAATATGCAATTGTTTTAACATAGTCATGAAGTGTTGGTACTGTACCTCGTCATTTTTTTTCTTTCTGAGTCTCTGTGGGAAAGGTGGCAACTACACTCCCACGATCCCCTTTTCTGTCGGCTTTGAGGTGGATGCAACTTCTGGTTCTATCACTTCTTTTTCTCTTTCTTCTTCTTGAGTCACCACAATCTCTGGTTCCAATGCAATGGGAGCAGTCCGGCTAGGCTCCTTTCTTTCTCCCTCCACAGTTTTTCCACTATGCAGTGTCACGACTTGACATTGCTTTTTACCTTATCCCCTTGTGTTGTGTGGGAGTTCTGTTGAACTCGGCAGGGCCCCTTGTGGTATGTTCTTTAGCTCGCTCGCAATTTGGCCCATCTGTAATTCCAGATTGTGGATGGACGTCACCTAACTTTGAAGCACAGTTTCGTTTTTCTCTATATACTGCTTCAACAAGCTTTCTAAGGAGGAAGATTGCGACGGTTATGAGCTACTGGCTTGACTGCTTCTTTGACCGTTATTTTGCGGGAAGAATTCAGATAGCCCTTCTTTTTGTGCCACATATTGGAAATTCTGCTGCTGATTCAATGAAAAGTTGGGATGGTTTCTCCTCCCGCTTGAAAGATTTCCAGAAACTCGAGTCTTATTTCCTCTTCTTCTTTCGTGGTTGTAGGTGTTAGAAAATGGATTATTTTTCACAATGTAAATAGACTGTGGGTTCTGTGGGCATTCTTCCATTGCGTGTCCGTCACCGCAAGTCGCACACCTTGCGGCATTTTGATTAATTGCGTTTACTCGCCCAGTTTGCGATGTTGGGCTGTTAATCGTAATTCCCTGAATTAGGTTCATCATTGCGGTCATCTGACTCTGTAGTGAAGCAATAGCACTGTTGTTTGTGTCGTTATCCTCTATTCTCAGTCTCTGATCGCTTTCTCTCCATTCCTCATGATTTTTAGAGATGCGATCCAAGATGTTCTTAGCCTCGTCATACATTTTGTCTAGCAGACCACCAGCGGCTGCGGCATTGGCAGCGGTCTGCAAAGAAGAATTTAAACTGTAATAAAAGATTTCCATTTAAAGGCAGCCAGGTAATCCGCTGTGTGGACAGTCCCTGACCAACCGCTTAAACCTCGCCCAGGCATCACTGAGCGATTCATCCATGTCTTGTTCAAAATTGGTTATTAGTTTCCTTCGTCTAGAATTTTCAGTAAGTGGGACATATTTCTTCATAAACTTCTCTATGACCTATTCCCATGAAGTGATCTCTCCTGGCTTGAGGGAATACACCCATTTTCTTGCCTGATCACATAGAGAAAATGGAAACAAAGTTACTCGAACTTCTTCCGCAAGGATGTTTGGGAACACAAAAGTGTTGCAGATTTCTATAAAGCTACGGAGGTGGGCGTGCGGGTCCTCGTCATGTTGTCCTCCGAATTATCCTACAGTCTGGATCATCTACAACATCACCGGTTTCATTTCAAATTGGCTTCCATCAAGGGCAGGCCTCATGATTCGTGCAGAGAAATCATCGAGGTTTGGCAATGCATAGTCCCTAATGGGCCTATTACGATCGTTTGCAGGTAGGATTGGATTCGCCATGACGTTGTTTTCGTTTGGTACTCCGTTTCTAGGTTGCTTCGTCATATCTTCTTTATCTAGTTGTTGTTGTTGGCGACTGTCTCTTAGTCTCCGTCTAAACGTCCTCTCAATCTCCGGGTCGTAATTCACCAGAGATTAAGAGTCTACAAAGAATTCAGAAAAATTACCGTTAGCACATTGATTTGCCAAAGTCCCCGACAACGGTGCCAAAAACTGGATGCGTTATTTTATGAGGTGAAATTATGGATGAAATGCAGTGATGAAAATGCATTAAGCAACAAGTTTTCTATGTGAAATTCAAGTATAAACCTGGCTGAGTTTCCTGGTAAGTCCAGGGTCGAACTCAGAAACTTGAGAAAACAATATGCGATGGTAATTTTTAGGAAGACTTTGCGGTAACCAAATAAATCAAGTAGTTGTTTGGATTGTTGTTTGCGGTAATAAAAATAAACAAATGCGGCGGAGTTTCGAAAAGAGTTAATAAAACGGAAAATGTGATGAGTATGTGGTGAACGGGTTGAGAAGGGTTCGGCTAACACTTCTTAGGATGTGTTCATGTTATGCAATTATGCAGCATACATACAATAGCAAATCGTCTCTTGACACGAAGGCTACGGCTTCTAATACTAGAACGTATGCGATATACGTGATGAGTCTGTAAGACCTACACATAAGCCTCTATTCTTATCCATGCGATGAAAAAATGACACACACACAAATAAGGCAATCACATAATATCATAACCTATCTCTAGGGTGCATGCGATGCATGTTGGCAAATAAAGCTTATCTCTAAGTCCCTATCTCTTGTTTATATAAATCTAATCTTGCTCTCTCGAGTCTAGAGTCTAACCTAGCTCTCTCAAGTCTTAGGTTATTTCTTTAGACTCTCTCTCGAATAGCTCTAAAGGGATGTCTCGCAAGCAATAAAGATCCTAAGTCATGTTAGCTAAGTTTTTCTCAACCCATTCGACAAGTTTAGCTACTCATGCGTACTAAGAGAGTGAACAGATGTAGAATAAGAACTTCCATTGTATAAATATAATGTTGAAGTACAAAATAACAATGAAAGAAGAGGATAAAGAGCCTGGCAACAATTTCTTGTTTCCCAGGCTTTTACACTGTCTTTTCTACTCTTGTTCAAAAGATAATCTCGCTCTCTGCTTTCCACGGCTTCGGGTTCTCTCTCGAGTTGCCCTGAGCAATCTTCTGGCGTCTCTTCCCTTCTCTCACTCTGCCTTCTAACAATAAAAGAAAACTATGGACATGACTAAAGCTATGAACAAAAACTTGCTGAATTGCTGAACCCCTTTTTTAAGGATGCCTTCAGTATTTATAGAGCTTCGGGGTGAAGGGCGGCTTTTCACTTATGATTGCACAGATGGGTGTTGTGAAAACGCTGAGGTGTGTGATGTTCTATGCTTGAAATGATGCGATACTACTTCTAGATATGCGTTAATTATGGATGTTCACGTAGTATGCCATGCGTTGTCACAAGTTTCCTTACGATGGAACCAAGTGTAATTCCACCGCAAGTTTCTCGGTGTGATTCGAGGTCGAACACATGGACTGTTTTAGGTTATTGTTGTATGTTCATGATATTTGTGACCAGGTTTTTCAATCTTTAAAAATCTGTTTGTACAAGTATTAAAATTGCGGTAAAATAAAGTAAAGCAGTAAAAATGCGATAATAAAATAAAAATACAGTAAATCTAAGCTTGATGATACAAGATACAGGCTTCATGTTACAAGATGCTGGGGTCAAGGCTGGCTATGAAGGTTATGCAAAGAACGTGGAATGCGGTGGCAAGTCTTATAAATAGAATAGAAAGAGAAAGATAAGTAATATAAACAGCGAAAGTTCTCAATTGCGTTAAAGCTAGAAATACTGTTCCGCTCTTCTCTTGGCGTACACCTTTCAGTGATCGGCCACGCTCCCACATGTCTGTGGTGAAACAGAGAATAACGTAATGAACGCAAGGTTGCTTCCATGTTTGAAAGTAATACTCGCTTTAGTTAACGAATTCTTCTAACCTTCTCTCGATAGATCAGAATGGCATCTTCACTTCTGCTCTCACAAGTGAAGATGACGTCTAGCATGCCTTAGTTAAACGTATTTTATATCTTTAACACAGATTAAGTACTTTTTTAATTCATATTAACTATCAAGGAATTAAGAAAACATCATGAAGAAAGTGATTAACGGGTGAATGGAAATAGACAGAGAATGGAATATGAAAGCTATCAAAACATTTATTATGTCTATTAAGCATTTGATACATGGTGTGTGAATGAAGAAATAAAGAGAAAGTGAAATACAACGATTAATGAGATAGAACAAATACAAACAAGTGCCAATGTCTTGGCACAGATTCGATGGAGATCTGCTTGCCGGATAGGATTGATCTGATGGTAGGAAGAGCTTCCCTCTCAGGCTTGCTCCACCGATAGCAGAGATCTATGCACAGAGGTTCCAATCGGGTCTTCTTCCCAAATTTCTTCACTTATGCATTCAGCTCAGCCGTTTCTCTCAACACTTTTGCAGCAATTAGCCCCGTATCAAGTAGCATGAGTTTTCTCTGAAATCTATGGGGTATTTATAGGTGCAAGTCTTTGACACCGGCCTTGTGGTCCCCACTGATTGTTATGGTAATTTCGAAGATGGAGGAATAATTATTTCTTCTGTTATGCAATCAGACCGTCAATTCTGCACAACCGTTAGTTGTACACGTGTCTCAATTTTCCGCTTTTGCGTTGCTCAGCTACATCTTTCGATTGTGGATTTGCATGTGGTGTTGTTTTTATTACTGCATGCGGTTGAAATATAGCTATGGATCGACTGTCGCATTGCGCCATTATTGCAGTAATAGTCTCTTCATTGTTGATTGACGAGCACAATGTGACTTTGATCAGCTTCTCGTGAGCCTTGGGCGCACGCGATGACTTGGTTTCCTGCAAAACAGAGTAAAATTCGGCTTGTCTTCCATCTTTATGGTGTTAATGGGTGTAATTGCGATCATTTATAATTATTGTAATTATAGGCTAATTTTCATACAATCAGCACATATTCACTAACTTTTGGCCGCTATATCTAGATAAGGTGGCATAAATAACTTGTATTTCTACAATTATCAATGGGATGGCTTTAATTCTCTGGCTGATGCACGACTATTTGTCACAAAAAGCTGAGTGTACTTGTTATCGTTAGCAGCTTGTCAATTTAATTCGGATTCGACCGTCATCAGCTTTCAATCCCATCGTGATTAATTATGTTTTTCACCCAGATGTGCCCACCAAGTTGCGCCAACTCTATGTGGAAATCCTTCTTGAGCAGATGTTTGCGAACACAAATCACTACAAAGTCTTGTGGTAATGTTGCGCTTGACCATTGATTTATTGTGATTGCACCTTCCGCCTTGCGTCAACGCATTTTTTGCATAAAAATACAAAAGTTAACCGTTTTTATGCGATGAGCGAATGCGGCCACAATGTTATGAACTTAATGCTTGTTGGACACAATTTAATATATCTTATCAATGCAAACCTTCATTGTTTAATAAGTTAGCACTGTAATAACCTAAATTTCTACCCGTTATCAGTAACTCTTACACATAAAATAAGAACTTTAGTTTCTACTTTGGTCTCCCTTTTGAGACTACTCTTTTTAACCAAGCTTATAATTAGTAAGAAGTTGCCTGTTCGCCCACAACTTCTAGATTTTAAAATTCTAACATCAGTAACTTGAAAACCAAAACTCATTTTAAGAATGTTCCTTTTTCAAACGTGCTCAGAATTTTGTTAAAAATGTTACACCAAAGATTCAACATAAAACTCCTTGTGGTTTAACCTGGGCCTTTAAATCTCTCCTGATGGCCCTAAATCGCAACTCTCTGCTTGAACAAAGATTCTAGGTTTAACTTCCAAAATATGTAACGTGAACCTCAGACCTTATGTTGCAAAAGTTTCTTCTACAAACTTGCTTCAAATAGTGTTAAAATAATACCTTAAATTTTCAGCTTGAAAATCCAAGTGGTTCGGCCTAGATCTATGATTCTTCGTCGAGTGCCCAGAAACACCTGAAAATGAACCTTCATCTATTCCTTCCCTATTTGGCCCTCTTTCAGGCAAGAAATCCCTTACAAAGGCTCGATTTAAGAACTAGACTCATAGAGCTTTCCAACGATAGTAGGATCGTCTGATTTGCTCGAAGGAATCGTCCGAAACGAGCTCTTAAAATTCTCTTCCCTTTTTATACTACTGCCCAGCCCTTTCGCATGAAATCTCCTTAAGCCACCTCACCCACTAGTGGAGATTAAGAGCCCAGGTTAAGCCATCTGTCCGTATAACTAAAAGAAACGTTGAAAACTGAGCGTTTCGAGCAAACTCAATCCTCGATGGGAAAAACTCAATGGAGAAGGGTCATTACTCGATGGAAATTTCAATGGCTCTCTACTGAATGCTCGATGAGAAAGACTCGATACTCGATGGGAGTCTTTGTGCTGGATGGCTAGCTCGATGCACGTTCCTTACTCGATCTCTCGTACTCGATGCGCATGCTTCCTCAATTTCTCATACTCGATGCTTGATCCTTCCTCGATCGCTCACACTCAGTGCTCGACCCTTCCTTGATTGCGTAGACTCAATGCTTGACCCTTACTCGATTGTTTATACTTGACGCTTGACGGCATCTACTTGGTGCCTGCCTTATGCTTACTCGATACTCAACCACCACTCTTCACGACTAACACTTAGCCAGGAAGGCTTGATTAATAAGTATCTGAGAGTTAAGTTCCCAAACGTAGATTTTTCGTTCTTCAAACTTGTTCTTACCTCAAAACCCACAATTCCAATCTAGCTTAAATATTTAACCCCATTAATTTTCTTAACTCAAACAACAAACATAATTAAAAAAGGAGGGTAAGTTGCAGGTTTTACAACCTACTGGTGATAAAAATTTGAAAGCGCATATATGATGCATGTCTTAGGTTATGTATTTGTTCTCATGCGTCGGTGGTCATGAGTTGGAATGGAAAGTATGTGTTAATCTCGTATGCAATGACCATGCATTCCTCTCACAAGTTTTCTTGCTCTCTCGCCAAGTATAAAGAGATCGCAAGTTTCTTGGGTGCTTCGAGGTCGAACTCGGGGACTTGTAGCTAAATGTCATGAAGTAATGTGTTTGCGGCAAAGAATAAATAAATGTTGAGGGTTATTGGGTATACGCTACTCCTACTCCTAACTAACAGATCAAGTAGTGGAAGTATGACTGTAAGAGATAGAGACACGGCAACTATAGATAAAATGATGTGGATGTCTTCACCACAACACTAAGCTTGACCGGAAGGGTAACCCAAGCCAACGCATGCTATGCGATCATGCTATACACACTTGACGAAGACACATACGATGTATATGTGATAATGTCAAGAGGCCTTATTTCTATGTCTCTATTCCCACTCATGTGCTCTCACACATAAGCAAGATGTCTACATACCACCATATCCTATTTAAAGGGTGCATACGCTATGTAGTAGCAAACGGAGTTTATTCCTATGTCCCCATTCTTGCTTATGCGATCCAATTTGCTCTCCCGAGTCTAGATTTGGTTTTTAGAATACTCTTACAAGTATGCCTAAATGATGAATGATGCGCTCATAAGACAAGGTAATCACATAAAACATGGTTGACATAAGATTATTCCTATCTCTAGTGAACATTTGCTTACATTTCTTAATGCGATCAACTACTTATCCTCTTGAGCAGTTGGTTGCTGCTGATTCTGTTCGTAGAACAGCATTGCATTCGCTTATAGACAAGCATTGCTACAACTTCACACTAAGCAAATAGGATTTTCTCACAACACTCACGCAACACACACGTCTCGGTGGTTAGCTACATGCTTCATATGTCTATGCCGCATGATTAAGTATGCGATACTCTAGCAGTCTTACTTAGTAGTGCAATGAAAGTAAAGGATGCTAAGTAAATGAAGATGGAGATGGAATCGATGGAAAATATAGAAATTCAAAGATCACAAAATGTATTAATCTCTTAAGCCACAATGTAATACAATACAAGGATAGAAGAGAAATTGAGGGCCAGATGGAAGCAATGTCTTGTTTCCATCAGATGTGTGTCAAGGCTGCCAGTGGTGCCATGGATGGACGGTGGAGTAGACTCTCTCGAGATCTAACTCCAGCGAAGGCTTCGGTCGTCACTCTGAATGGTTGAGGGGATGAAGAACTCTCAAGACTATCTTCTCACACTTTGGTCTGGATCACAAGGATCCACCCGAAGGTAGCCTTCAGGTAGAGAACCTTGGATGATTTGAAGTTGTGCTCTCAGGCTTCTATTCATATAGCTTGAACGTAGACAGCATTTATGGACCTACTCTGAATCTGACACTCGTGGTGCGATGGTCCTTTTCTGAATCTCTGCTACTTGCGGCATGGTAGGTTGAATGTCAACATCATCTTTTTTATAATCCTAGTGTATGTGTTCATGTTGCATTCCAACAACCTTGCAATCGCCCTTTTATTATGGTTATTCTGTAGCCGCAATGTCCCTATGATGACCGCGTTCGCTTGATCGCTGCAACACCCATACGACGGACGCATGCGATAACTACATGCGATCGTCTTCGCGATAGCCTCGCGTCCGCGCATGCGATCGATTTCTGCATTTGCTATAAAAATAAACAATGGAAATCATAATAACGCATAAAAGTGGGTTAGCCAAGATTCTTAATGCTGATCGACGCAAGCTCATTTTCTCATGAATCCTTAGTATAATCACCGCATATTCTACTTAACAGACCTCATAATTCTAAAAAAAAGGCTTACAATGACGTAAATTTCTGCCCGTCATCACCGTTAAAAGAAATTTCGTCCTCGAAATTTACCTGTAGAAATCATTTGAAAAGTTGAGGATACTTCTTCATTTCTTTCTCCTCAGATTCCCACCTCGCTTCTTTAACTCCATGGTTGTTCCCCAATACCTTCACTAAAGGTATGGTTTTGTTCCTGAGCACCTGTTCCTTCCTGTCTAAAATCTGAACCGACCCGTCTTCATATGATAAATTTTCCTTGAGCTGAAATGGTTCTTTTACTAGTACATGTGTAGGATCAGGTATATACTTCCTCAACATTGATACATGGAACACGTTGTGAATACATGTTAGCTTCGGAGGTAAATGTAATTTATACGCTGTCGGGCCAACTCATTCTATAATCTCGTATGGTCCGATGTATTGAGGAGTTAGTTTCACTTTTCTTCCAAACCCGAGTACTCCTTTACATGGAGATAATCGAAGGAATATATGGTCTCCAACCTCAAATTCTAAATCTCTCATTCACTTATCAGCGTAACTTTTCTGCTTGTCTTGAGCTCTCTTCAAGTTTTCCCTGATAAGCTTTACAGTATCTGCCATTTGCTACACTAATTCTAGACCCAACAGTTTTCCTTCCTCTACTTCATTCCAACATACCCGGGTCCTGCATGGTTTGCCATACAATGCTTCGTATGGAGCCATGTCTATGCTTGAGTGATAACTATTGTTATACGCAAACTCGACCAATGGCAGTTGTGCATCCCAACTTCCTTTAAACTGCATAACACATGTTCTCAGCATGTCTTCTAGTGTCTGTATTGTCTGCTCGGACTGACCGTCTGTCTGTGGATGAAAAGCCGTTCTAAAAGGTAGCTTGGTACCCAAGGCCTTTTGCAAATTAGAGAGGAAAGTGCCTAGTTATGCTCTCCAATCATTTAGAACTGTAGCAAAAGGGATCCTTAAGAATTTAGTCTTACCCTTTTGGGTTGATGAAAAATAGAAGTTGTTTCATTTAAAAAATTGTTTATAAGTTTACTAATATATGTGAGAGGCTTTGGTAGGCAATTAATGGACACATGAATTTAACACATCAATACTTAAGATTATATGTATTGGTTAGTCAATAACATTATTAGCACCGATTAATTTCGTCCACTTTTATCAATCTTATCCACTTCCTGTTGTTTGAATTATAGCATATCAGTGAAACTGAGCTTGATTTAATTAACATACGAGTATCTTAGTAACCATAAAGTTTTTGGTTTGAATCCATACCCCAAGTGTAAGGTTTGTAAACTAAGTAAAAAACCTTGTGTTTTTTATTTATGAATCTTTTTATTACTTACGCTTTTATAAAAAGATAAAAAGTGGAGTTGATAGGTTTCGATTTACCTGAACAAGGATGAACATATGTTTGGCTTGGGAGTCGAAGATTTTTACAACAATTTTCGAGGAGGAAATTGTTAACCATAGCTACATCGTAGCATCAGTGAAAATAAGCAGTAGAATAAAGTTCCAACTAACTTTTACTATGTATAATAACACTTAATTGTTGTCATTATCGGTTCTTGATTCTGAGTAAGGATTTTTATCACACCCCCTCTCAGTTTATCCTCTAAAACCGAAAGAAGACATGATGAAAATAGTTACCAACCACTTGTCAGTGCTTACTGCCCAACTTTCTCAACCTGTTCCTTTGAATACTCAGTGTATTTGTCGCATAATTACTCTTTTCTCAAATCCGCCACATACTTTTTATACCATAAACAAAAAACGAACCAAACCATTGATTTAACTGTTACCACAAAATAATCTAAAAATTACCATTGCATATTGTTTTCTTTAGTCCCTGAGTTCGACCTTGGGCTTACCAGGCAACTCATAGGATTTATACTTGGATCTTACTGAGAAAACTTGCATTCTCAATGCATTTTCCATCAACGTGATCCCTACCATTATTTCATCGCATAAAATAACGCATCAAGTTTTTAGCACCGTTTCCGGGGACTTCGACAATACATTGTGCTAACTGTAATTTTCTGATTTTCTTTACAGCTTTCAATCTCTGGTGAATTACGACCCAAAGATTGAAAGAACGTTCTGAAGAAGATTGAGAGACAAATGCCAACAACAAGACAAAACTCCAAGAATGGCAGAACAACTAGAAGAAAGGGCTGCAAATGCAAATAATATAATGGTCAACCCCATCCTCCTGACAAATTACCACAATAGACCCATTTGGGACTATGCGTCGCCCAACCACTACGATTTCTCCCTAGGAATCATGAGGCCAGCACTAGACGAATCGAGGTTTGAAATGAAACTGGTTATGTTTCATATGATTCGAATGACCAGATAGTTTGGTGGAAAGCGTGGCGAGGACCCGAATGCCCATCTCTGGAGTTTTATTGAAATTTGCAACACTTTTATATTCCCAAATATCTCTACCTAGGGGGTTCGACTAACATTGTTCCCATTATCCTTATGCGATCAAGCAAGAAAATGGGCTTATTCTCTTCAACCAGGAGAGATAACATCGTGGGAATAAGTCATGGAAAAGTTCATAAAGAAATACTTCCCTCCAACAGAGAACGCAAGAAGGAGGAAGTTAATTACGAATTTTGAACAGGAAATTGACGAATCACTCAGCAATGCTTGGGCGAGGTTTAAGAGGTTGATAAGAGATCGCCCGCACAATGGCTTACCAGATTGCTTACAAATGGAGATTTTCTACCAAGGATTAAACACTGCATCGCAGACGGCTGCCAATGCGGCAGTAGCTAGTGGTCTGCTTGATAAAACTTATGAAGAGGCAAAAAATATGCTTAATCCCATTTAAAAAAATCACAAGGATTGAAGAGAAAGCGATCAAAGATTAAGAATTAAAGAAAGTGACCCGAATAACGGGGCCATCACATCCCTTCAGAACCAAATGACTGCGATGATGAGTTTGATACAAGGCATCGAAATTAATAGCATGGGAGCGCAAAAAGGGCAGGTCAACGCAATTGCCCAAACGACCATAAGTTGTGTCATCTGTGGAGAAGCACATTCAATGGCAAAATGCCCAGGAAATCCACAGTCAGTATGCTTCATAAAGAATAACCCTTATTCTGATACGTATAACCCCGGGTAGAGAAACCACCCCAATTTCGCGTGGAAAAATCAACAACAAACCTTTCAACTAGTGGCGCAAAACGAAGGGCCACCCGCGTTTTTCCCACGAACCAATGATCAAACGCATAACCAAGCCAACAGTTCGTAGGCACCGCAATCCTCATCCTTAGAGAGCTTGCTGAAGTAGTATATTTAGAAGAATGAATCAGTGCTTCACAATCAAACAACATCCATCCGAAACCTTGAAGTTCAGCTAGGACAGATCGTGGGTGAACTCAAAAATAGACCACAAGGAGCGTTGCCAAGCTCAATTGAGCTCCCTCGCAACTCTGGGGGTATAGAAAAGGAACAATGCTTAGCAGTCTTTTTGCTAAGCAAAAAAATGACAGTGGAAATAGGGGAGGAACCCATCACGACCAACTTGAATTTTGTGACAACCGAGGACCCGTTGACATTTGATTTAGAAGAGCCCAAGAAGATGAACCCAGAAGTTGCGTCCACCTTCAAGCCCCTAGAATGCGAGATAGAAAAAGTCCAGCTACCACCATTCCCGTAAAGATTGAAAAAGAAACAGAATGATGAAGAAAAGATCGCGACATTGGTAGTAACGCAAAATGCTATGATCCCACCAAAAATGTGCGACCCAGGAATCGTCACAATACCATGCTCAATTGGAGGGGTCTACATTGGTCAAGCACTATGCGATCTTGGGGCAAGTATAAATGTAATGTTGCTAACAATATTCAAACGATTGAACATGGGCAAACTCACACCCACGACGGAGACTCTTCTACTTGCGGACAGATCCCAAATACATCCCGAGAGAGAGTTGGAAGATGTCGCAGTCTCAATTGACAAATTCATCTTGCCAGAAGACTACATCATTTTGGATTATAAAGCGGACGAAGATGCGCCCATCATATTGGGACAACCATTCCTCTCGACCAGTCGCGCTCAAATTGATGTGCACAAGGGGGAAATAGTAATGAACGTCAACAAGGAAAAGCTCCGGATTAAGGTAGTCGAGATCCCAGAGGACCGAGAAAAGAAGAAAAAGTCGCCGTGGACGTAAAAAGTCCAACTTCAAATAAGCAGTCCCTGAGTTACTATGCGACTCAAACTCATCAGGGATGCTATCCTTTTGAATATCCTTTTTTCCGTATCAATGCTTCATGAATTTTCATTACCTTATTGTTATCTGTTATCGTATATTTGCGTATTTTTTTATATTAAAAAAAAGCGATCGCGATGAACGATCGTAATAAACGATTTGTTAACTTGGTTTTCTTTATTATTTGACCCTCTCAATGTTTTCGTAGCAACGATCGTGGTGAACGAATGTGGAGGTACTACATGAAAGACGCAACTAATTCATTCTGTCACCGCAATCGAAGAAAGCAGTTCGCCGCAAAGCAGGATGCATTCACAAATAATGCGGGCGACAATGCAAATTTGGGGGTTGTATCTTTCCTTGACTTTATTTATGCCAATTTTTGCACTATCGCATCGTAATTTACCTTTGATCATTTTAGAATCGCATCCTCTTTAGTCGGCGCAATCATTTAACGTTGATTAATTTAGTAAGTCACCGCATTATTTCTCTTTGCCAATTATGATTTCAATAATGAAACACATGCTTCTATTTTTTCGTATACACTAGAGTCAACTTAATTTTAGGATAGTTAACTCATAAAATATTTCTAGAAGTTAGTGGTCTGCCAGCTTTCTTTCAAACTGACCCTTTACGAAAGTTCTTAAGAGCATCACATGACTTCTTTCAATATTTTAGCAGTGAGGACATTGCCGCATTTTCAATTTGGGGGTGCGGTATTCATTTTTCACCATTGCTATTTTTAGCCTTACAAAAAAAATCATAACGTTGCGATCGAATCCTACTCGTAGTTGGATGTTCGCATGACACACGTGGGGGCAAGCCAAAACAAAGGTCGGAATCGTGATCAATGCATAAATAAATGATCGCATCACCTTGTAGACCTCCAAATTGCCCTGTGTTTTGTATCATCTGGAGCATGAATGGCTTTATTTCAAAGCATGTGTTCTCCTCAACCATTGGTCGTGAAATTCCAGGCGAGAAGTCGTAAAGATTCGGCACCGCATAATTTCTCATGGGGATATTGCGGTCAGCAGCAAGAAAGATAGGATCTTGCGCTGGCCGATTCGCCCCTTGATCTTCTTCGGGCCTCTCGTTGTTGTTTGCCATGTTTGCTCTTCTTCGCCTAACTCTATTCTGGCGTGCCCTCGTGCAAAAATTTTGCTCGATCTCCGGGTTAGCTTTGAATTCTAGATCTGTTCCAATACTCATAAATCGTCAGCCTGCTTTTCGTGATAAATAGACAATACAACAGAGATCTGTCCTGCAAAATACCACAAAGTATTCAACACTAACCATTACCAATCCCCGGCAACGGCGCCATAAACTTGTTGACTAAGAATTTGAATTAATTCTTTATCTATTGATTATTATGCATGCACTGTGATGATAGATCTTATGCTACAAACTCATGTTGCCATAAACTTGTGAGGATACGAATGGAATGTTATCTATCTATTACGCTGATGAATGAATGAATGATGTTCCTAAATGCGCTCAAGTGCTTTGCGATAAAGATAATTTTATGCAATACTACGTTCTAAGTATATGCGTTGATAGTGATATGCTCATAGTATGAGATGAAGAAGTGCGTGTCACAAGTTTCCTTGCACAGAAACCAAGTATAATTCCAACGCAAGTTTCTCAGAATGATCTGAGGTCGAACACGGGGATTGTTGTCGTTAAATGCGATACTTATGTGATACATGCGACGGATTTTAATAATGAATAAAGAATTTTGGTTTGTACAGAAATATAAATTGCGCTGAAAGTAAAAATGCGTTGATAAAGTAAATTTCTAAGCTACTACCATACATGATACATGATACAGGGGTCGAGGACTGGCTATGAAGTTGTACAAAAGTATCGATGAATGCGACGGCAAGTCTTATGCATGAGTCAGAAAGAAAAAGAGTAACAACTAAAAACATCGCAGTTTGTCAATCACATTAAGGACGCAACTAAGGTTCCGCTTTCCCTTGGTGCACACCTATCAGTGATCGGTCGCGTTCCCATATGTCTATGGTGAAATAGAGATGAACGTGATGAACGCAAGGTTATTTCCATCTCTGGAAATACTTCTCCCTTTAGTTAACACATTCTTCCAACGTTCTCTCGATAGGCGGAATAGAATCTTCACTTCTGCTCTCACAGGTTAAGATGCCGTTGAGCATGCTTTAACTAAATGTAATTGATTCCTTAACACAGATTTGACTCACTTGCTTAATTCTTGCTTTTTACCCCGGGGATTAAAAACACATCATGGAGAAAATGGATGATAAAAGTATGGAAAGAGACAGAGAGATGATAATGGTGACAATGATAACATTTAATTCTAAAATTAAGCGTTTGATACATGTTTGTGAATGAAGGATTAAAAAGGAGGAATATAGAAGATGAAATAGAGAATAGAAACAAATACGGAAGGAGTGCCAACGTCTTGTCACAGATCCCGATCGAAGATTTGTGCTTGCTGGCCTGTGGATGTGGTGGAGAGGAAAGCTTCCCTCTCAAGCTTGCTTTCCCGGTAAAATCGACCCTTTGCACAGAGCTTCAACTTCGGGAATCAGAAAAATTCCTTGCTCGGAGACTCACTTCTCAGACTTGTCTCATAGTTCTCCCGGATTTACTCTGTGATGTCGCTTTAGACCAGCCTCTCTCTCCCAGTATCAGATCTCTGTAACTTTGTATGTATGTATTTCAACGAATTTGAAGAAGCTATTTATAGGCGAGACCTTGGCTCTTTGAATTTGTGGTCCCCAAAGTCTAATTATGGTAGTTCCTGAAATGGCGGAATGGAAAATTCCTTTCTGTTACACGATCAGCCCGTCAGAATTGCAAAACTAAAAGTCGTACACTTGTCAGAATCGTCCGCAAATGCATTGCTCTTCACATCTTCGACCTTTCACGGCATACGGTGTTGTTTTTGATTACCGCATGCGGTTGAAATGCGTTGATCGCTAAAGCTCTTGATCGATTGTCGCATGCGCCGTCATTGCGTTGATCATCTCTTCGTTCTTGATTGATGGGCGCATGTGACATAGATGCGTTGTACATTTTTTCTTCGAGCCAGTAACGCATGCGGTAACCTATTTCCTGCAAAACAGAGACTGAAACATCCTATTTCACTATCACAGTGGTGTTAGTGGGTGTGTTTAGGACATTTCATAATTTTCGTATTTCTTAGCGAATTCTTATACTATCAATGCAACTTTCCTCTCTTTTTACTGCAATATCTAAATAAAACAGTATAAATAACTTGTATTTCTACAAGTTATCACACCCCCAAATTTAGATATATGCTTGTCCTCAAGCATATCTTCAACTAAGGCAATTTTCGCTCAATTCCTATCCTAACTTTGCGTCGATTGGTTGCTCCAAATGCTCGACCTATGCAACATTACTTAACAACACAATTTCCTTCTATCCTTTAATAATTCATCAACATGCTCTACTTTATTCTTTTATACAATAAACCTCTACCCAAAAATTCCCTTCTTGTTTTGAGAAGAATGTTTACCTCTTCTTGCAAAAACAACTAGGTGCGTCTGTATGCGGTGATCTAGTTTGCGTCATTTTATTAGAGACTATTGATCATGGTTACACCCTTCATTTTGGCTTGCTCTCATGGGTGTCATGCGAACATCCAACTAGGATTGTGTCCCAATCTCAACTTCAACTCTTGATTTTCAGCTAAGCTTTACTTTTACTTGTCAGAGGAGTTGTCTCTTATATTCTTATTTTTTCTTTCTCTTTTTTTTTCTTTTCATATTGAGTCGATCATGGAAACCCATCTTCGTTTTGGCTTGCTCCCATGGGTTTCATGCGAACATCCAACTACGAGTACGTTCCTTTCACGACTTAACTCTTATCAGGTTGGAATTTTTCCTTGCGCTGACATTGAAGTTTGTATGATTTTTTTTTATGATGAACGCATTTTCCTAATGATGACTGCATCCGCTTGATCGCATCTACTCAGACCTTCCCCACCCCCAAATTTAGAGATGTGCAAGGTCCTCATTGTGTTGTTTTAGATAGAAAAGACAAAACACTTAGTCAAAATTTTGAAAAGAAAGTTTGAACAGAGTCTTGAAGTAGAAAAGGTAAAGCAGTGCTATTGCTATGAATTATTTAAGTGTTAGTTAGAGAGTGCAAAGTGTGAGAAATGTTGCTAAGGGTATGCATACTACTCATCATGGCAACGCAATTAATAACGCTAAATATAAGATAAAAACATCGCAATAATTGACAAAGGATGATAAGTAAAGAGGCTAACGCATACGGAAAGAATAGTTACTCAATTGTATTAAAATTAACCAAGTATACAAATAATTACAATTATCGCAACACAAAATTTAAGCATGTACAAAAAATCAAGGTATAGCTTCTATACATAAGAATAATGAATGAAATAAAATCAAAACAATGACCGCAACGAAAAATTGCAGATTTATTGAGAAGGTGGCACACCCCCAAATTTAGAGTTGCGGCGGGGGCTCAGGAGGAGGATTTTGTGGAGGCATTCAAGGAGCTTCTTCAAAATGCAGAGGTTGCTGTAAATGCAGAGGCACCATGGGACCATGTAAATAGGCTGTCAAAAAATTTAAAGTACTCATGGTTGTGCTATGCCATTTTTCGTTGGTTTAGGTGGATCGTGTAAAGATTTCGTTGAATATTGATCAGCACTTGTCGGGTCATCGCAACACTATGTTGCACCTCTGCTTGGCTCTCTTGTAACTTCGTTATTCGTTGGCAGAAGAATTCTTGTTGATGAGAGAGAAGAGAACGCATCTCTGCTAAGTCAGCAGCTAGGATTACAGTGGTGGGCTGCGCCTGCGATGTTTCACCATCAACGTTTTGGGGTTTAGCAGAAGTGCCTTCACCCAAATCGTATGGGTCATCAACATGCGGCAGTGAAGGAGAAAAATGCGATGAAGGTGGAGGGGAGGAGGATGCTGCTGGAAATGCGTTGGGTGAATCGGTAGTCAGGAGGAGATTTGTAAAGTGTTCTGGGAGTGGGGAAAGGGGTTCGGTAGGTGGGCTTAGAGGGCGAATAATCAAAGGTAAGGGGTCCAAGGATACTTGATCTTGCAGTGATTGTTCTTGGACTTTTTCCTTGCCTTTGTCAACTTTACGCTGCTTCATGGGCTTTGGCTGCCGCGGCACATTCAAATCGATAATGAGCCTTTTTAGTGGAATCTCGGGGCAATGAGGGGAGTCTTTGAGAAGCATTCTCAAGATCTTGGTGTTGATGAGACCATGGACTTCTGGCATTGGTTCCTCTTCAATACCTACATCCAATGAGAGGCTTAAGCTCGAAACTATCCAAAGAAAGAAATACTGGCCTCTTACACGCCCTACAAAACCTCGGATTTTCTTTGTGATCAATTGGTCCATGTCAATTGGAATGTTGCGTGCTATGAAATATGCGTCCATTACTCGATCCCTCGAAACTGTTTTGTCATGAGAGTTAGGGATGAGTCACCTCTTCACCAAGTATACCCAAAGGTGCACTTCCGGAAGCAGTTTGTTGGATGCCAGGGTTTTGATGCCTTTTAAAGATACCGACCACTAAGTGCCCGATTGCGTTAATATTTTCAGCGCATCCTTCATTTGTTCTTTTAAGGGATCATCAATAATTTTGTTACCCAGTGCATTCGGGAAGTCCTTCATCTGATATAACTCATTGATGTCCCTTGTGCTGAAAGGCACTGTCTCCCCTTTCATGATCACTGTATCTTTGGTGTCATGAAGTTGTCCATTATAGAAAGCTCTCACTACCATTGGGATTAAGATGGATGGGCACTGGCAGAATGTTTCCCACCCATGCTCCAACACAACACTTTTAATTAAATCTGGTAGTGGCGTTGGCGCAGGAAAGAACCCCATTTCCATCATCATGTCGTCATTCTTCTTCTTCTTTGATGGGCGTCCTTTGGTCGACGCAGGCTCACTGCTTTGAACTTTCGCTTTGCTCTTATATTTTGTCAACACAAGGTGAGATCTTTGTCATTGTCTCCATTCTCGTTCCTTGCGCTGTTCTTCCCTTTCTCACTCTGCAATTTCATTACTTTTCTTCTCTCTAATGCGCTGCACATTTGCCTTGCACCTCTTCTTCTTCTCTTCCTTCTTCTTATTTTCTTCCTCTTCTTCTTCTCTCATTTCTCTTTCAAATTACTCCGAGGCCAGCAATATGCGCTGTTCCTCCTCAAGCCTTATTCTCTCTTCTTCTGCCAAAATTGCATTGTTACGGCGCACTTCTTCATCGTGTAGTTTTCTTCCCAGATTTCCTTCTGTGATGATTTGTTGTGCTCGTAACATCTTTTCTTGTTTTTCTTCTTCCTCTCTCTTTCTTCTTTCCTTCTCTTCTACTACACTTTGCAAAACTTGTGGGTCGCTTGTTGACCCTTGCGGCGCATTCTCCTTGCGATGCCGCATAAGAGGGTTGATGTCTGGATCCTCTCGGTCGTTAGTCGCAACCGTTCTTATTTGCGTAGATACCTCTTGAGGTTGCACTGATTCTCTTTGTTGCGTTGGCACCTCCTCATCCACCCTTGCGGTGGTGGATTCTCTATCGACATCTGGGCTCTCAGCCCTCTTCCTCTTTTTATCCTTCTTCTTCAGGCACTTCTCTTCTTGCCTGCGTTCCCTCTTCTCACTCGATTTCCTTTCTTTCTTTTCCTTCCTTTGCTTGGATTCTTCATCTCCTTCTGCCCTCTTCTCCTTGTTTTTCTTTTCATTCTTCTCTTCAGCCATTTCAGGCTGCTTCTCTGCTTCCACTTCCTCCAAAGCAACTCTGGTGTGTCCCTCATAGGATTCTGTATGAACAGTTTCCTTAAGATCCGAAACGGCCAGGGCACTTTTTCTCGAAGCTTCTTCCATCTTTTCCTTCGAAGGTAAGGGCTGATTAACAACTTCAGCTTCGGGTAGCCCTCCCTCCTTCTCCATATTGCTCAAGATGCTCTTAAACACTTCTCTGTCATCTCTTTTCTTCTTCCCACTTTCGGATGACAGTGTTGGGAGTAGGGCACTCTCCATGCTCTGCACCCTCTCGGATTTGGAGTGGTTTGGCTACAACAGGCTTTTGCCGAGGTTTTCCGATGAATCTTGAGATGTTTCAGCTGGGCGGTGAGGCAGCGGCTTGCTGCGAGGAATGCCGCCTCTCTTGCAGTGACTTGGGCTGGGGAAGGTGATGAAGGTAAGGAAGATGAATGGAAGATTGATCGGCCATGGCTATGGTGAGTGAAAGAGTTGGGAAAGTTCTCAGGACTTAGGAAGAAAGTTCAAAGGTCTGGGTATGCAGAGGATTCGTTAAGGTTTTCGTTTTTGCAAAAGATTCAAATAGACGTCCTAAGATGTAGGAGGAAGGAAATTATAGGTTGGGCCTTGATGGGCTGAACGCAAATTCTGTGTGGCAGGCTTCGAGGTACTCAAAAAGCCGACCGCCGCGCTCCTCACATTTATGAATTAGGATGTTCTTTCATCTGCTAAGTCATCATTTCCTTCGAAGCCTAAACGATTGGACTATTCTCTTTCCAAAAAGAATTTATCTTTTGTGTTTTATTTGGATGGGTGAAAGGTTAAAGATTAACGCAATGCCTCCATTAACGTAAATGCATATTTGTAGAGGACGGGCAACAATGCATGTATTAGCGCAACACACCCCTCAACTCAAAAAATTTCTGGAGGATGGGCGCACGGTATTTCTATTGGCACAACAGTACCTCGACATAGTGCCTTTTCGCTAAGGACGGGCGCATAACACATACGCGCGCAACACACCCCTCAGCGCAATGCGTTTATGTGAGATCGACGCAAAGTGTATCTTGTTAACACAAGATGCACCCATCATCGCAACGCATACCAGATGTTTATTATTATTTTTAATTCATCAACAATGCAAGTTGATAAGACTTTGCGGTGTTCATTTTCTTTTTATTTAGTCATTCACATCAATTTCAAGAACAACGCAACTAATGCAGAAAAAGAATGGAAATTGAACAAAGCATGGAAATAACGCAATTGAATTAATTTTGAAGGAAATTCATAAAACAGTAAAAGCTATTTTAAGAAAGCAATAAATAATGCACTGCAGAAAACAATTAAAGGAAAGCAAGAAAGAATGCAATTAACCATAGATTTTAGAGATGCGGATTGAAAGACAATTTTCTCAGGATTACAGCAATCCACACCCCATAGGCGGTCAAGATTGCCTGCGCAATGTCATCAAGGACATTGTTTCTTCTCATGAGATCCCAGGGCTTCTGAGTTACTTGGTAGAATTCCCGGTGTTCTGTTGCGAAGCTCGTCTACCAATTGCCCGACTTGGATCCCCAAGTTCCTTATTGAAGACGCATGCAACTACATGACTACGTCATTTTTCTCAATATACTGTTTCAGCAGGTACTCCAATGATGACGAATTCACAGAGGTGTTCGATGAGGACAGTTGGTTATGCGGTTGCCTTTGATGACTCTGATTATGATTCTGGTGAAAAGGCAGGGGATTTCCTCGACTCCTAGAATTGTTGTTCTGATGGTTACTCTGGCCCTCATGGTTATGATTCCCTCCCCAACCGAAGTTAGGGTGATTCCGCCAACCTGGATTGTAAGTGTTCCTGTAAGGGTTGTTCTGGATAGCAAACACTTGTTGCGGGTTCGATGGGCACATCTTTACTGCATGGCCCCCTCCGCATTGGACGCAACTTATTGCAGCCACTTACGCCGACGCATTGGGTTGCGCTGAACTTTGAGAGAGGGCACCTTGATTAATTGCCATCGTTTGAAGAAGAGAGGTCACCGCGGCCATTTGTGTGGCCAAGGTTGTCATTGTATCCATTGGTACAATGGCATTATCATTTCTTCTACTCTCGGGGCCTCTTCCCCCATACCCGTCATCCACCCAGTCATCTGTGTTTCGCGAAATGCGATCAAGGATGACCTTGGCTTCTGTGTAGGTCTTATCCATGAATCCTCCCGCTGCGGAGGCATCAGCAACGGCTTGCATTGATTGATTAAGGTTGTTATAAGAAGTCTCCATCAGAATGCAATCGGGAATCCCGATATGCGGACAATTTTTCACCAACCTTCTGAAATGAACCCAAGTGGTGCTTAGAGTCCCATTATCCATTTGCTCGAAATTCAGCACATCCTTTCGTCTCCTTGCATTGACTGCTGGAGGGAATAATTTCTTCATGAACCGATCTACAAACTTGTCCCATGACGTAATTTCATTTGCCTCATCCCTCAGTGTGTATAGGAAAAGGTAAAGTCTAATTCCTTCAAGGGTGACGTCAGGAATGGAGAAAGTGCTGCACATCTCCACAAAGTTGGTCAGATGGGCATGTGGGTCTTCACCTTGTAGACCTCCAAATTACTCCGTGTTTTGTATCATCTGGAGCATGATCGACTTTATTTCAAGGCGCGCGTTCTCCTCAACCATTGGTCATGAAATTCCAAGCAAGAAGTCGTAAAGATTCGGCGCCGCATAATTTCTCATGAGGATATTGCGGTCAGCAGCAAGAAAGACAAGATCTTGCGCTGGCCGCTTTACCCCTTGATCTCCTTCGGGCCTCTCGTTGTTGTTTGCCATGTTTGCACTTCTTCGCCTAAATCTATTCTGGTGTGCCCTCGCGCGAAAAGTACGCTCGATCTCTGGGTCAGCTTCGAATTTTGGATTAGTTCCAGTACTTATAAACCGTTAGCCTGCTCTTCGCGATAAACAGACAGTACAACAGAGATTTGTCCTGCAAAATACCACAAAGTATTCAACACTAACAATTACCAATCCCCGGCAACGGCGCCATAAACTTGTTGACTAAGAATTTGAATTAATTCACTATCTATTGATTATTATGCATGCACTATGATGATAGATCTTATGCTACAAACTCATGTTGCCATAAACTTGTGAGGATACGAATGGAATGTTATCTATCTATTACACTGATGAATGAATGAATGATGCTCCTAAATACGATCAAGTACTTTGCGATAAAGATAATTTTATGCGATACTACATTCTAAGTATATACATTGATAGTGATATGCTCGTAGTATACGATAAAGTAGTGCGTGTCACAAGTTTCCTTGCATAGAAACCAAGTATAATTCCAATGCAAATTTCTCAGAATGATCCGAGGTCGAACATGGGGATTGTTGTCGTTAAATGTGATACTTATGTGATACATGCGACCGGTTTTAATAATGAATAAAGAATTTTGGTTTGTACAGAAATATAAATTGCGCTGAAAGTAAAAATGCGTTGATAAAGTAAATTCCTAAGCTACTATCATACATGATACATGATACAGGGATCGAGGACTGGCTGTAAAGTTGTACAAAAGTATCGATGAATGCGTTGGCATATCTTATGAGTGAGGCAAAAAGAGAAAGAGTAAAAAGTAAAAACATCGCAAGTTTGCCAATCACATTAAGGACGCAACTAAGGTTCCCCTTTCCCTTGGTGTACACCTCTCAGTGATCGGCCACATTCCCATATGTCTATGGTGAAATAGAGATGAACGTGATGAACGCAAGGTTATTTCCATCTCTGGAAATACTTCTCGCTTTAGTTAATGCATTCTTCCAACGTTCTCTCGATAGGCGGAATAGAATCTTCACTTCTGCTCTCACAGGTTAAGATGTCGTCGAGCATGCTTTAGCTAAACATAATTGATTCCTTAACACAGATTTGACTCACTTGCTTAATTCTTGCTTTTTACCCTGGGGATTAAAAACACATCATGGGGAAAATTGATGATAAAAGTATGGAAAGAGACAGAGAGATGATAATGGTGACGATGATAACATTTAATTCTAAAATTAAGCGTTTGATACATGTTTGGGAATGAACGATTAAAGAAGATGAATACAGATGATGACATAGAGAATAGAAACAAATATGGAAGGAGTGCCAACGTCTTGACAAAGACCTCCATGCAGCTTGATTGAGAGAAAAATCAGAGATTTTTCTACTAAACTGCTACATAATTGAAAACCCTCTCAAAGCATCAAAAGTCATCCCAAATTCAACTTGATTTTAGCATTTGTAGAGAAGATCTTAATGGTGGTCTTGTTGAAGTTTCAAGCTTAATCTTGGAATATTACTGCTGAATTTGTCGACTAGGTCTTCAAAGGTAGTATTTGCTTCAAACCCTCTATGAATTTCACTTGAATAGCATGTTTAAAATTCAAATTAAAATTAGTTAGCATGCTTATTGATTTTGATTTGTTCCGGTGCATGTTATATTACTCCTTCACCCAACTACCTACCCGATCTTGCCTCTGAAATGAGAGGCTTATTAAGCCGACGCTGTTGAGCCAACCCTCACCTATGCAAATCTAAGGATAATCCCGAATAAACAGGATTTGATAGTTAGCTTAGGATTAACGAAATAGTCAGTCTTAAACAGTAAACAATGTTTATAAAGTAAGAGTGACTTATTTCTTGGTTTGATCTAATGAGAACTCATTGTATAGGCGATAATGGGCAGAAATGCACGTTATTATAGCAAAAAGTTATAAAATAATGAAGGATTGCGATGGTAAAAATATATAAAATTGCGTCCAAAAGCATTAAGTTTATAACATTGTGATCGCATGCGTCCATCGCATTAAAAACAGTTAACTTATGTATTTTGTGCAGAAAATGCATTGGCGCAAGGCGGAATTGTGATCCAAAAATTAACCTGTGAACGCATTAAGAGATTGTGATTGCAAGACTATGTGACCGTTTGCGTTCACGAAAATCTGCTCAAGAAGATGGCCGCATAGAGCTGGTGCACAAGGTGAAAGCTTAATAAATCATGATGGCCCAGAAAGCTGATGACGGTCGATTCTGAATTAAGTTAACAAGCTGTTAACGACACTATAGCAAGTACACTCAAATTTTCATTGACAATTATTTGGCGCATCAGACAAAGAATTAATGACATGCCATCAGTTCAATCATTTGAAATAAAAAGCTCTTTACCCTAAAGCTCTATAAATATTGAAGGCCATCTTCATTGAAGGAGTTCGGTTTTTCATTCCAGCTGAGCCATATAGAAGATAGTTAGCCTTGTTTTCCTTATACTTAGAAGGCAGAAGCGAGAGAAGGGAAAAGAAGCTGGAAGATTGTCCTGGTCAGCTCGAGAGAATTCCAGGGAGCATGTAAAATAGAGAGAGGACCGACTCTTGCGAGAGCAAGAATATCTTTTGGGCAGAGTGGAAAAGAACAGTGTAAAAGCCTTGGGAAGCAAGAAATTGTTACCAGGCTCCTTCTCTTTATTTTACATTGTCATTCTGTATTTTGATTTCATATATAGCATGGAACTTGCATTTCTACATCTGTTCACTCTCTTTACAATACACATGAGTAACTAAACTTTCGAATAGGTTGAGAAGTACTTAGCTAACATGACCTACGATATTCATTGCATGCGATCATCTTGTCTTATGTTGCATCCATCACCCTTTAGAGCTACATAAGAGAGAGTCTAAAGAAAGAACCTAAGACTTGAGAGAGCTAGGTTAAAATATAGACTCGAGAGAGCAAGATTAGATCTGCATAAGCAAGAGATAGAGATTTAGAGATAAGCTTTGTTTGCCAACATACATCGCATGCACCCTAGAGATAGGTTATGGTAGTATGTGGTTGCTCTGTGTATGTGTGTGTCATTCGTCATCGCATAGACAAGAATAGAGGCTTAAAGTAAGTCCTATAGACACCATCGCATACATCGCATGCATTCTAAAACTAGAAACCATAACATCTGCATTGAGAGATGACTTGCTGTTATATGTATGTAGTATGATCGCATAAAATGAACGCAATGTTCGGAAGTGTTAGGTAAAATCCTTCTCAACCTGTTCCCCCGCATACTCGTCGCATCTTTCATATTATTAACTCTTTTCTCAACTCCATCGCATAAACTACTTCAAACAAAATACCAACCAACACATTGTTTTATTTGTCACTGCAAAGAGATCTAAAATTACCATCGCATACTGTTTCCTTAGTCCCTGTGCTCGACCTTGGGTTTACCAGGCAACTCAGTAAGATTTATACTTGGATCTTCCTGCGAAAACTTGCATGCACAATGCATATTTCACCATCGCATTCTACACCATTATTTTATCGCATTAACACAATGCATCAAGTTTTTTACACCATTGTCAGGGACTCTCCGTCTCTATGCACTGCTTCTCCTTAGGTAAGGGAAGAAGTGGGCGTCGTATGAGCAAAGGAAAAAATGCTGAGCCCATTTAAGACCCAGAGATTGAGAGAACTTTCTGAAGAAGAAGAAGAGACAGCCGCCAACAACAACAACAAGAGAAAGATCCTAACATGGCAGAAGAACCAGAAAATGAAGGACCAAATGCAAATAACATCATGGCGAATCCCATCTGATTGACGAACAACCGCAATAGGCCTATTCGGGACTATGCATCGCCCAACCTCTATGATTTCTCACTAGGAATCATGAGGCTAGCTCTTGATGGATCAAGATTCAAAATGAAACCAGTGATGCTGCAGATGATTCAAATAGCCAGACAGTTTGGTAGTAGGCGTGGCAAGGATTTGCATGCCCACCTCCGGAGTTTCATTGAGATCTACAACACGTTTGTGTTCCCAAACATCTCTGTTGAGGAGGTTCGATTAACATTGTTTCCATTTTCGTTGTGTGACCAGGCACGAAAATGGGCTTATCTCTTTAACCAGGGGAGATTACATCATGGAAACAAGTAGTTGAGAAGTTCATGAAGAAGTACTTCCCTCCGACAGAGAACGCCAGAAGGAGGAAGCTGATCACAAATTCTGAACAGGATATTGATGAATCGCTCAGTGACGCCTGGGCGAGAAGAGGCTGGTAAGAGATTGCCCGTATAACGACTTACCAGATTGCTTACAGATAGAAATTTTCTACCACAGACTGAACCATGCATCGTAGATAGCTGCCAATGTGACAGCAGCTAGTGGTCTGCTCACAAGACATATGATGAGGCGAAAAATATACTTGATCGCATTTCCAAAAATCATGAAGATCGGAGGAAAGGCGATCAAAGATTGAGAATTAAGAATAGTGACGCAAACAACGGGGCCATCACATCCCTATAGAACCAAATGATTGAGATGATGAGTTTGATACAAGGGATCGCAATCAATATCTCGAGAACGCATAAAGGGCAAGTCAACGCAATCACTCAAACAACCACGAGTTGTGTCACCTATGGAGAAGCACATCCGTTTGAAGAATGCCAAAGGAATCCGCAGTCAATATGCTTCATAAAGAATAACCCTTACTTCGATATATATAACCCCGGGTGGAGAAACCACCCCAATTTTGTGTGGAAAAATCAACAACAAAGCTATCAACCTATGGCGCAAAAGGAAGGGCCACAAGGATTTTTCTCGCAAACAAACGGTCAACCGCAAAATCAAACCAGCCGTTCACAGGCACCGCAATCTTCATCTTTAGAGAGCTTGTTGAAGCAGTATATTGAGACAAATGAATCAGTGCTTTAGAATCAAGCAACGTCCATCTGAAATCTTGAAATTCAGATAGGACAGATTGTGAGCGAACTCAAAAATAGACCGCAAAGAGCGTTGTCGAGCACAACTGAGATCCCTCGCAACTCTGGGGTACATAAAAGGAACAATGCCTAGCAGTCTCCTTGCTAAGTGAAAAAACGACAGCGGAAGAAAGGAAAGAGCCCATCAGGACCAACCCGAATGTGGTGACAACCGAGAACCAATTGACATATGATTCAAAAGAACCCGAGAAGATGAACCCAGAAGTTGCGTCCACCTTCAAGCCTCTAGAACACGAGATAGAAGAAGTACAACTACCAACATTCCCATAAAGATTGAAAAAGAAACAGAATGATGAAGAAAAGATCGCTGCAGTGGCAGTAACACAAGGCTTAAATACTATGATCGCACCAAAAATATACAACCCAGGAAGCTTCATAATACCCTGCTCAATTGGAGGGGTCTACAGTGGTCAAGCACTATGCGATCTCGGAGCGAGTATAAACATAATGCCACTGTCCATCTTCAAACGATTGAATATGGGCAATCTCACGCCCACGACGAAGACTCTTCTACTCGTGGATAGATCCCGAATACATCCCGAGGGAGAGTTGAAAGATGTCGCAGTCTCAATTGGAAAATTCATCTTACTGGCAGACTTTATCATTTTGGACTATAAAGCAGACGAAGATGCGCCCATCATATTGGGATGACCATTCCTCTCGACCGGTCACACTCAAATTGATGTGCACGAGGGGGAGATTGTAATGAACATCAATGGGCAAAATCTCCTGATTAAGGCAATCAAGATTCCAGAAGACTGAGAAAAGAAGAAAAAGCCACCTTGGACGTAAAAAGCCTAGATTGAAATAAGCAGTCCCTGCATTACTATGCGACTCAGACTCATCAAGGATGCAATTCTTTTGGAATATCCTTTTTCTTATCAATAATTCATGAACTTTCGTTACCATTCTTTTATTTGTTATCGTATATTTGTCTTTTTTCATTTCTAAAGAAGACAATATATATATATATATGCGATCGTAGTGAATGATCGTGGGAAACGATTTTGCTAACTCTGTCTTTTATTTGACCCTTTCAATGTTTTCTTTGCAACTATCATGGTGAATGATTGCGGAAGAACTACACGAAAGACTCAACTAGCTTATTCCACCACCACAATCGAAGAGAGCATTTCGCCACAAAGAAGGATGCGTTCACAAATAATGCGGGCGATAGAGCAAAGTATCTCTCCTTGGCTTTGTTTATTCCAATTTTTGCTCTATTGCATGGCATTTTAACTTTGATAATTTTATCATCGCATCCTCTTTAGTCGACGCAATCATTTAACATTGATTAAGTCATCGCATTATTTCTCTTTGCCAATTATGATTTCAATGATGAAACGCATGCCTCTATTTTTTAGTATATGCTAGAGTCAACTTAATTTTAGGATAGTCAACTCATGAAATATTTCTAGAAGTTAGTGGTCTACCAACTTTCTTTCAAACTGACTTTTCCCGAAACTTCCGAAGAGCATCGCATGACTTCTTTCAATCTTTCAGCAATGAGGACATTGCTGCATTTAAATTTGGAGGTGCAGTATTCATTTTTCAACCTTGCTATTTTTAGGTTCTTAAAAAAAAAATTAGAAAAAAATCATAACGTTGCAATCGAATCCTACTCGTAGTTGGATGTCCGCATGACACACGTGGGGGCAAGCCAAAACGAAGGTAGGAATCGTGATCAACGCATAAATAAAATGATCGCAACTTCGTTGCCAAATTGGCATGAGTTTAGATTCAAAAAGAGCGCCTTGCTTGTAGTTGGATGTCTGCATGACACACGTGTGGGCAAGCCAAAACGAAGGCTAGGCACTCGAATCAGCGCAAGGTCATAGAAAAAAAAATCATTTTTATATATGTCTAAAATACGCAAGGATAAAAATCATTTGGAAATTCCTCAGTTGAAAAAGTTTTTTATATGAAATACATCATGCGATGCTCTAGAAAAAAGTAAAGTATTTTTTTAAGGCTAAACTTGCGGTCCCTAAATTTTAGAAATATTTTAAGAAGAGAGCCGAGTAAGAATTAAGGAGATTTTGGTACATAAGATTTGAATAAGGCAACCTTGAGAAATCTAGGAAAGAAGAAGGCGGTCCACTTTCTAGAGTAAATCTTTAGCTTATGCTTGAGGACAAGCATTGTTTTAAATTTGGGGATGTGATAATGGGCAGAAATGCACATTATTATAGTGCAAAATTATAAAACAATGAAGGATTGCGATGGTAAAAATATATAAAATTACGTCCAAAAGCATTAAGTTTATAACATTGTGATCGCATGCGTCCATCGCATTAAAAACAGTTAACATATGTATTTTCTGCAGAAAATGCGTTGGCGCAAGGCGGAATTGCGATCCAAAGAAATTAACGTGTGAGAGCATTAAAAGATTGTGACCGCCATGCTATGTGATTGTTTGCGTTCGCAAAATTCTGCTCAAGAAGGTGGCCGCATAGAGTCGGCGCATCAAGGTGAAAGCTTAATAAATCACCATGGGACAGAAAGCTGACGATGGTCGATTTCGAATTAAGTTGACAAGCCGTTAACGACATTGTAGCAAGTAACTCATCTTTTTGGTGACAATTATTCGGCGAATCAGATGGAGAATTAATGACATCCCATCACTGCAATCATTTGAGAGAAAAAAAGCTCTTCACCCTGAAGCTCTATAAGTACCAAAGGACACCTTCATTGAAGGAGTTCGGTTTTTCATTCCAGTTGAATCATATAAAAGATAGTTAGCCTTGTTTATAGTTTCCTTATACTTAGAAGGCGGAAGCAAGAAAAGGGAAAAGACGCCAGATGATCGTCCTGGTCAGCTCGAAAGAGTGCTAGGGAGAATAGAAAACAGAGAGAGGGCCGACTCTTGCGAGAGCAAGAATATCCTTTGGGTGGAGTAGAAAAGAACAGTGTAAAAGCCTTGGGAAGCAAGAAATTGCTACTAGGCTCTTTCTCTTTATTTCACATTGTCATTCTGTATTTTGATTTCATATATAGAATGAAACTTGCATTTCTACATCTGTTCACTCTCTTTACAATATGCATGAGTAACTAAAGTTTCAAATGGGTTGAGAATTACTTAGTTAACATGACCTAGGATCTTCATTGCATGTGATCATCTTGTCTTATGTTGCGTCCATCACCCTTTAGAGCTACTCGAGAGAGAGTCTAAAGAAAGAACCTAAGACTTGAGAGAGCTAGGTTAGAATCTAGACTCGGGAGAGTAAGATTAGATCTGCATAAGCAAGAGATAGAGACTTAGAGATAAGCTCTATTTGCCAACATGTATCGCATGCACCCTAGAGATAGGTTATGGTAGTATGCAGTCGCCTTGTGTATGTGTGTGTCATTCGTCATCGCATAGACAAGAATAGAGGCTTAAACGTAGGTCCTATAGACACCATTGCATACATCGCATGCGTTCTAAAACTGGAAGCCATAGCATTTGCATTGAGAGATGACTTGATGTTGTATGTATGTAGCATGATCGCACAACATGAACGCAATGTTAGGAAGTTTTAGGTAAAACCCTTCTCAACCCGTTCCCCCCCATACTCATCGTACCTTTCATATTATTAACTCTTTTCTCAACTCCACCGCATAAACTTTATACTTCAAACAACATACCAACCAACACATTGTTTTATTTGTCACCGCAAAGAGATCTAAAATTACCACCGCATACTATTTCCTTATCCCTGTGTTCGACCTTGGGCTTTGATAACTTGTAGAAATATAAGTTATTTATACTTTTTTATTTAGATATTGCGGCTAAAAGAAATAAAATTTGTGTCGATAGTATACAAATTGGCTAAGAAATGCGAAAATTATAAAATGTCGTCAATACACCCACTAACACCATTGCGATGGCAGAAATGCACGTTATCATAGTGCTATGTTCTTAAAAAATGTTGGATTGCGTTGATAAAACTTGTTAAATTGCGTCCATTAAACATCAATTTCATAATATTGCGATCACATGCGTTCATCGCATTGAAACATCTAATTTTGGGGTTTTTATGCAGAATAGGCGTTAACGCAAGGCAAGAATTGCGATCATAGGAAATCATCGGTCGAGCGCAACTTCACTGCAAGACTTTGTGATGATTGTGCTCATAAACATTTGCTCGAGAAGGATTGCTGTAACTTAGTCAGAACAACATAGTGGGCGCATTTGGGTGAAAGGCTAATTAATCGATGGGACAGAAAGCTGATGACAATCGAATACGAATTAAGTTGATAGTCGATAACGATCACAAGTACATTTAGCTTTTCGGTAACAAATATTCGACGCATGAGTCAGGAATTAAAGTCGTCCCATCTATTCAATCATGAGAGAGAAGCCACCTTTCACCTTGGATGTTCTATAAATAATAAGGGCAACCTTCAGAAAAGGGGTTAATCAGTTCCACAAGTTCACAAGTCTGTTCATAGTTTTCCTTTCATTTTAAGGCGAAGCAAAAGAAGAGTGGTGATACCGGAGATCGCTCAGGGCAACTCGAGAGAGAACCTTGGGGCGTAGAAGCAGAGAGCCGGCCGACTCTCGCAAGAGCGAGATTATCTTTTGAGCACGAGTAGAAAAACAGTGTAAAAGCCTGGGATGCAAGAGATTGCTACCAGGCTCTTTATTCTATACTTGCATTGTTATTTTGTACTTCATCTTTATATTTATATAATGGAAGTCCTATTTCTATATCTATTCACTCTCTTAGTACGCATGAGTATCTAAACTAGTCGAATGGGTTGAGAAGAACTAAGCTAACATGACCTAGAAAGTTCATTGCTTGCGATTATCTTGTATTATGTTGTGCCAAATACCCCTTTAGATCTACTCGAGAGAGAGTATTAAGAAAGAACCTAAAACTCAAGATAGCTAGGTTAGAATTTAGACTCAAAAGAGCAAGATTAGAACTGTATAAACAAGAGATAGGGAAGAGATAAGTTATGTTTGCCAACCTGCATCGCATGCATCCTAGAGATAGGAATGATATTATATGGTCGCCTTATTTGTGTGTGTGTGTTATCCTGTCATCGCATAAATAAGAATAGAGGCTTATGTGTAGGTCCTATAGATTTATCACATATATCGCATGCATTCTAGAATTAGAAGCCGTAGCATTTGCATCGAGGGATGGTTTACTATTGTATGCATGTTGCATGATCACAAAGCATGAACGCATTCTAGGAAGTGCTAGCCGAAACCCATCTCAACCTGTTCATCGCATACTCAGCGCATCTTCCGTTTACCAACTCTTTTCAAACTCCGTTGCATTTGTTTATTTTTCATTAACACGATCAACAACAAACCAACAATTAATTGAGTTAACAGTTACCGCAAAGTTTTCATAAAAATTACCAATGCAATCTGTTTTCACAAGTCCCTGAGTTCTACCCTGGACTTACCAGAAAACTCAGTGGAATTTACACTTGGATTCCGTTGAGGAAACTTGAGTGCTCAACACAATTTCATCAACGCATATCACACACATTTCCACTTCATAAAATCAAGCAACATCCATCGCTGCATACCATCGCATAGCATTGTCGCATCCATCACGTAGCATTGCCACGTCCATCGTCGCATGCCCTTGCATCATCGCATGCCCTTGTACCGCATGCCCTCACATCATTGCATGCTACCAACGTATTTCCTTCGGCCGCATACACGCATACCATCGTGTCCATCGCATCCATCGCACCGCATGCGCACGTAGTACTGCCGCAACCATCGCATCCATCATGTCCATCGCAGCCATCGCACCGCATGCGTTGTTCTAACCTCTCAAGATAGTGGCTGCTGCATTCGTTGTTCTTGGCCATACTTCATCCTTCTCTCCATGCCCAAGTAAACTTTCAAAACTTCATGGCCAATGCATGGCACCACATCAACGCATAGCCCAACACTTAGTAATTTTCTCCTTAGGTACCACCGCATGGTTACTCTTGGTAATGCCTCTTGCCAATACTTCGGCCAATCATGCGTCCAACCTTACAAACGCATGGTTGCCTTCTCAACTTATGAGTTAATGTCTCCTAACACTTAACGCATGGGTCCTTTTGACCATAAACTTAACCAAATTTCATCAATTAAAGCTTAACTCAAAACTACTCAAGGAAAATCTACTCAACACTTAGAAATTTCCTTCACTTTAACATAGGATTTAACTTCCACTTAGTTAATTCCTTTTAACACCTGCTTAAGTAAGAAAAATGGAAATATGGGTTTTACAATACATTAACGAATCAGGATCACTTCGTTTATAGCACCTCTACAACAACTTGTAATCACTATAGAGTAGGCCATATCCAATAATGTTACCAGAATAAGGCATCCAATCTTATTTGTATACTATAGACCATTTTGGTTATTTACTCGAACTTGATCCATTTTTATGTCTCTAAATAAAGTTCAAGTATTCATGCAATACCCATGGATCTTAGATTATTAGATTTTGACTGCATGAATGTAACTTAAAGATTCAATAACAACTTTATTGCAGAAATGTTGAACAACATCTTTATTGATAATAGAAGGTATTTAACTTTACAAACTGCGAGTTTTAGGACACACAACCCAACAGAGATTTCTTGATCAAATTATGAATTTCATGAGTTATTATGATACGACTCTATATTGTGGGACTTTTTTATTGCATGTTGAATACTAGATCAATTTAGTGATAATTACCCTTTTACCAGTAGCTATGTACACCCTAGATTTCTTTAGGTTCACCAGTTTGTATGCCTTAGTGTCCACTAGTTTTGTGTTTCCACGGATCCATTAGTTTATGTTTCTTCATAATCACCAGGTTGACTGAATGCATCACCAATGGTAGGATGGGTTTACTTGTTCACTCAAATGTCCATACATTTTGAACCTTCAAGTTGGAAGTTTTAAATTTATATGCTTTTTTCTCATTACATTTTAAGTGATCCCGGATTGATTTTTTTTAGCATTCCCTAAATTATATTAGTGGTGTTTTATTTTTTTTTTAAAAAAAATTATTTCTTTATTTTATATTAAAATGATTAACCAATTTTCTTTTAAGATTGCATGAATGTCATTATGACCCTAGTTAGAGATTTTGGAAAGTTGGGTTGTTAAATCGAGCCTTTTGGTTTAGATTTCATCTTTTATGATCATGTTGCTCAATCTACCTCCAATTAGTACTTTAATGATCATCATCTGTCCAAAATACTCTAAACAATTCTGAATTGCTTGGTCTCAACCAAATAAAAGATTAACTGCATTAGAATATTGAAATTAACATGAAATAAAGATATGAATTGCACATTTAAATTTTTAAAAAGGTGGAAGAAGATAGGAGTATGGCTTCATTGATGGAGAATTATCTTTGAAACATCATGAAGGAGTAGGGTTACAATTTTAAAATTATTTTATACAAAATACAAATAGAAGCAAAATTAATTTTCAGTAACAATCCTATAATATAGAATAGTAAAAGTAAGCAAGGAAAATTTAACAAAAGTTTAACGTAAATTCAAATTTAATTCACAAACCGTACCTAACAAATAAAAAATCTTTACTATTTTTACATAAATGCAAAACGGATTCATGCATGGAGTTGTTGAATTTATTGAACTTTACTATATTTATAAAAATGAAATAAATTTATGGATGGAATTTAATGTAATTTTTAGTATTTAAACCTTTTCAATCGTAAAATTTTTACAGCCCAAATTAATAAAACCATATTTGCAACATTTGCTTCTTGAGAATATGACGAAACCAGTTTCTTCTTCCCCTATCATCTTCATTGCTCTTACTTTTGCAGGTTCTCTTTTTTGTTCCACAGATACTATATTGTCATGAGTAACAAAATTAAATATCCATTAGGCATATTATGAAATTTCGCATTAATGATTTTATGATTTTCACGAACCTTCAGACGAATATCTCAACCTCTTCATCACATTGAAATCTTGACATTTTTATTTGACATAGATAGTGAAATCTTTCGTTATGACAAAATATTGCTAATTTGCTTGTTTATTTATTTTTCTTTTTGTTATTATATAGTTGTATGGATCTTGGTGCCTAAAGGCGTCTCAGCTACCCAAAGATGTCAAGATATATTGTATAATAGTGGATGCACTCTTGATGACTGTGGAAAGAAATGTTGGGAGAAGCATCATAGTATTTCACATCAATGCATTCCAACTAATCCTGCGCAAACCATATATGCTTGTTATTGTTTCTATGATTGTGGTACCAAAAATTGATTTTGTGGCATTCCTAATTTTGTGTAATATTCCTCACAAACTTCTAAAATAATACGAAACATTTTCCATAATCTTTGTCCATTATTTCTAGCACACTTTTAAATGGTATGGTTTTAAAAAGAATGTTTCCATGTCAATATTATACTAGATTTTGTTTATGTGTCAAATTATATCCTATTAAATTTTACTCATCCCCATGCCTAGAACATTAATCTTTAGATGTTGGAGAAGTTTTCAGCGTACGCCCGTAATTTAAGTCTTGTTGGCTTACAAAATTGGTCTAAATAAATGGATGAAACTTCTACGATGACTAGTGAGGAAAGTGGCTAGTTATGCTCTCCAATCATTTAGAACGGTAGCAAAAAGGATCCTTCACAATTTAGTCTTAGCTTTTTGGGTTGATGAAAAATAGAAGTGGTTTCATTTAAAAAATGTTTATAAGTTTACTAATATATGTGAGAGGCTTTGGTAGGTAATTAATAGACACATGAATTTAACACATCAATACTTAAGATTATTTGTATTGGTTGGTCAATAATGTTATTGACATCGATTAATTTCGTACACTTTTATCAATCTTGTCCACTTCCTATTGTATGAATTAAAACATATCGGTAAAACTGAGTATGACTCAATTAACATACGAGTATCTTAGTAACCACAAGGTTTTTATGTATGAATCTTTTTATTACTTTACGCTTTTATAAAAAGATAAAAAGTTGAGTTGATAGGTTTTGATTTACATGAACAAGGATGAACATATGTTTGGCTTGGAAGTCGAAGATTCTTACAACAATTTTCTAGTTAATCATTAATACATTGTTGTATCTGTGAAAATAAGCAGTAAAATAAAGTTCTAACTAACTTTTACTATGTATAATAACAGTTAATTGTTGTCGTTATCTGTTCTTGATTCTGAGTAAGGATTTTTATCACACCCTCTCCCAGTTTATCCTTTAAAATCGAAAGGGGACATGATGGTAGCAGTTACCGACATACTGGCCAACACTTACTATCTAAGTTAAATGAAACCTGCTTAAAACCTTAATATGCAAAAACGACTTAGCAGTAAATCAACTATGGCTTTAACCAGCAAAACAACTTAAATACAATTCCAAAAAAAAAAAAAAAAAAAAAAAAAAAAAAACAACAGATGTCCAACAAATAGCACAAGAATGAACATGGGTCCAAAAATAAGTTTTACAAGTCCCAGACTTCTCTCAAAATATGTGTAGATCAAACAACCATAACCTAAGCTTCTTCCTTCCTAACTGAGCTTTGAGTGCCAAGCAATAGTGGGTTCAATCGCGAGGAAACTGACCACTACCTGGGAAAAATGAAAACATTTGAAAACGGTGAGCTGGTTGCCCAGTGAGTGAATCATAGAAATACAATTCGTCTCAAGCCTTTCATACACATTAATTTAAACATATAAACATACTAGAAATGATCTCAAGCAACTTACGTAATATCATGCGTCATAATCAATCATACTATTAAACCTTAGTTAAGAACGAGTGCTCGTTGCTTAAGCTCCCAACGTCCATTCATGGCCTTGAGACACATACTTCAATCCCATTATATGACTGTGGCCAGGAAACCCATACTTCAGCCTTCATATAGAACTACCTACGTGCACGTGAAGTATACTAAGTATTGTCAACACCTTAAGTACTTGCTCTGATACCTTTTATACCTTCGGTATCCGGTTTATTAGAATCGTAACATTCATAGAAGATTTGAGTACCATAAGGTTAGGCATAGCACTTACGTACTTTCGCCATAAGAGCATTATCACAATTCGACATGCATGCTTCACGAATTATAAACATGTAGTTTGCATTACCTTTCCATTCAAACATCATGTTGAATATATGCCATGAATCCTTTTAAAACATAAGTATAAACTTTAGTTACTTCGAAAACCCATGAACGCTAGCATGAAATTGTGAAACCCGGATCTCCATTTTCCTACTTAAGTAAGTGATTAAGGGGTTAATTAGGAGGAAGTTAAATCCTATGTTATGTAAATAATCTAATAATTTTACAATTTTCATAATAATTGTAATAATTGTCACCTTCTGTGGATCAACAATTAGTAAGGGTGAATGTAAACTATAATGGTTAGGTATTATAGTTAGGATAACCATATTTAATTCTGGAGTACGAGTAGACAGGACCCTAAAAGGATAAAAGAAGAGAAAATCTTGAAGACTTAAATCCTGAATAGTGAAGAATGGATTGAAGAACTGAGGAAAATATAGAAAAGTATTTGGGAAAACTTAAATCCTGAATAATAGTCGGTTACGACCGACGGGAAATATGGTCAAGCAGCCAAGTAGGTGGTGTCAACACCATAGGAGGTTTGGACGCATATAAATAGAGCCGTTAGGATTTCATTTTCAAATCACAAATCATAAAATTCGTAAAAAGAGGGGGAGAATAGAGTGCTTCATAAATACTGTAAAGCCATGATATTGTTTGTGTGTGACTGTGGAAACTGCGATTATGCCCGGGATGTGGTTAGCATGCTTAACAAAAGGTGCTTGGTAGAAAATAATGGTCGGCTTCGGTCAGCGGGAAATAATAGTCGGTGACGATCGGCGGGAAATATGGTCAAGTACCTAAGCATGACTAGCGATATAAATAAAATGATCGATGTGCACATTGGAGGGAATTGGGGTCATAGGAAGGTTTCCATAGGTGATTGCATTGATTCATGATATGATGCCACGTATAGCATTTTGGAATAAAGGTTAATCATTGCATGAATAAATCCATGATCATGCATGAGTACACTGTGATTATTATTATGTAATTGATTTCCCAAAAATGATGATTTTCAAAACGATTTTCATCTTTAAAAGAACCACTCACTGGGCTTAGTAGCTCACACTCTTCAAAATGTTTTCTTAATTCCCCCCAGGTAGCGGAAGATAGGAGTTCCAGAGTGCTGCTAAGGTCAAGGTCTACCACGTGCCCCAATTACAATTTCGGAGGGTTTTTACAGTTGTCGTTGTAAACTTTTGTTAAGTCCTTAAGTTGTATAAACGTTATATCACTGTCGTAATAAAAGATGGGCCTATTTAATCTGTTATAGTTTATCTCTTTGACTTAATCATTCCGCTGTGTATAAGTTATAATATGGTATCAGAGTTATTCCGTAATAATCATTAGGTAGTAAGTGTTAGCTCAAGGGTTGATAACTACTGTAGTCGCATCCCTCTCTCAGGCTGAGAAGGTGGTCTGAGGCGGGGTGTGACAGAAATTCACTTGGAACGCATGTTCCTGTTATATATATATATATATATATATATTTAAAAGATTTCGTCACTCACGGGTCTCTAGACTTGATTTTTCCTAGGCTTGGTAGGCCTCTCCAATGGAAGTCACTAATGAGTTATTTTATGAGGTGGAATTATGGATGAAATGTGGTGATCAAAATTGCGTTGAGAAACAAGTTTTCTCAGTGAAATCCAAGTATAAAACCCATTGAGTTTCTTTTTAAGTCCATGGTCGAACTCAGGGACTTGGGAAAACAATATGTGATGGTAATTTTTCAGAAAGACTTTGTGGTAACCAAATAAATCAAGTAGTTGTTTGGATTGTTGTTTGTAGTAATAAAAATAAAAAAATGTGGCGGAGTTTCGTAAAGAGTTGATGAAACGGAAAATGAAATGAGTATGCGGTGAACTGGTTGAGAAGGGTTTGGCTAACACTTCCTAGGATGCGTTCATGTTATGCGATCATGCAGCATACATACAATAGCAAACCGTTTCTCGACACGAAGGCTACGGCTTTTAATACTAGAACACATGCGATATATGCGATGAGTCTGTAGGACCTACACATAAGCCTCTATTCTTATCCATGCAATTACAAAATGACACACACACAAATAAGGCGACCACATAATATCATAACCTATCTCTAGGGTGCATGCGATGCATGTTGGCAAACAGAGCTTATCTCTAAGTCCCTGTCTCTTGTTTATGCAGATCTAATCTTGCTCTCTCGAGTCTAGATTCTAACCTAGCTCTCTCAAGTCTTAGGTTTTTTCTTTAGACTCTCTCTCGAGTAGCTCTAAAGGGATGTCGGGCATAGCATAAAATAAGATAATCGCAAGCAATGAAGATCTTAGGTCATGTTAGCTTAGTTCTTCTAAACCCATTCAACAAGTTTAGCTACTCATGCATACTAAGAGAGTGAACAGATGTAGAATAAGAACTTCCATTGTATAAATCTAAAGTTAAAGTACAAAATAACAATGCAAGAAGAGGATAAAGAGCCTGGTAGTAATTTCTTGCTTCCCAGGCTTTTACAATGTCTTTTCTACTCTTGTTCAAAAGATAATCTCGCTCTCGCGAGAGTCGGCCCGCTCTCTGCTTTCCACGCCTCCAGGTTCCCTCTCGAGTTGCCCTGAGTGATCTTCCGGCGTCTCTTCCCTTCTCTCACTCCGCCTTCTAAAAATAAAAGAAAACTATGAACACGACTAAAGATATGAACAAAAACTTGCTGAACTGCTGAACCCCTTTTCTGAAGGATGCCTTCGGTATTTATAGAGTTTCGGGGTGAAGGGTGACTTTTCTCTTATGATTGCACAGATGGGATAGCTTTGATTCTCTAACTGATGCGCCGAATATTTTTCACCGAAAAGCTGAGTGTACTTGTTACGTTAGCGGCTTGTTAACTTAATTCGGATTCGACTGTCATCAGTTTTCTATCCCATCGTGATTAATTATGCTTTTCACCCAGATGCGCCCACCAAGTTGAGCCGGCTCTATGTTGCAATCCTTCTTGAGCAAATGTTTGTAAACACAAATCACCGCAAAGCCTTGCGGTAATGCTGCGCTCGACCATTGATTCCTTGTGATCGTGCCTTCCGCCTTGCATGAACGCATTTTTAGCATAAAAATAAAAAAGTTAACTATTTTTATGCGATGAACGCATGCAACCGCAATGTTATGAACTTAATGCTTTTTGGACACAATTTAACATATCTTATCAACGCAAACCTTCATTGTTTAATAAGTTAGCACTATAATAACGTGCATTTTTGCCAATTATCATACCCCCAAATTTAAACAATGCTTGTGATAACTTGTAGAAATACAAGTTATTTATACTGTTTTATTTAGATATTGCAGCAAAAAGAAAGAAAAGTTGCGTCGATAGTATAAAAATTGGCTAAGAAATGGGAGAATTATAAAATATGGTCAATACACCCACTAACACCATTGCGATAGTAGAATAGAGTGTTTCAATTTCTGTTTTGCACAGGAAATCAGTCACCGCATGTGTTAATAGCTTAAAGATAAAATAAACAACGCATCTATGTCGCATTGTGCCCATCATTCAGGAATGAAGAGATGATCAACGCAATGACGGCGCATGCGACAATCGATCAAGAGCTTAGCGATCAACGCAAATTCAATCGCATGCGGTAATCAAAAACAACACCGCATGCGGCGATCGATCAAAGATGTAAAGACCAACGCATTTGCGGAGGATTTTGACAAATGTATTACTTTCAGCTGTGCATTTCTGATGGGTTGATTGCATAACAGAATGAATATTCACTCTACCATTTCAGGAACTACCATAACCATAAAGTGGGGACCACAAAGTCAAAGAGCCAAGCTTCACCTATAAATAGCTTTTGCAAATTCACTGAAAAATATACATGAATACATAGAGACGTGAATATATCGATTCTGAGAGAGAGACTGGTCTGAGGCGACTTACAGAGTAGATCCGGGATAATCACGAGACAAGGCCAAGAGGTGAGTCTCCGAGCAAGGAATCCTTCCAATCCTCGACGTTGAAGTTCTATGCGAAGGTCATTTCTACCAGAAGAGCAAGCCTGAGAGGGAAGCTCTCCTCTCCATTACTTCCACATGCCGGCAAGCAAAACCTCCGTTTGGAATCTGTGTCAAGACATTGACACTCCTTCTGTATTTGTTTCTAATCTCTTTTTCATCATCTGTATTCATCTTCTCTAATCTTTCATTCATACCATGTATCGAATGTTTAATTCTATAATTAAATGTTATGATAATTACCATTGTCATCTCTCTGTATATTTCCGTTCATTCCATAATCCATTTTCTCCATGATGTTTTCCTAATTCCCTGGGTAAATAGAAAGAATTAAGCGAGTGAGTTAATTGTGTTAAGGAAATAATTAAGTTTAGCTAAAGCATGCTCGATGGCATCTTCACCTGTGAGAGCAGAAGTGAAGATGTTATTTCGCCTATTGAGAGAAGTTTGGAAGAATGCGTTAACTAAAGCGAGAAGTACTTCCAGAGATGGAAGCAACCTTGTGTTCATCACGTCCATCCTTGTTTCACCATAGAGATATGGGAACACGGCTGGTCACTGAGAGGTGTACGCCAAGGGAAAGCAGAACCTTAGTTGCATCTTTAACGCAATTAACAAACTTGCGATATTTTTACTATGTACTCTTTCCTTTCTGATTCATTCATAAAGACTTGCCATCGCATCCCACGATTCTTTGTATAACTTCACAGTCAGTTCTTAAACTCAGTATCATGTATCACGTATCTTGTATCTTGTATCATATTAGTTTAGGTTTTATTTTATCAACCAATTTACATTATTGTATAAACAACCATTCTTTATTAATTGTAAAAATCGGTCGCATATACCACATTAGTAACAATTAACGAAAACAATCCCTGTGTTCGACCTCAGATTATTCTGAGAAACTTGCGTTGGAATTATACTTGGTTTCAGCGCAAGGAAACTTGTGACACACATTACTCCATTGCATACTACGAGCATAGCATTAATAACGCATATATTTAGACGTAGTATCACATAAAATTCTCTTTAACGCATATATTTCTTCATTCATTCATATTCATATTTGTCCACATGCTTAAAGTTAAAGACATAAATTCATCGTTGTAGCTTGTCTCCAAGCATAAGTTAAAGATTTCCTTTAGAAAGTCGACCGCAAATCTATTTTCCTAGATTTCTCAAGGATACTTCATTCAAATTCTATACACCAAAATTTCCTTAATTCTTATTCAAGTCTCTTCTTAAAATATTTCTAAGACCTAGGGACCGCAAGCTTAACCTTCAAAAGAACTTTACTAGATTCCAAGACATCGCATGATTTATTTCAAAAAAACTTTTTCACTGGGGTGTTAAATGATTTTTATCCTTGCATATTTTTTACATTGTTATTTTTTTTTCTGACCTTGCACTGATCCAAGTGCCTCACCTTCGTTTTGGCTTGCCCCCACATGTATCATGCGGACATCCAACTATGAGCAAGACATTCTTTCTCAGACTAAACTTGTACCTACTGGGCAGTGGAGTTGCGTTCATTTATTCATGCATTGATCCTGGCGACTTACTTTCGTTTTGGCTTGCCCCACGTATGTCATGCGAACATCTAACTACGGGTAAGTGTCTTTCACAACTTAACTCTTATCAATATGGGTTTCCTATTGTGTTGATAGTGGAGTTGTTATTCTCAAAGTTTTCCTCTCTTTCATTTTTTTTTCATAGAGCTAGAAATAGCAAGGTCAAAAATAAATACCTCATCCCCAAATTTAAAATGCGGCAATGTCCTCATTGCCAAAAGATTGAAAGAAGGCATGCGATGTTCTTAGGAAGTTTGGTAAAGGGTCAGTTTGAAAGAAAGAGTAGACCACTAACTTCTAGAAATATTTGTTATTCTCAACTGTCTTTCCTAAGTTGACATCTAGAAATAGAAAATAAATACCTCATCCCCAAATTTAAAATATCATTGCCAAAAGATTGAAAGAAGGCATGCGATGTTCTTAGGAAGTTTGGTAAAGGGTCAGCTAGTAGTAACTTCTAGAAATATTCCAAGAGGTGACTGTCTTAAAATTAAGTTGACTCTAGTATATATGAAAGAATAGAAGCATGTGTTTCATCATTGAAAAATTGGCAAAGAAATCATGCGAAGACTTACTAAAATTATCAATATGAAATGATTGTGGTAATCAAAGAGGATGCGGTGATAAAATTTTCAAAGTTAAAAATGCGATGCGATAGTGCAGAATTTGGAATAAAGTGAAGGAAAAATACAACCCCCAAATTTGTGCTGTCACCTGCATTGTTTGTTGATGCATCCTGCTTTGCGGTGATCTATCTTCTTTGGATTGCGGTGACGGAATAATATAAGTTGCTTCTTCGTGTAATGCCTCCGCAATCATTTGCCTCAATTGTTGCAAGAAAAACAGTGAGAGGGTCAAATAATATTAAACAAAACAAACTCTTTTACTGGAACCGGTTATTATTTTTTTTTTTTTAGAATAAGATAAAGAACTGAAAAATATAGTGAAATGAAAATTCGGACGAGTAGAGATAAGTTGAAGATTTTATGATTCCAACAAGTTATTCACAAAATTTGCGTCCCTGATGAATTTCGATCGTCTGATAGCACAGGGACCTCCTATTTCTTTCTTATTTAGACTTTCTCAGTTCCACAGAGTCGAGTTGGCGATGCCAGCCTTCTCCTTGATACACTTTTACTGTTTGCCCATTAACTATGAATATGTTGGTTCCGTCGGCATTAGATAATTCGACCGTGCCATGTGAGAATACCTCTCTAACTATGAATGGTCCGGACCAACGTGACTTTAATTTCCCAGGGAAGAGCCGTAGTCGTGAGTTGAATAGTAAGACCCTCTACCCGACTTAGAGGTTCTTGCCATATATGTGTTTGTCGTACCAGTGCTTTGCGTGCTTCTTGTAAATCTTTGCATTCTCATATGCGTTAATCCTCCATTCCTTCAGCTCGACCAATTGAAGTTTCCTCGCTTCTCCTGCTTTCTTCAAGTCAAAGTTTAGCTTCTTTACCGCCCACAGTGCTTTGTATTCCAGCTCTAGAGGCAAATGACGCGCATTACCAAATACCAATGCATACGGGGATATACCTATGGGTGTCTTAAATACAGTTCGGTATGCCCACAATGCATCGTTGAGCTTTGTTGTGCAATCCTTTTGCGAAGGCCTTAACACCTTCTCAAGTGTCAGCTTGATCTCCCGATTGGACAACTCGGCCTGACCATTTGTCTGTGGATGGTATGTGGTGGCCACTTTGTGGAGAATTTTATATTTGCGCAGCAATTCCTTGACAATATGATTGACAATGTGGGACCCTTCATCACTTATTATGGCACGTGGAGTGCCAAAACGAGTGAAAATGTTTTTCTTTAGGAATTGAAAGACCACTGCCGCACCACTTGCGGCGCATGCCACTGCTTCTACGCACTTGGATACGTACTCGACGGCTAATAAAATATAATTTTTACCATTCGATGGAGGGAATGGTCCCATGAAATCGATACCCCAGATGTCGAACAGCTCTAGTTCCAAAATGGTGTTCATAGACTTTGTATGTTTCCATGAAATGTTACCTGTGCGTTGGCATCAGTCACACTTCATCACGTAGTCAGCTGTATCCTTAAACAATGTTGGCCAATAGAATCTACTCTGTAATACTTTGGCTGCGGTGCGCTATCCTCCAAAGTGCCCACATTATGGTGAGTCATGACATTGCGATAATATGCGTTGTTGAGCAGCATTTGGTATGCATAGTCGTAGAATCTGGTCTGCCCCCTTTTTATACAAATTTGGCTCGTCCCAAAAATATGATCTGCATTCATACTTGAGCCTCCTCTTCTGGTGGTCAGTATAATCCTATGGGAATTGCTTGCAAACCAGATAGTTGACTATGTTAGCATTCCATGGAAATTTTTCAATCTGAAATAGCTGCTCATCTAGGAACACCGCACTCACTTCTGATTGATTGCGGTCAACCTCTGGGTTTTCCAATCTGAACAAGTAATTCGCAACTTGGTCCTCTGTCCCCTTGCGATCAATTATTTCTATGTCACATTCTTGGAGGAGAAGAACCCATCTGATCAACCTCGGCTTCGCATGCTTTTTTGTCATTAAATACTTTTATCGTCGAATGATCAGTGTGGATGAATACTTTTGTTCCCAACAAATATACTCTAAATTTTTCCAATGCAAAAATTACCGTAAGTAGCTCTTTTTCTGTGGTGGTGTAGTTAGTCTAAGCAGGATTCAATGTCTTACTCCATATGCGATGGATGTAATATTCTTTCTCTTTTCTGTGCCAGAGCTGCTCCCATTACATACCCGCTTGCATCGCACATTAATTCAAGAGGAAGTGTCCAATAAGGTGCGATTAACACAGGCGTGGTTGTCAGTGCATCCTTCAAAATCCTGAATGTGTTGAGGCAATTGTCGTCAAAATCAAAATTTCTGTCATCTTCCATCAACGTACTCAGCGGTCGTGCTATTTTCAAAAAGTCCTTGACAAAGTGTCTGTAAAATCTGGCATGCCCCAAGAAATTTCTTACAGCTTTTACACTTGTTGGAGGTGGAAGTTTTCGATTGCTTCTATTTTTTCTTTATCCACCACCAACCCATCCCGAGATACCTTGTTCCCCAGCACATTGCCCTCCTTCACCATAATATGGCATTTTTCCCAGTTAAGAACAAGATTCGTCTCCTCGCATCTTTTCAATATCTTCTCCAGGTTGGCCAAACAAACTTCGTAGGTGTGCCCATAGACAGAGAAGTCGTTCATGAAGATTTCTACGAGTCCTCATGATATTCTGAAAAGATGGCCATCATGCACCTTTGGAACGTGCTCGGCACATTGTAAAGGCCAAATGGCATGCGGCGAAAAGCGAAAGGGAAAGTTCCATGTGGGCATATGAATGTAGTCTTGTCCTGATCTTCTGAAGCAATCATAATCAGGTTATACCCGGCATATTCATCTAGAAAGCAGTAGAAGTCATTTCCGGCCAGACAATCCAATATTTGGTCAATGAAAGGTAGAGGGAAATGATCTTTCTTTGTTGCCACATTCAGCTTGCGGTAGTCCATGCAAATACGCCACCCAGTGATGGTTCTTTGAGGTATCAGCTCATTATTTTCATTGGGGACTACCGTCATGCCACCTTTCTTCGGCATGCACTGCACGGGGCTGACCCACGTGCTGTCTGGTATCGAATAAATAATGCCTGCATCTAACCACTTGATGATCTCCTTTTTAACGACCTCTTTCATTGCAGGGTTGAATCTGCACTGATGTTCGATCGATCCATTGTGGTTTTCTTTGAGACGAATTCGGTGCATACAGTATGCGGGGCTAATTCCTCGAATGTCTATGAGCGTCCAGCCAATCACTCGCACATGTTTCCTCAGAATGCTCATCAACGCATCTCCTGGTCTTCATTAAGTTTAGAGGAAATAATGACTGACAGCTTTTCATTCTGCCCCAAAAATGCATACTTTAGGTGATTTGGTAAGGTTTTCAATTCCATTATTGGTGGTTCCACTAAGGACTGTTGCGTTGTTTTTCTTTCTTCTTTTACTATCGGCTCTTCTTCTTGGGTTGCGATCATCTCAACTTCCTTTTTTGTTTTTTCTATGATCACATTACATGTCACAATGGATGCACTTGCATCATTTTCTTCATTCTCTTCGTCAAGCTTTTCTTCTTCAGTCAAATTCTGGTCATCGTCAGATTCATGCAGGTCTTCTTCGTCAAGAAAATTCATGGCACGGATGATGTTGAACTTGAGCTTCTATTCATTTATGCTCAAAGTGATCTCTCCTTTGTGCACATCAATCTAGGCACGACCTGTTGATAAAAATGGTCGCCCTAGAACAATGGGCACATCTTTGTCGGCTTCGTAATCTAAGATGATGAAGTTGGCTGGTAAGATAAATTTGTCTATGGTGACCAGCATGTATTTCACCTTCCCCTATGGATGCACCAGAGATCTATCTGCAAGTTGGAGAGTCACAGTCGTGGGCGCAAGTTGCCCCACATTCAACTACTTAAAGATCTACAGAGACATCAAATTGATGTTGGCTCCAAGGTCACACAATGCTTGCCTGATGTACAGTCCTCCAATGGAGCAAGGTATACTAAAGCTCCCAAGATCACTCATCTTCGGTGGGATTATTGATTTCGAGCTCTGTGTTAAAGCCACAATGGTAAACTTACTAGTGCCCCTCTTCTTTGTTACAATATCCTTCAGAAACTTCACATATGCAGGCATCTCCTTAATCGCTTCACTGAATTGAATATTAATATGCAATTGTTCTAACATAGTCATGAAGCATTGGTATTGTACCTCGTCATTCTTTTTCTTTCCGAGTCTCTGTGGGAAAGGTGGCAACTACACTCCCACGATCCCTTTTTCCGTCGGCTTTGAGGTGGACGCAACTTCTGGTTCTATCACTTCTTTTTCTCCTTCTTCTTCTTGAGTCACCACAATCTCTGGTTCCAATGCAATGGGAGCAGTCCGCTAGGCTTCTTTCTTTCTCCCTCCACAGTTTTTCCACTATGCAATGTCATGACTTGGCATTGCTCTTTACCTGATCACTTTGGGTTGCGTGGGAGTTCTGTTGAACTCGGCAGGGCCCCTTGTGGTCTGCTCTTTAGCTCGCTCGTAATCTGGCCCATCTGTAATTCCAGATTGTGGATGGACGTCACCTAGCTTTGAAGCACAGTTTCGTTTTGCTCTATATACCGCTTCAACAAGCTTTCCAAGGAGGAAGATTGCGACGGTTATGAGCTACTGGCTTGACTGCTTCTCTGACCGTTATTTTGCGGGAAGAATCCAGGTTCCCCTTCTTTTTATGCCACATATTGGAAATTCTGCAGCTGATTCAATGAAAAGTTGGGGTGGTTTCTCCACTCGGGGTTGTAGGTGTTAGAAAATGGATTATTTTTCACAAAATAAATAGACTGTGGGTTCTGTGGGCATTCTTCCATTGCGTGTCCGTCACCGCAAGTCACACACCTTGCGGCATTCTGATTAATTGCGTTTACTTGCCCAGTTTGCGATGTTGGGCTATTAATCGTAATTCCCTAAATTAGGTTCATCATTGCGGTCATTTGACTCTGTAGTGAAGCGATAACACTGTTGTTTGTGTCGTTATCCTTTATTCTCAGTCTCTGATCGCTCTCTCTCGATTCCTCATGATTTTTAGAGATGCGATCAGAGATGTTCTTAGCCTCGTCATACATTTTGTCTAACAGACCACCAACGGCTGCGACATTGGTAGCGATATGCCAAGCGGGATTTAAACCGTGATAAAAGATTTCAATTTAAAGGCAGCCTGGTAATCCATTGTGTGGACAGTCCCTAACCAACCGCTTAACCCTCGCCCAGGCATCACTGAGCGATTCGTCCATGTCTTGTTCAAAATTGGTTATTAGTTTCCTTCGTCTAGCATTTTCAGTAAGTGGGAAATATTTCTTCATAAACTTCTCTACGACCTATTCCCATGAAGTGATCTCTCTTGGCTTGAGAGAATACGCCTATTTTCTTACCTGATCACACAGAGAAAATGGAAACAAAGTTAGTCGAACTTCTTCGGCAAGGATGTTCGGGAACACAAAAGTGTTGCAGATTTCTATAAAACTACGAAGGTGGGCATGTAGGTCCTCGTCATGCCGTCCTCCAAATTATCCTGCAGTCTGGATCATTTGCAACATCACCGGTTTCATTTCAAATCGGCTTGCATCAAGGGCAGGCCTCATGATTCATGCAGAGAAATCATAGAGGTTTGGCGATGCATAGTCCCTAATGGGCCTATTTCGATCGTTTGCATGTAGGATTGGATTCGCCATGACGTTGTTTTCGTTTGGTACTCCGTTTCCAGGCTGCTCGTCATATCTTCTTTATCTAGTTGTTGTTTTTGGCGACCATCTCTTAGTCTCTGTCTGAACGTCCTCTCAATCTCCAGGTCGTAATTCACTAGAGATTAAGAGTCTACAAAGAATTCAGAAAAATTACCGTTAGCACACTGATTTGTCAAAGTCCCTGGCAACGGCGCCAAAAACTTGATGCGTTATTTTATGAGGTGAAATTATGGATGAAATGCGGTGATGAAAATGCATTAAGCAACAAGTGTTCTATGTGAAATCCAAGTATAAACCCGACTGAGTTTTCTGGTAAGTCCAGGGTCGAACTTAGGAACTTGGGAAAACATATGCAATGGTAATTTTTAGGAAGACTTTGTGGTAACCATATAAATCAAGTAGTTGTTTGGATTGTTATTTGCAGTAATAAAAATAAACAAATGCGGCGGAGTTTCGAAAATAGTTGATAAAACGGAAAATACGATGAGTATGCAGTGAACGGATTGAGAAGGGTTCGGCTAACACTTCTTAGGATCCGTTCATGTTATGCAATCATGCAACATACATACAATAGCAAATCGTCTCTTGACGCGAAGGCTACGACTTCTAATACTAGAATGTATGCGATATATATAATGAGTCTGTAGGACCTACACATAAGCCTCTATTCTTATCCATGCGATAACAAAATGACGCACACACAAATAAGGTGATCACATAATATCATAACCTATCTCTAGGGTTCATGCGATGCATGTTGGCAAATAAAGCTTATCTCTAAGTCCCTATCTCTTGTTTATGTAAATCTAATCTTGCTCTCTCGAGTCTAGAGTCTAACCTAGCTCTCTCAAGTCTTAGGTTCTTTCTTTAGACTCTCTGTCAAGTAGCTCTAAAGGGATGTCTCACAAGCAATAAAGATCCTAAGTCATGTTAGCTAAGTTCTTCTCAACCCATTCGACAAGTTTAGCTACTCATGCGTACTAAGAGAGTGGATAGATTTAGAATAAGAACTTCCATTGTATAAATATAATGTTGAAGTACAAAATAACAATGAAAGAAGAGGATAAAGAGTCTGGTAGCAATTTCTTGCTTCCCAGGCTTTTACACTGTCTTTCATACTCTTGTTCAAAAGATAATCTCGCTCTCTGATTTCCACGGCTTCGGGTTCTCTCTCGAGTTGCCTTGAGCGATCTTCTGGCATCTCTTCCCTTCTCTCATTCCGCCTTCTAAAAATAAAAGAAAACTATGAACACGACTAAAGCTATGAACAAAAACTTGCTGAACTGCTGAACCCCTTTTTGAAGGATACCTTCAGTATTTATAGAGCTTCGGGGTGAAGGGCGGCTTTTCACTTATGATTGCACGATGGATGTTGTGAATACGTTGAGGTGTGTGATGTTCTATGCTTAAAATGATGCGATATTACTTTTAGATATGTGCTAATTATGGATGTTCACGTAGTATGCCATGCGTTGTCACAATTTTCCTTATGATGGAACAAAGTGTAATTCCACCGCAAGTTTCTCGGTGTGATTCGAGGTCGAACACAGAGACTGTTTTAGGTTATTGTTGTATGTTCATGATATATGCGACCAGGTTTTTCAATCTTTAAAAATGTGTTTGTATAAGTATTAAAATTGCGGTAAAATAGAGTAAAGCAGTAAAAATGCGATAATAAAATAAAAATACAGTAAATCTAAGCTAGATGATACAAGATACAGGCTTCATGTTAAAAGATGCTGGGGTCAAGGCTGGCTGTGAAGGTTATGCAAAGAACGTGGAATGCAGCGGCAAGTCTTATAAATAGAATAGAAAGAGAAAGATAAGTAATATAAACAACGAAAGTTCTCAATTGCATTGAAGCTAGAAATACTGTTCTGCTCTTCTCTTGGTGTACACCTTTCAGTGATCGGCCACGCTCCCACATGTCTGTGGTGAAACAGAGAATAACGTAATGAATGCAAGGTTGCTTCCATGTCTGGAAGTACTACTCGCTTTAGTTAATGCATTCTTCTAACCTTTTCTCGACAGATCAGAATGGATCTTCACTTCTGCTCTCACGAGTGAAGATGATGTCTAGCATGCCTTAGTTAAACGTATTTTATATCTTTAACACAGATTAAGTACTTGTTTAATTCATATTAACTATCAAGGAATTAAGAAAACATCATGAAGAAAGTGATTAATGGGTGAATGGAAATAGACAGAGAATGGAATATGAAAGCTATCAAAACATTTATTATGTCTATTAAGCATGTGATACATGGTGTGGGAATGAAGAAATAAAGAGAAAGTGAAATACAACGATTAATGAAATAGAAAAAATACAAACAAGCGCCAATGTCTTGGCACCAATTCGATGGAGATCTGCTTGTCGGATAGGATTGATCTGATGGTAGGAAGAGCCTCCCTCTCAAGCTTGCTCCACCGATAGTAGAGATCTATGCACAGAGCTTCCAATCGGGTCTTCTTCCTGGATTTCTTCACTTAGTCATTCAGCTCAGCCTTCTCTCTCAACACTTTTGCAGCAATTAGCCCCGTACCAAGTAGCATGAGTTTTCTATGAAATCTATGGGGTATTTATATGTGCAAGTCTTTGACACCAGCCTTGTGGTCCCCACCGATTGTTATGGTAATTCTGAAGATGGAGGAATAATTATTCCTTTTGTTATGTAATCAGACCGTCAATTCTGCACAACCGTTAGTTGTACACGTGTCTCAATTCTCCGCTTTTGCATTGCTCAGCTGCATCTTTCGATTGTGGATTTGCATGTGGTGTTGTTTTTATTACCGCATGCGATTGAAATATAGCTATGGATCGACTGTCGCATTGCGCCATTATTGCAATAATCGTCTCTTCATTGTTGATTGACGAGCGCAATGTAACGTTGATCAGCTTCTCGTGAGCCTTGAGCGCACGCGGTGACTTGGTTTCCTGCAAAACAGAGTAAAATTTGGCTTGTCTTCCATCTTTATGGTGTTAATGGGTGTAATTGTGATCATTATAATTATTGTAATTGTAGGCTAAATTTCATACAATCAGCGCATATTCACTAACTTTTGATCGCAATATCTAGATAAGGTGGCATAAATAACTTGTATTTCTACAAGTTATCAATGGGATGGCTTTAATTCTCTGACTGATGCACTGAATATTTGTCACAAAAAAGCTGAGTGTACTTGTTATCGTTAGAAGCTTGTCAATTTAATTCGGATTCGACCATCATCAGCTTTTAATCCCATCGTGATTAATTATGTTTTTCACCCAGATGCGCCCACCAAGTTGCGCCGACTCTATGCGGAAATTCTTCTTGAACAGATGTTTGCGAACACAAATCACTGCAAAGCCTTGTGGTAATGTTGCGCTCGACCATTGATTTATTGTGATTGCACCTTCTGCCTTGCGTCAATGCATTTTTTTGCATAAAAATACAAAAGTTAATCGTTTTTATGCGATGAACGCATGCGACCATAATGTTATGAACTTAATGCTTGTTGGACACAATTAAATATATCTTATCAATGCAAACCTTCGTTGTTTAATAAGTTAGCACTATAATAACGTGAATTTCTACCCGTTATCAGTAACTCCTACACATAAAAATAAGAATTTTAGTTTCTACTTTGGTCTCCCTTTTGAGACTACTCTTTTTATCCAAGCTCATAATTAGTAAGAAGTTGCCTGTTCGCCCACAATTTCTAGATTTTCAAATTCTAACATTAGTAACTTGAAAACCAGAACTCATCTTAAGAATGTTCTTTTTTCAAACGTGCTCAGAATTTTATTAAAAATGTTACATCAAAGTTTCAACATAAAACTCCTTGTGGTTTAACCTGGGCCTTTAAATCTCTCCTGATGGCCCTGAATCGCAACTCTCTGCTTGAACAAAGATTCTAGGTTTAACTTCCAAAATATGTAACTTGAACCTCATACATTATATTGCAAAAGTTTCTTCTACAAACTTGCTTCAAATGGTGTTAAAATAATACCTTAAAATTTCAGCTGGAAAATTCAAGTGGTTCGACCTAGATCTATGATTCTTCGTCGAGTGCCCAGAAACACCTGAAAATGAACCTTCATCTATTCCTTCCCTATTTGGCCCTCTTTCAGGCAAGAAATCCCTTACAAAGGCTCGATTTATGAACTAGAATCATAGAGCTTTCCAACGGTACCAGGATCGTCTGATTTGCTCGAAGGAATCGTCCGAAACGAGCTCTTGAAGTTCTCTTCCCTTTTTATACTACTGCCCAACCCTTTCGCATGAAATCTCCTCAAGCCACCTCACCCACTAGTGGAGATTAAGAGCCCAGGTTAAGCCATCTGTCCGTATAACTAAAAGAAACGTTAAAAGCTGAGCGTTTCAAGCAAACTCAATCCTCGATGGGAAAAACTCGATGGAGAAGGGTCATTACTTGATGGAAATTTCAATGGCTCCCAACTGAATGCTCGATGAGAAGGACTCGATACTCGATGGGTTTCTTTGTGTTAGATGGCTTGCTCGATGCACGTTCCTTACTCGATCTCTTGTACTCGATGCGCATGCTTCCTCAATTTTTCATACTCGATGCTTGATCCTTCCTCGATCGCTCACACTCGACGCTCGACCCTTCCTTGATTGCGTACACTCAATGCTCGACCCTTACTCGATTATTTATACTCGACGATTGACGGCATTTACTTGGTGCTTGCCTTATGCTTACTCGATACTCAGCCACCACTCTTCACGACTAACACTTAGCCAGGAAGGCTTGATTAATAAGTATCTGAGAGCTAAGTTCCCAAACGTAGATTTTTCCTTCTTCAAACTTGTCCTTACCTCAAAACCCACAATTCCAATCTAGCTTAAATATTTAACCCCATTACTTTTCTTAACTCAAACAACAAACATAATTAAAACAGGAGAGTAAGTTGCGGGTTTTACAACCTACTGGTGATAAAAATTTGGAAGCGCATATATGATGCATGTCTTAGGTTATGTATTCGTTCTCATACGTCGGTGGTCATGAGTTGTAATGGAAAGTATGTGTTAATCTTGTATGCAATGACCATGCATTCCTCTCACAAGTTTTCTTACTCTCTCGCCAAGTATAAAGAGATCGCAAGTTTCTTGGGTGCTTCGAGGTCGAACTCAGGGACTTGTAGCTAAATGTCATGAAGTAATGTGTTTGCAGCGAAGAATAAATGAATGTTGAGGGTTATTGGGTATGTGCTACTCCTACTACTAACTAACAGATTAAGCAGTGGAAGTATGACTGTGAGAGATAGAGACACGGCAACTGTTAACGCGTAGTAAAATGTAGGGGAAAATAGATAAAATGGTGAGGATGTTTTCACCGCAACACTAAGCTTGACCGCAAGGGTAACCCCAGCCAACGCATGCTATGCGATCATGCTATACACACTTGACGAAGACGTATATGATGTATATGTGATAATGTCAAGAGGCCTTATTTCTAAGTCTCTATTCCCAATCATGTGCTCTCACACATAAGCAAGATGTCTGCATACCACCATATCCTACTTAAAGGGTGCATACGCTGTGTAGTAGCAAACAGAGCTTATTCATATGTCCCCATTCTTGCTTATGCGATCCAATCTGCTCTCCTGAGTCTAGATTTGGTTTTTAGAATACTCTTACGAGTATGCCTAAATGATGAACGATGTGCTCATAAGACAAGGTAATCACATAAAACATGGTTGACGTAAGATTATTCCTATCTCCAGTGAACATTTGCTTACATTTCTTAATGCGATCAACTACGTATCCTCTTAGGCAGTTGGTTGCTGCTGATTCTGTTTATAGAACAACATTGCGTTCACTTATAAACAAGCATTACTACAACTGCACACTAAGCAAATAGGATTTTCTCACAACACTCACACAACACACACCTCTCGGTGGTTTGCTACATGCTTCATATGTCTATGCCGCATGATTAAGTATGCGATACTCTAGCGGTCTTACTTAGTAATGCAATGAAAGTAAAGGATGCTAAGTAAATGAAGATGGAGATGGAATCGATGGAAAATATAAAAATGCAATGATCACAAAATGTATTAATCTCTTAAGCCACAATGTAATACAATACAAGGATAGAAGAGAAATTGAGGGCCAGATGGAAGCAATGATGTGTGTCAAGGCTGCCAATGGTGCCATGGATGGGCGGTGGAGTAGACTCTCTCGAGATCTAACTCCAGCGAAGGCTCCGGTCGTCACTCTGAATGGTTGAGGGGATGAAGAACTCTCAAGACTATCTTTTCACACTTTGGTCTGGATCACAAGGATCCACCCGAAGGTAGCCTTCAGGTACAGGACCTTTGATGATTTGAAGTTGTGCTCTAAGGCTTTTATTTATATAGCTTGATTGCTGACAGCATTTATGGACCTACTCTGAATCTGACACTTGTGGTGCGATGGTCCTTTTCTGATCTCTGCTACTTGTGGCATGGTAGGTGAAATGTCAACATCATCTTTTTTATGATCCCAGTGTATGCGTTCATGCTGCATTCCAACAACCTTGCAATCGCCCTTCTATTATGGTTATTCTGTAGCCACAATGTCCCTTTGATGATCGCGTTCGCTTGATCGCCTCAACACCCATACGACGGATGCATGCGATAACTACATGCGATCGTCTTCGCGATAGCCTCGCGTTCGCGCATGCGATCGATTTTTGCATTTGCTACAAAAATAAACAATGGAAATCATAATAAAGCATAAAAGTAGGTTAGCCGAGATTTTTAATGCTGATCGACACAAGCTCGTTTTCTCATGAATTCTTAGTATAATCGCCACATATTCTACTTAACAGCCCTCATAATTCTAAAAAAAAAAAGGCTTACAATGACGTAAATTTCTGCCCGTCATCACCCTTAAAAGAAATTTCGTCCTCGAAATTTACCTGTAGAAATGAGTTGAAAAGTTGAGGATACTTCTTCATTACTTGCTCCTCAGATTCCCACCTCGCTTCTTTAACTCCATGGTTGTTCCCCAATACCTTCACTAAAGGTATGGTTTTTTTCCTGAGCACCTGTTCCTTTCTGTCTAAAATCTGAACCGACCCTTCTTCATATGATAAATTTTCCTTGAGCTGAAATGGTTCTTTTACTAGTACATATGTAGGATCAGGTATATACTTCCTCAACATTGATACATGGAACACATTATGAATACGAGTTAGCTCCGGAGGTAAATGTAATTTATACGTTGTCGGGACAACTCGTTCTATAATCTCGTATGGTCCGATATATCGAGGAGTTAGTTTCACTTTTCTTCCAAACCTGAGTACTCCTTTCCATGGAGATAACCGAAGGAATCTATGGTCTCCAACCTCAAATTCTAAATCTCTCATTCACTTATCAGCGTAACTTTTCTACTTGTCTTGAGCTGTCTTCAAGTTTTCCATGATAAGCTTTATAGTATCTGCCATTTGCTGCACTAATTCTGGACCCAACAATTTTTGTTCCCCTACTTCATTCCAACATACCAAGGTCCTGCATGGTCTGCCATACAATACTTCGTATGGAGCCATGCCTATGCTCGAGTGATAACTATTGTTGTACGCAAACTCGACCAATGGCAGTTGTGCATCCCAACTTCTTTTAAACTACATAACACATGTTCTCAGCATGTCTTCCAGTGTCTGTATTGTCCGCTCTGACTGATCATCTGTCTGTGGATGACAAGCCGTTCTAAAAGGTAGCTTGGTACCCAAGGCCTTTTACAAATTAGAGAGGAAAGTGCCTAGTTATGCTCTCCAATCATTTAGAATTGTAGCAAAAGGGATCCTTAAGAATTTAGTCTTACCCTTTTTGGTTGATGAAAAATAGAAGTTGTTTCATTTAAAAAATTGTTTATAAGTTTACTAATATATGTGATAGGCTTTGGTAGGAAAATAATAGACACATGAATTTAACACATCAATACTTAAGATTATATGTATTGGTTAGTCAATAACATTATTAACATCGATTAATTTCGTCCACTTTTATCAATCTTATCCACTTCCTGTTGTTTGAACTATAACATATCAGTGAAACTGAGCTTGATTTAATTAACATACGAGTATCTTAGTAACCATGAAGTTTTTGGTTTGAATCCATACCACAAGTGTAAGGTTTGTAAACTAAGTAAAAAACCTTGTGTTTTTTATTTATGAAACTTTTTATTACTTTACGCTTTTATAAAAAGATAAAAAGTGGAGTTGATAGGTTTCGATTTACCTGAACAAGGATGAACATATGTTTGGCTTGGGAGTCAAAGATTTTTACAACAATTTTTGAGGAGGAAATTGTTAACCATAGTTACATCGTAGCATCCGTGAAAATAAGCAGTAGAATAAAGTTCCAACTAACTTTTACTATGTATAATAACACTTAATTGTTGTCATTATCGGTTCTTGATTCTGAGTAAGGATTTTTATCACACCCCCTCCCAGTTTATCCTCTAAAACCGAAAGAAGACATGACAAAAACAGCTACCAACCTACTTGTCAGTGCTTACTGCCTAACTTTCTCAACCTGTTCCTCCACATACTCAGTGTATTTGTCGCATAATTACTCTTTTCTCAAATCCGCCACATACTTTTTATACCTTAAACAAAAAACGAACCAAACCATTGATTTAACTGTTACCGCAAAATAATCTAAAAATTACCATTGCATATTGTTTTCCTTAGTCCCTGAGTTCGACCCTGGGCTTACCAGGAAACTCAGTAGGATTTATACTTGGATCTTACTAAGAAAACTTGCATTCTCAACACATTTTCCATCAACGTAATCCCTAACATTATTTCATCGCATAAAATAACGCATCAAGTTTTTGGCGCCGTTGCTGGGGACTTCGACAATACATTGTGCTAACTGTAATTTTCGTATTTTCTTTACAGCTTTCAATCTCTGGTGAATTACGACCCAGAGATTGAAAGAACGTTCTAATGAAGATTGAAAGACAAACACCTACAACAAGACAGAACTCCAAGAATGGCGGAACAACCAGAAGAGAGGGCAGCAACAAATGCAAATAATATAATGGCCAACCCCATCCACCTGGCAAATGACCACAATAGACCCATTTGGGACTATGCGTCACCCAGCCACTACAATTTCTCCCTAGGAATTATGAGGCCAGCACTAGACGGATCGAGGTTTGAAATGAAACTGGTTATGTTGCATATGATTCAAACGACCAGACAGTTTGGTGGAAAGCGTGGCGAGGACCCGAACGCCCATCTCAGGAGTTTTATTGAAATCTGCAACACTTTTATATTCCCAAATATCTCTACCTAGGAGGTTCGACTAACATTGTTCCCATTATTCTTATGCGATCAAGCAAGAAAATGGGCTTATTCTCTTGAACTAGAAGAGATAAGATCGTGGGAACAAGTCATGGAAAAGTTCATAAAGAAATACTTCCCTCCAACAGAGAACGCAAGAAGGAGGAAGTTAATTACAAATTTTGAACAGGAAATTGACGAATCACTCAGCAATGCTTGGGCGAGGTTTAAGAGGCTGATAAGAGATTGCCCGCACAACGGCTTACCAGACTACTTACAGATGGAGAATTTCTACCAAAGATTAAACCCTGCATCGCAGATGGCTACCAATGCGGTAGTAGCTAGTGGTCTGCTTGATAAAACTTACGAAGAGGCAAAAAATATACTTGATCCTATTTTAAAAAATCACGAGGACTGAAGAGAAAGCGACCAATGATAAAGAATTAAAGAAAGTGATCGGAACAACGGGGCCTCACATCTCTTTAGAACCAAATGACTGCGATGATGAGTTTGATACAAGGCATCGAAATTAATAGCATGGGAGCGCAAAAAGGGCAGGTCAACGCAATTTCCCAAACGACCATAAGTTGTGTCATCTATGGAGAAGCACATCTGATGGCAAAATGCCCAGGAAATCCGCAGTCAGTATGCTTCATAAAGAACAACCCTTATTCTGATATGTACAACCCCGGGTGGAGAAACCACCCCAATTTCGTGTGGAAAAATAAACAACAAATCTTTCAACCAGTGGCGCAAAACGAAGGGCCACCTGGGTTTTTCCCACAGACCAATGGTCAAACGCATAACCAAGCCAACAGTTCGTAGGCACCACAATCCTCATCCTTAGAGAGCTTGCTGAAGCACTATATTGAGAAGAATGAATCAGTGCTTCAGAATCAAATAACGTCCATCCGAAACCTTGAAGTTCAGCTAGGAAAGATCGCGGGTGAACTAAAAAATAGACCACAAGGAGTGTTGCCAAGCTCAACTGAGCTCCCTCACAATTCTAGGGGTATAGGGAAAGGAACAATGCTTAGTAGTCTTTTTGCTAAGCGAAAAAATGACAGCGAAAGTAAGGGAGGAACCCATCACGACCAACTTGAATGTTGTGACAACCGAGGACCCATTGACATTTGTTTCAGAAGAGCCTTAGAAGATGAACCCAGAAGTTGCGTCCACCTTCAAGCCACTAGAATGCGATATAGAAGAAGTCCAGCTACCACCATTCCCGCAAAGATTGAAAAAGAAACAGAATGATGAAGAAAAGATCGCGACAGTGGTAGTAACGCAAAATGCTATGATCCCACCAAAAATGTGCAACCCAGGAATCTTCACGATACCATGCTCAATTGGAGGGGTCTACATTGGTCAAGCACTATGCGATCTTGGGGCAAGTATAAATGTAATGTTACTATCAATATTCAAACGATTGAACATGGGCAAACTCACACCCATGACGGAGACTCTTCTACTTGCGGACAGTTCCCAAATACATCCCGAGAGAGAGTTGAAAGATGTCGCAGTCTCAATTGACAAATTCATCTTGCCAGAAGACTACATCATTTTGGATTATAAAGCGGACGAAGATGCGCCCATCATATTGAGACAACCATTCCTCTTGACCAGTCGCACTAAAATTGATGTGCATAAGGGGGAAATAGTAATGAACGTCAACAAGGAAAAGCTCTGGATTAAGGTAGTCGAGATCCCAGAGGACCGAAAAAAGAAGAAAAAGTCGCCGTGGACGTAAAAAGTCCAACTTCAAATAAGCAGTCCCTGAGTTACTATGCGACTCAAACTCATCAGGGATGCTATCCTTTTGAATATCCTTTTTTTCATATCAATGCTTCATGAATTTTCATTACCATGTTGTTATCTATTATCGTATATTTGCATATTTTTTTATATTAAAAAAAAAGCGATCGCGGTGAACGATCTTAATAAACGATTTTGTTAACTTGGTTTTCTTTATTATTTGACCCTCTCAATGTTTTCATAGCAACGGTCGTGGTGAACGAATGTGGAGGTACTACACGAAAAACGCAACTAATTCATTCCATCACCGCAATCGAAGAAAGCAGTTCGCCGCAAAGCAGCATGCATTCATAAATAATGCGGGCGACAACGCAAATTTGGGGGTTGTATCTTTCCTTGACTTTATTTATGCCAATTTTTGCACTATCGCATCGTATTTTACCTTTGATCATTTTAGAATCGCATCCTCTTTAGTCGGCGCAATCATTTAACGTTGATTAGTTTAGTAAGTCACCGCATTATTTCTCTTTGCCAATTATGATTTCAATAATGAAACACATGCTTCTATTTTTTCGTATACACTAGAGTGAACTTAATTTTAGGATAGTCAACTCATAAAATATTTCTAGAAGTTAGTGGTCTACCAGCTTTCTTTCAAACTGACCCTTTACGAAACTTCTTAAGAGCATCACATGACTTTTTTCAATCTTTTAGCAATGAGGACATTGCCGCATTTTCAATTTGGGTGTGCGGTATTCATTTTTCGACATTGCTATTTTTAACCTTACAAAAAAAAATCATCACGTTGCGATCAGATCTTACTCGTAGTTGGATGTTCCCATGACACACGTGGGGGCAAGCCAAAACGAAGGTAGGAATCGTGATCCACGCATAAATAAATGATCGCATCACCTTGTAGACCTCCAAATTTCCCTGTGTTCTGTATCATCTGGAGCATGAATGGCTTTATTTCAAATCGTGTGTTCTCCTCAACCATTGGTCGTGAAATTCCAAGTGATAAGTCGTAAAGATTCAGCGTCGCATAGTTTCTCATGGGGATATTGCGGCCAGCAGCAAGAAAGACAGGATCTTGCGCTGGCCGATTCGCCCTTTGATCTTCTTCGGGCCTCTCATTATTGTTTGCCATGTTTGCTCATCTTCGCCTAACTCTGTTCTGGCGTGCCCTCATGCGAAAAGTATGCTCGATCTCCGGGTCAGCTTCGAATTCTGGATCAGTTCCAATACTCATAAACCGTCAGCCTGCTTTTCGCGATAAACAGACAGTACAACAGAGATCTGTCCTGCAAAATACCACAAAGTATTCAACACTAACCATTACCAATCCCCGGCAACGGTGCCATAAACTTGTTGACTAAGAATTTGAATTAATTCTTTATCTATTGATTATTATGCATGCACTGTGATGATAGATCTTATGCTACAAACTCATGTTGCCATAAACTTGTGAGGATACGAATGGAATGTTATCTATCTATTACGCTGATGAATGAATGAATGATACTCCTAAATGCGCTCAAGTGCTTTGCGATAAAGATAATTTTATGCGATACTACGTTCTAAGTATATGCGTTGATAGTGATATGCTCGTAGTATGCGATGAAGTAGTGTGTGTCACAAGTTTCCTTGCACAGAAACCAAGTATAATTCTAACGTAAGTTTCTTAGAATGATCTGAGGTCAAACACGGGGATTGTTGTCGTTAAATGAGATACTTATGTGATACATGCAACCGGTTTTCATAATGATTAAAGAATTTTGGTTTGTACAAAAATATAAATTGCGCTGAAAGTAAAAATGCGTTGATAAAGTAAATTCCTAAGCTACTATGATACATGATACATGATACAGGGGTCGAGGACTGGCTGTGAGGTTGTACAAAAGTATCGATGAATGCGATGATAAGTCTTATGCATGAGGCAGAAAGAAAAAGAGTAAAAAGTAAAAACATCGCAAGTTTGTCAATCACATTAAGGATGCAACTAAGGTTCCGCTTTTTCTTCGTGTACACCTCTCAGTGATCGGTCGCTTTCCCATATGTCTATGGTGAAAAAGAGATGAACGTGATGAACGCAAGGTTATTTCCATCTCTGGAAATACTTCTCCCTTTAGTTAACGCATTCTTCCAACGTTCTCTCGATAGGCGGAATAGAATCTTCACTTCTGCTCTCAAAGGTTAAGATGCCGTTGAGCATACTTTAGCTAATTGTAATTGATTCCTTAACACAGATTTGACTCACTTGCTTAATTCTTGCTTTTTACCCTGGGGATTAAAAACACATCATGGAGAAAATGGATGATAAAAGTATGGAAAGAGACAGAGAAATGATAATGGTGACGATGATAACATTTAATTCTAAAATTAAGCGTTTGATACATGTTTGTGAATGAAGGATTAAAGAAGATGAATACAAAAGATGAAATAGAGAATAAAAATAAATACGGAAGGAGTGCCAACGTCTTGACACAGATCTCGATCGAAGATTTGTGCTTGTTGGCGTGTGGATGTGGTGGAGAGGAAAGCTTCCCTCTCAGGCTTGCTTTCCCGGTAGAATTGACCCTTTGCACAGAGCTCCAACTTCGGGAATCGAAAGAATTTCTTGCTCGGAGACTCACTTCTCAGACTTGTCTCATACTTCTCCCGGATTTACTCTGTGACGTCGCTTTAGACCAGCCTCTCTCTCCTAGTATCAGTATATCTCTGTAACTATGTATGTATGTATTTCAGCAAATTTGAAGAAGCTATTTATAGGCGAGACCTTGGCTCTTTGAATTTGTGGTCCCCAAAGTCTAATTATGGTAGTTCCTGAAATGGCGGAATGGAAAATTCCTTTCTGTTACACGATTAGTCTGTCAGAATTGCAAAACTAAAAGCTGTACACTTGTCAAAATCATCCGCACATGCGTTGTTCTTCACATCTTTGACCTATCACTGCATGCGGTGTTGTTTTTTATTACCGCATGCAGTTGAAATGCATTGATCGCTAAAGCTCTTGATCGATTGTCGCATGCACCGTCATTGCGTTGATCATCTCTTCATTCTTGATTGGTGGGCGCATGTGACATAGATGCGTTGTACATTTTTTCTTCGAGCCATTAACGCATGCGGTAACCTATTTCCTCCAAAACAAAGACTAAAACATCCTATTTCACTATCACAATGGTGTTAGTGGGTGTGTTTACGACATTTCATAATTTTCGTACTTTTTAGCAAATTTTTATACTATCAACGCAACTTTCCTCTCTTTTTGCCGCAATATCTAAATAAAACAGTATAAATAACTTGTATTTCTACAAGTTATCACACCCCCAAATTTAGATATATGCTTGTCCTCAAGCATATCTTCAACTAAGGCAATTTTCGCTCAATTCCTATCCTAACTTTGCGTCGATTGGTTGCTCCAAATGCTCGACCTATGCAACATTACTTAACAACACAATTTCCTTCTATCCTTTAATAATTCATCAACAAGCTCTACTTTATTCTTTTATACAACAAACCTCTACCCAAAAATTCTTTTATTGTTTTGAGAAGAATGTTTACCTCTTCTTGCAAAAACAACTAGGTTCGTCTATATACGGTGGTCTGGTTTGCGTCATTTTATTAGAGACTGTTGATCATGGTTACACCCTTCGTTTTGGCTTGCTCCCACGGGTGTCATGCGAACATCCAACTAGGATTGTGTGCCAATCTCAACTTCAACTCTTGATTTTCAGCTAAGCTTTACTTTTGCTTGTCAGAGGAGTTGTCTCTTATATTCTTATTTTCTCTTTCTCTTTTGTTTTCTTTTCATATTGAGTCGATCATGGAAACCCACCTTCATTTTGGCTTGCTCCCATGGGTGTCATGCGAACATCCAACTACGAGTAGGTTCCTTTCACGACTTAACTCTTATCAGGTTGGGATTTTCCCTTGCGCTGACATTGGAGTTTGTATGATTTTTTTTTTATGATGAACGCATTTTCCTAATGATGACCTCATTCGCTTGATCGCATCTGCTCAGACCTTCCCCACCCCCAAATTTAGAGATGTGCAAGGTTCTCATTGCGTTGTTTTAGACAGAAAAGACAAAACACTTAGTCAAAATTTTGAAAAGAAGGTTTGAGCAGAGTCTTGAAGTAGAAAAGGTAAAGCAGTGTTATTGCTATGAATTATCTAAGTGTTAGTTAGAGAGTGCAAAGTGTGAGAAATGTTGCTAAGGGTATGCATACTACTCATCATGGCAACACAATTAATAACGCTAAATATAAGATAAAAACATCGCAATAATTGACAAAGGATGATAAGTAAAGAGGCTAACGCATACGGAAAGAATAGTTACTCAATTGTATTAAAATTAACCAAGTATACAAATAATTACAATTATCACAATACAAAATTTAAGCATGTACAAAAAATCAAGGTATAGCTTCTATACATAAGAATAATGAATGAAATAAAATCAAAACAATGACCGCAACGAAAAATTGTAGATTTATTGAGAAGGTGGCACACCCCCAAATTTAGAGTTGCGGTGGGGGCTCAGGAGGAGGATTTTACGGAGGCATTCGAGGAGCTTCTTCAAAATGCAGAGGTTGCTGTAAATGCAGAGGCACCATGGGACCATGTAAATAGGCTATCAAAAATTTAAAGTACTCATGGTTACGCTATGCCATTTTCCTTTGGTTATGGTGGATCGTGTAAAGATTTCGTTGAATGTTGATCAGCACCTGCCGAGTCATCGCAACACTGTATTATACCTTTCCTTGGCTCTCTTGTAACTTCGTTATTCATTGGCAGAAGAATTCTTGTTAATCAGAGAGAAGAGAGTGCATCTCTGTTAAGTCAGCAGCTAGGGTTACAGTGGTGGGTTGTGCCTGCGATGTTTCACCATCAACGTTTTGGGGTTGAGCAGACGTGCCTTCACCCAAATCGTGTGGGTCATCAACATGCGGCAGTGGAGGAGAAAAATGCGGTGATGGTGGAGGGGAGGAGGATGCTGCTGGAAATGCGTTGGGTGAATCGGTAGTGAGGAAGAGATTTATAAAGTGTTCTGAGAGTGGGGAAAGGGGTTCGGTAGGTGGGCTTAGAGGGTGAATAATCAAAGGTAAGGGGTCCAAGGATACTTGATCTTGCAGTGATTGCTCTTGGACTTTTTCCTTGCCTTTTCAACTTTGCACTGCTTCATGGGCTTTGGCTGCTGCGGCGCATTCAAATCGATAATGGGCCTTTTTAGTGGAATCTCGAAGCAATGAGGGGAGTCTTTGAGAAGCATTCTCAAGATCTTGGTGTTGATGAGACCATGGACTTCTGGCATTGGTTCCTCTTCAATACCTACACCCAATGAGAGGATTAAGCTCGAAACTATCCAAAGAAAGAAATACTGGCCTCTTACACGCCCCACAAAACCTCGGATTTGCTTTGCGATCAATTGGCCCACGTCGATTGGAATGTTGCTTGCTATGCAATACGTGGCCATTACTCGATCCCTCGAAACTGTTTTGTCATGAGAGGTAGGGATGAGTCACCTCTTCACCAAGTATACCCAAAGGTGTGCTTCCGGAAGCAGTTTGTTGGACGTCAGGGTTTTGATGCCTTTTAAAGATACCGACCACTAAGTGCCCAATTGCATTAATATTTTCAGCACATCCTCCATTTGTTCTTCTGAGGGATCATCAATAATTTTGTTACCCGGCGCATTCGGGATGTCCTTCATCTGATATAACTCGTTGATGTCCCTTGTGCTGAAGGGCATTGTCTCCCCTTTCTTGATCACTGCATCTTTGGTGCCATGAAGTCGTCCATTATAGAAAGCTCTCACTATCGTTGGGATTACGATGGATGGGCACTGGCAGAATGTTTCCCACCCATGCTCCAACACAACACTTTTAATTAAATCCGGTAGTGGCGTTGGCGTAGGAAAGAACCCCATTTCCATCATCATGTCGTCATTCTTCTTCTTCTTTGATGGGCATTCTTTGGTCAACGCAGGCTCACTACTTTCAACTTTCGCTTTGCCCTTATCTTTTGCCAACGCAAGGTGAGATCTTTGTCTTTGTCTCCATTCTCGTTCCTTGCGTTGTTCTTCCCTTTCCCACTCTGCAATTTCTTTACTTTTCTTCTCTCTAATGCGCTGCACATTTGCCTTGCACCTCTTCTCCTTCTCTTCTTTCTTCTTATTTTCTTCCTCTTCTTCTTCTCTCATTTCTCTTTCAAATTGCTCTGAGGCTAGCAATATGCGTTATTCCTCCTTGAGCCTCATTCTCTCTTCTTCTGCCAAAATTGCATTGTTACGGCGCACTTCTTCATCGTGTAGTTTTCTTCCCAGATTGCCTTCTGTGATGATTTGTTGTGCTCGTAACATCTTTTCTTGTTTTTCTTCTTCCTCTCTCTTTCTCCTTTCCTTCTCTTCTACTACACTTTGCAAAAATTGTGGGTCGCTTGTTGACCCTTGCGACGCATTCTCCTTGCGACGCCGCATAAGAGGGTTGATGTCTGGATCCTCTCGGTCGTTAGTTGCAACCGTTCTTATTTGCGTTGATACCTCTTGAGGTTGCACTGATTCTCTTTGTTGCGTTGGCACCTCCTCATCCACCCTTGCGGTGGTGGATTCTCCATTGACATCCAGGCTCTCAGCCCTCTTCCTCTTTTCTTCCTTCTTCTTCAGGCACTTCTCTTCTTGCCTGCATTCCCTCTTCTCACTCGATTTCCTCTCTTTCTTTTCCTTCCTTTGCTTGGCTTCTTCATCTCCTTCTGCCCTTTTCTCCTTGTTTTTCTTTTTCTTCTTCTCTTCAGCCATTTTAGGCTGCTTCTCCACTTCCACTTCCTCCACAGCAACCCTGGTGTGTCCCTCATAGGATTCTGTATGAACAGTTTCCTTAGGATCCGAAACGGCCAGGGCGCTTTTTCTCGAAGCTTCTTCCATCTTTTCCTTCAAAGGCAAGGGCTGATTAACAACTCCAGCTTCGGGTAGCCCTCCCTCCTTCTCCATATTTCTCAGGATGCTCCTAAACACTTCTCTGTCATCTCTTTTCTTCTTCTCACTTTCGGATGACAGTGTTGGAAGTAGGGCACTCTTCGTGCTCTGCCCCTCTTGGATTCGGAGTGGTATGGCTACTACAGGCTTTTGCTGAGGTTTTTCGATGAATCTTGGGAGGGGTTTCAACTGGGCGGTGAGGCAGCGGCTTGCTGTGAGGAATGCCGCCTCTCTTGCAGTGACTTGGGCTGGGGAAGATGATGAAGGTAAGGAAGATGAATGGGAAGACTGATCGGCCATGGCTGTGGTGAGTGAAAGATTTGGGAAAGTTCTCAGGACTTAGGAAGAAAGTTCAAAGGTCTGGATTCACTAGGGTTTTTCGTTTTTGCAAAAGATTCAAATAGACGTCCTAAGATGTAGGAGGAAGGAATTTATAGGTTAGGCTTTGATGGGCCGAACGCAAATTCTGTGTGGTAGACTTCGAGGTACTCAAAAAGCCTACTGCCACGCTCCTCACATTTATGAATTAGGACGTCCTTTCATCTGCTAAGTCATCATTTCCTTCGAAGCCTAAACGATTGGACTATTCTCTTTGCAAAAAGAATTTATCTTTTGTGTTTTATTTGGATGGGCGCAAGGTTAAAGATTAACACAATGCCTCCATTAACGCAAATGCATATTTGCAGAGGACGGGCAACAATGGATGTATTAGTGCAACACACCTCTCAACTCAACAAATTTCTGGAAGATGGGTGCACGGTATTTCTACTGGTGCAACAGTACCTCGACATAGTGCCTTTTCACTAAGAACGGGCGCAGAACACATACGCGCGCAACACACCCCTCAGCGCAATGCATTTGTGTGAGATGGACGCAAAGTGTATCTTGTTAACACAAGATGCACCCATCATCGCAATGCATACCAGATGTTTCTTATTATTTTTAATTCATCAACAATGCAAGTTGATAAGACTTTGTGGTGTTCATTTTCTTTTTATTTAGTCATTCACATCAATTTCAAGAACAACGCAACCAATGCAGAAAAGTAAGGAAATTGAACAAAGCATGGAAATAACGCAATTGAATTAATTTTGAAGGAAATTCATAAAACAGTAAAAGCTATTTTAAGAAAGTAATAAATAATGCACTGCAGAAAACAATTAAAGAAAAGCAATAAAGAATGCAATTAAAAATAGATTTTAGAGATGCGGATTGAAAGAAAATTTTCTCAGGATTACCGCAATCCACACCCCTGTAGGCGGTCAAGTTTGCCTGCGCAATGTCATCAAGGACATTGTTTCTTCTCATGAGATCCCGGGGCTTCTGAGTTACTTGGTAGCATTCCCGGTGTTCTGTTGCAAAGCTCGTCTACCAATTGCCCGACTTGGATCTCTAAGTTCCTTATTAAAGACGCATGCAACTACATGACTACGTCATTTTTCTCAATATACTGTTTCAGCAGGGACTCCAATGATGACGAATTCACAGAGGTGTTCGATGAAGACGCTTGGTTATGTGGTTGCCTTTGATGACTCTGATTCTGATTCTGGTGAAAAGGCGGAGGATTTCCTCGACTCCCAGAATTGTTGTTCTGATTGTTACTCTGGCCTTCTTGGTTATGATTTCCTCCCCAACCGAAGTTAGGGTGATTCTGCAAACCTGGATTGTAAGTGTTGCTGTAAGGGTTGTTCTGGATAGCAAACACTTGTTGCGGTTCGATGGGCACATCTCTACTGCATGGCCCCCTCCGCATTGGATGCAACTTATTGCGGCCACTTGCGCTGACGCATTGGGTTGCACTGAACTTTGAGAGAGGGCACCTTAATTAATTGCCATCGTTTGAAGGAGAGAGGTCACCGCGGCCATTTGTGCGGCCAAGGTTGGTATTGTATCCGTTGGTACAATGGCATTATCATTTCTTCTACTCTTGGGGCCGCTTCCCCCATACCCGTCATCCACCTAGTCATCCGTGTTTCGCGAAATGCGATCAAGGATGACCTTGGCTTCCGTGTAGGTCTTATCCATGAATCCTCCCGCTACGGAGGCATCAGCAACGGCTTGCATTGATTGATTAAGGCCGTTGTAAAAAGTCTCCATCAGAATGCAATCGGGAATCCCGATATGCGGACAATTTTTCACCAACCTTCTGAAATGCACCCAAGCAGTGCTTAGAGTCCCATTATCCATTTGCTCAAAATTCAGCACATCCTTTCGTCTCCTTGCATTGACTGCTTGAACCGATCTACCAACTTGTCCCATTACGTGATTTCATTTGCCTCATCCTTCAGTGTGTATGGGAAGAGGTAAAGTCTAATTCCTTTAGGGGTGACGCCATGATCGGCTTTATTTCAAGGCGTGCGTTCTCCTCAACAATTGGTCATGAAATTGCAGGCAAGAAGTCGTAAAGATTCGGCGCCGCATAGTTTCTCATCGGGATATTGCGGTCAGCAGCAAGAAAGACAAGATCTTGCGCTGGCCGATTTACCCCTTGATCTCCTTTGGGCCTCTCGTTGTTGTTTGCCATGTTTGCACTTCTTCGCCTAAATCTGTTCTGGCATGCCCTCGCGCGAAAAGTACGCTCGATCTCTGGGTTAGCTTCGAATTCTGGATCAGTTCCAATACTCATAAACCGTTAACCTGCTCTTCGCGATAAACAGACAGTACAACAGAGATCTGTCTTGCAAAATACCACAAAGTATTCAACATTAACCATTACCAATCCCCAACAACGGTGCCATAAACTTGTTGACTAAGAATTTGAATTAATTCTCTATCTATTGATTATTATGCATGCACTGTGATGATAGATCTTATGCTACAAACTCATGTTGCTATAAACTTGTGAGGATACGAATGGAATGTTATCTATCTACTACGCTGATGAATGAATGAATGATGCTTCTAAATACGATCAAGTGCTTTGCAATAAAGATAATTTTATACGATACTACATTCTAAGTATATGCATTGATAGTGATATGCTCGTAGTATGCGATAAAGTAGTGCGTGTCACAAGTTTCCTTGCACAGAAACCAAGTATAATTCCAATGCAAGTTTCTCAGAATGATCCGAGGTCGAACACGGAGATTGTTGTCGTTAAATGCGATACTTATGTGATACATGCAACCGGTTTTAATAATGAATAAAGAATTTTGGTTTGTACAGAAATATAAATGGCGCTGAAAGTAAAAACACGTTGATAAAGTAAATTCCTAAGCTACTATGATACATGATACATGATACAGGGGTCGAGGACTGGCTGTAAAGTTGTACAAAAGTATCGATGAATGCGTTGGCAAATCTTATGAATGAGGCAGAAAGAGAAAGAGTAAAAAGTAAAAACATCGCAAGTCTGTCAATCACATTAAGGACGCAACTAAGGTTCCGCTTTCCCTTGGTGTACACCTCTCAGTGATCGGTCGCATTCCCATATGTCTATGGTGAAATAGAGATGAACGTGATGAACGCAAGGTTATTTCCATCTCTGGAAATACTTCTCGCTTTAGTTAACGCATTCTTCCAACGTTCTCTCGATAGGCGGAATAGAATGTTCACTTCTGCTCTCACAGGTTAAGATGCCATCGAGCATGCTTTAGGTAAACGTAATTGATTCCTTAAGACAGATTTGACTCACTTGCTTAATTCTTGCTTTTGACCCCGGGGATTAAAAACACATCATGGAGAAAATGGATGATAAAAGTATGGAAAGAGACAGAGAGATGATAATGGTGACGATGAGAACATTTAATTCTAAAATTAAGCATTTGATACATGTTTGTGAATGAAGGATTAAAGAAGATGAATACAGAAGATGAAATAGAGAATAGAAACAAATATGGAAGGAGTGCAATGTCTTGACACAGATCTCGATTGGAGATTTATGCTTGCCGGTGTGTGGATGTGGTGGAGAGGAAAGCTTCTCTCTCAGGTTTGCTTTCCCGGTAGAATTGACCCTTTGCACAGAGGTTCAACCTCGGGAATGGAAGAATTCCTTGCTCAGAGACTCAATTCTCAACCTTGTCTCATAGTTCTCCTTGATTTACTCTTTGACGTCGCTTCAGACCAGACTCTCCCTCCCAGTATCAGTATATCTCTGTAACTATGTATGTATGTATTTCAACGAATTTGAGGAAGTTATTTATAGGCGAGACCTTGGCTCTTTGAATTTGTGGTCCCCACTGTCTAATTATGGTAGTTCCTGAAATGGCGGAATGGAAAATTCCTTTCTGTTACATGATCAATCCGTAAGAATTGCACAACTTAAAGCTGTACACATCAGAATCGTCCGCAAATTTGTTGCTCTTCACATCCTCAATCTATCGCCGCATGCGGTGTTGTTTTTTATTACCACATGTGGTTGAAATGTGTTGATCACTAAAGCTCTTGATCGATTGTCGCATGTGCTGTCATTGCGTTGATCATCTCTTCGTTCTTAATTTATGGGCGCATGTGAAGTAGATGCATTGTTCATTTTTTCTTCGAGCCATTAACGCATGTGGTGACCTATTTCTTGCAAAATAGAGACTGAAACATCCTATTTCGCCATCGCAATGGTGTAAGTTGGTGTGTTTAAGACATTTCATAATTTTCGTATTTTTTAGCCAATTTTTATACTATCAATGCAACTTTTCTCTCTTTTTGCCACAATATCTAAATAAAACAGTATAAATAACTTGTATTTCTACAAGTTATCAATGGGACAAAAAGCTAATGACGGTCGATTCCAAATTAAGTTGACAAGTCGTTAACGACCACTGTAGCAAGTACACTCAACTTTTCGGTGACAAATATTCGGCATATCAGAGAAAGAATTAATGTCATCCAATCAGTGCAATCATAAGAGAGAAGAAGTTTCTCACCCTGAAGTCTATAAATACCAAAAGCCACCTTCAGTGAAGGAGTTTGTTCAGTTTAGAGAATTTTCCCTATAGATAGAAGTAGTCTTGTTCATAATTTTCTTTTACTTAGAAGGCGAAAGCGAGTGAAGGGAGATTATACCGAGAGATCATTCCGGTGAACATGGAAGAGTGTTGGGAATCGTCGAACAAGAGACAGGGCCGACTCTTGCAGAAGCAAGAACATCTTTTGGGCGGAATAGAGATAACAAAGTGTAAAAGCCTTGGGAAGCAAGGAATTGCTGCCAGGCTCTCTACCCTTATTTCTATTGTCATTTTGTACTATGAACTTATTTATAGAAATGGAAACTGCATCTTTATATATGTTCGCTCTTTGTACATTACGCATGAGTAACAAAATCTATCGAACGGGATGAGAAATACTTAGTTAGCATAACCTGAGATCTTTATTCTATGCAATTATCTTGTATTATGTATGTGTCATTCATCCATTAGAGATACTTGGGAGGGTAGTCTAAGGATAGGATCTAGGCTTGGAAAAGTCATATTAGAATCTAGGCTTGAGAGAGTCAGATTAGAAATGCATAATCAAGAGATAGAAACTTAGGAATAAGTTGTGTTTTCTATTAACACATCGCATGCACCTTAGAGATAAGTTATGATTTTATGCGGTCACCTTGTCCTTGTGTGCATTTCGCATCATCGCATAGGCAAGAAGTAGAGACTTAGGAATAAGCTCTATAGACATTATCGCATTCATCGCATCTGTCCTAAAATTAGGAGTAATCGCATTTGCATTGGAAAATGAGTTGCGGTCGCATGAGTGTAGCATGATCGCATAGCTTGCATGCATTCTCGGGAAACGATAGCTAAAGACTTTCTCAACCCATTCCTCCGCATACTCAGTGTATCTGTCGCATAATTACTTTTTATACCTTAAACAACAAACCAACCAAACCATTGATTTAATTGTTACCGCAAAGTAATCGAAAAATTACCATCACATATTGTTTTTCTTAGTCCCTAAGTTCGACCCTGGGCTTACTAGGCAACTCAGTAGGATTTATACTTGGATCTTATTGAGAAAACTTGCATGCTCAATGCATTTCCCATCAACGCAATCCCTACTTGCATGCTCAATGCATTTCCCATCAACGCAATCCCTACCATTATTTCATCGCATAAAATAATGCATCACTCCAAACATCTGTATCTGGCCAAGAAACCCATACTTCGGCCTAAGGTTGCTAGTATATGGCCTAGGAGACCCATACTTCGGCCTCTCATTCAAAACTACCTACGTGCATGTGGAGTTTCTAAGTACCGTCAACAACTTATGTACTTTTTGGATACCTTCTATACCTTCAGTATCCAGCTTACTAAACATATCGTGCTTAAGAAAAAAACATATAGATTAAGAATCATTCAATCATAGCCCTTAGCATAGCATTTGTAGAAACATAGCTTTTATCTTAAAAACGCATGCTTCATCATAGATACTTAGATTTTATAATGAATTAACATATAACCTTGGCATGCAATAAAACATACACGTGCTGGAGAAAAAATGCTATGCAATTCATAAAACTTTGTTGCTTGAAAACATATACACTTATCATCAAATATCATTGAAATCTCATGGTTTTTTATGCACAAAACATGGAAAACATTAAGTTTATTTTAGTCACTCACTAATCGTATGGGCTCTTAATGGTTGGTAGGCTTCTCCTAGCTCCTCTTGGCCTGAAACAATATAACTCCTTGTTAGATTCCTTAGAATTTTTATCAAGATGCTTCAAATAGTTTGCTTATTAGCGAGACGTTTACTAGCGAGATCATCACTAGCGAGACCAACACTAGCGAGATCGTCACTAGCGAGATCTTTACCAACAAGAACATCACTAGCAAGATAATCTTAAGAGCGAGACTTAGCATGAAAATCAGCGAGACTAGGCACAAAACTAGCAAGATTTTTCATTCTTCCCGAGACTTACCATTATTAGCAAGACTTAGCATAAATTTTAGTGAGACTAGGCCAAAATTAATGAGATTTGAGTGACCAGTGAGATTTACACAATCCTTATCTCGCTCTCGCTCCCTTGGGTGAGCTGCTTGCTTGATCTACCCAACCAGCTGCCTACTTACGCAACAAATTCCTATTTCAAATTGAAAAATTTATAACTCGAAATTCAGAAATCATTTCAAGAAACTTTCTTCTACAAACCTTTTCAAAATTGAGTTAACTATCTTACCTTAAAATTTCAGCACTAAATTCATCGTGGTTTGGCCTGAAGCTTTCAATATTTACTACTGGCCTCGATTAATCCGAGAACTAGACTCTTACAGCTTTCAAATGGCACCAATTTCACTTGGATCGCACGAGTCAGTTGTCTAAACTGAGTCTTTGAACTTCTTCTTCCTTTTTATTCAAGCGGCTACAATCTCATGCATGAAATCATCGACTGCCACCTTGCCCACTAATGAAAAAACTTTCTTCTACAAACTTTTTCAAAATGGAGTTAACTATCTTACCTTAAAATTTCAGCACTAAATTCGTCGTGGTTTGGCCTGAAGCTTTCAATATTTACTACTGGCCCTGATTATCCGAGAACTAGACTCTTCCAGCTTTCAAATGGCACCAATTTCACTTGGATCGCACGAGTCAGTTGTCTAAAGTGAGTCTTTGAACTTCTTCTTCCTTTTTATTCAAGCGGCTACAATCTCATGCATGAAATCATCGACTGCCACCTTGCCCACTAATGAAAAAACTTTCTTCTACAAACTTTTTCAAAATGGAGTTAACTATCTTACCTTAAAATTTCAGCACTAAATTCGTCGTGGTTTGGCCTGAAGCTTTCAATATTTACTACTGGCCCCGATTATCCGAGAACTAGACTCTTACAACTTTCAAATGGCACCAATTTCACTTGGATCGCACGAGTCAGTTGTCTAAACTGAGTCTTTGAACTTCTTCTTCCTTTTTATTCAAGCGGCTACAATCTCATGCATTAAATCATCGACTGCCACCTTGCCTACTAATGAAGAAACTTTCTTCTACAAACTTTTTCAAAATTGAGTTAACTATCTTACCTTAAAATTTCAGCACTAAATTCATCGTGGTTTGGCCTGAAGCTTTCAATATTTACTACTAGCCCCGATTATTCGAGAACTAGACTCTTCCAGCTTTCAAATGGCACCAATTTCACTTGGATCGCACGAGTCAGTTGTCTAAAGTGAGTCTTTGAACTTCTTCTTCCTTTTTATTCAAGCGGCTACAATCTCATGCATGAAATCATCGACTGCCACCTTGCTCACTAATAAGTTTAGTGCCGTCGGCCGAGAAAATTTAATTTAAGTATAATTACTTAATTTTTTTTCTAACCAAACTTCTTCATTCCTGTTTTCTTCTTTTCTTCCTTCTTCTCTTCTTCTTTCTTACTTCTCTGTATTAAACCATAAATTTCCCTTATTACTTATTTAACATAATATCCTCATGACTAAACATACTTATGTAAAGAATGTAGGATTCAAGGTTTACATGATGAGTGACAGCGAGAGATACATGATGAGCGACAGCGAGACCGTTAGGTGATAAGTGACAGCGAGAGATCACCGGACAATGGATCTATGTGATGGAGCCTAAGTGCTATGCAATGGGCACGGGCGCTAGACAATGAGCGACAACAAGAGATTTACTAGGCGATAAGCTATTCGATGAGTGTAAGAGCTACACGATGAACTAGACGATGGGCCAAGGGTCTAGGCTGATGGATTCACCCTAACAAATGGCTAAACCGAGAAGGGGTTGAGCTTGAGTTAGTAGGAGGTGCACAAATAGAGTTTCATGTAAGGGAGATTTATGCATGAGGAAGACAACTAAAACTTCATGAAAGTAGGTGAGTGGCATGGAAGTAGGTGAATGGAAAGGAAGTAGGTGGTAGCAAAGCTTGGTGCAGACACTCCAAAAGTTGCTAAAGAATGAGGTGTCATGCTTTGCAGACTTGTGAGATTATGAGGATCAATTCCTAAAGCCTATAAACATCACTGCAAAGTGTCTCTTCAATTCATAACCCAAAATCCTCTTGAAATATTTGGAGGAAGTTATGCGTTGATCAAGAAGGGCATGCATTAGTAGCAAGACCATGCATCGATCAAGAGGTTCCAAGAGAAGGAGATGCTATCGAATAGTGAGGTCTGAAAGTAGCATCAACTTGGGACGAGGAGTTCTCCCAGACTATTCGTCCATTTTGAGTGATTCCAAAACCACTTGAAAGATCAGATAGTCTAGTTTTTAATTCAGGGCTGCTGAAGAAGGAGATCAAAGGAATCATGCTGGAGAGAGGAAAATATAGAAGGGTCGAGCTCTCGGGTAAGCTTGGGCCAGTCTTGATGATTTGAAAATTCCAGCCAAAACACGAAGAGTTCTAAGCTAAGATTTTAAAGTAAGCTTTCTAAAACATTTTAGAACATGTTTATAGAAGGAAGTATCTCGAAATAAGGCTTGGAATGATGAGTAATATGATCTTAAATTTGAATCTAGAATTTAGGGTTCAAAAGGGAGCCCGAGGAAATCAAGGAACTTCTAGAGATAAAGGTTCCTACCCAACCAAGGTGAGTGGTATTTCCTTCAAGTCATAAGCATATATTTTAGAGTAAATATATATGCTTATGTTATTAATGAGTAATTAGAATGAGAATGAGATTATGTGATCGGGGTGATCAGGGGGTCGAAAGACCTAGTTCCTGAGCGCGGAGCAGAATCTCACGGGACGGTCAGGGGACCGAGAGGTCTAGCTCCTGAGCCTATGAGAAGAACCTCATATGAGATGGTCAGAGGGTTGATAGGCCTAGCTTCTGAGCACATAAGCGGGGATCTATGTGCGCATAGGGAACGCAGGAGAGTAAGTGTTTATGACTAGTATCAGTTTAAGTATCTACCGTATGTGTAGGTAGAGTTTGAGAACAGACACATTATGAGTAGTATCAGTTTAAGTATCTACGGTGCATCTAGATAGAGATGAGAACAGACTCACTCAAGGCTAATGTTTGAATGTAACATCGTAGTTGTGATATTCTTGTCTTTTTATGAGTTGAAATAGACTCTAAAAGTTACAAACCACTCACTGAGCTTCATGAAGCTCATTCTTTTCTTTCATGTTTTTCTTCCCAAGTAGCGAAAGGTAAGGAGTTCCAGGGTGCTGCTAAGATCAAGGTTCACCACGCCACAGTCACACTTCGAGTTCTAGAGTTGTTGTTGTAAACTTTAGAGTTAAGCCTGAAAGTTGTATAAACGTCATATTGTTTGTAATAAAATGAGTTGAGTCAAACAGTTGTTCTATCCTTGGCTTAAAATTTTATGAGAGTAAAGAGTTTCAGATAGGCAGTAGGTGTCACAAAAGGGTGGTATCTACGGTCCATCGCACCTCGCCTCGAGCTCAAGAGGTAGGCTCAGCGGGGTGTGACATCTTCCTTCATAACCCAGCTTTGAGTGGCAAGCAGTAGTGGGTTCAACCACGAGGAAACTAACCGCTACATGGGAAAAGGAAAAGATTTGAAAACAGTGAGCTACTTGCCCAGTGAGTGACTCATAGAAATACAATTTGTCTCAAGCCTTTCATACACATTAATTTAAACATATAAACAGGCTAGAAATAATCTCAAACAACTTACATATTATCATGCATCATAATCAATCATACTATCAAACCTTAGTTGAGAACGAGCGCTCATTGCACAAGCTCCCAACATCCATTCATGGCCGTGAGACCCATACTTTGGTCCCATTATAATGACTATGGCAAGAAGACCCATACTTCAGCCTCTCATATAGAACTACCTACGTGCACGTGGAGTATATTAAGTACTGTCAACATTATAGGTACTTCATCGAATACCTTCTATACGTTAGGTATCTGGTTTATTAGAATCATAAATTCATAGAATATTTGAGTACCATAAGCTTAGGAATAGCACTTACCTAGCTTTTTCCATAAGAGCATTATCACGATTCAACATGCATGCTTCACGAATTATAAACATCTAGTTTGCATTACCTTTCCATTCAATCTTAACATGTGCTAGGATTGGTACAACTCATTTAAATAACTTAAAATATCATGCTTAAGATATGCCCCATGAATCCTTTTAAAACATAAGTATAAATTTTAGTTGCTTGGAAAACCCATGAAATGTTAGAATAAAATTCATTTGAACACATGTTTTTTATATATTTTTTTTAAAAAAAAACATTTAGTCACTCATGGGTTTTTAGGCTTGAATTTTTCCTAGGCTTGGTAGGCCTCTCCAATAGAAGTCACTCATACACATAAAAATAATAATTTTAGTTACTACTTTGGTCTCCCTTTTGAGACTACTCTTTTTAACCAAGCTCATACTTAGAAAGAAGTTGCCTGTTCACCCACAATTTTCAGATTCAACTTCTAACGTCAGTAACTTGAAAACCATAAATCATCTAAGAAAGTTCCTTTTTCAAAACATGTTCAGAATTTTGTTAAAAATGTTACATCAGAGATTCAGCGTAAAACTCCTTGTGGTTTAACCTGGGACTTTAAATCTCTCCTGATGGACCTGAACCGCAACTTCCTGCTTGAACAAAGATTCCAGGTTTAAATTCCAAAATATGTAACTCGAACCCCCGACCTTATCTTACAAAAGTTCCTTCTACAAACTCGCTTAAAATGGTGTTAACAATAATACCTTAAAATTTTAGCTTCAAAATTCAAGTGGTTCAGCCTAGCTCTACGATTAATCGTCGAGTGCCCGGAAACGCCTGAAAACAAACCTTCATCTCTTCCTTCCCCCTCCGACCCTCTTTCTGGTGAGAACTCCTTTCCAAAGGTTTGATTAAAGAAGCTAGACTCATAGATCTTTCCAACAGTACTAAGATCGTCTGATTTGCTCGAAGGAATCGTCCAGAACGAGTTCTTGAATTTCTCTTCCCTTATTATATTAACGCCCAACAATTTTGCATGAAATCTTCTAAGCCACCTCTCCTACTAGTGGAGATTAAGGGCCCAGATTAAGCCATGTTTCCAGATAACTAAAATAAAATTTTAAAATTGGGTGTTTCGAGCAAACTCGATCCTCGCTGTGAAAAACTCGATGGAGAAGGGTTACTACTCGATGAAAATTTCAATGGCTCTCTACTGAATACTCGATGGAAAGGAATCGATACTCGATGGGATGCTCGATGCTGAATGGCTTTCCCGATGCACGTTCCTTACTCGATCCCTTGTACTTAAGGCGTAACCCTTCCTTGATTGATCATACTCGATGCCCAATCCTTCCTCGATCGCTCACACTCAACGTTCGACCCTTCCTCAATCGCGTACACTTGATGCTCGACCCTTCCTTGATCGTTTATACTCGACGCTCGACGAAATTTACTTTGTGCCTGCCTTAGGCTTACTCGATGCTCAGCCACCACTCTTCCCAGCCAACACATACCCAAAAATTATTTTTCCAAGGCTAGATTAATAAGTATCCGAGAGCTAAGTTCCCCAACTTAGACATTTTTCGTTCTTCAAACTTATTCTTACATCAAAACCCACAATTCAAATCTAGCTTAAATATTTAACCAAATTACTTTTCTTAACTAAAACAATAAATATAATTAAAAAGGAAAAGTAAGGTGTGGGTTTTACAATTTTTTAGACTAAATTTAATTGACCCATAATGTTTCAAATCCTTGATTCACATTTTTGGAGGTCGTTCGCATACTATCCAATAAGTTCAAGAACGTTGGTATGCTTTTGGTAAGTATTAAGGTTTCAAAACCCTTTGGATTCACTTATCTTCTTGTAATTTTGGATTTTACCCCTTAATTTCGTGTTCAATTTGGATTCGTGTTGAATTGAAAAGTTGGAACTGAATTTCGACCAAATTACCCTTTGGTACATTGTTTACATACAGTTTCAGAGAATTAGTATTTGAGAATTAAGACTTAAATGTTAAACGTGAAATTTGGTTTATGTTTTAGGATTTGATGTAAATAAGTTGTTATATTTTGATATTATTTGGGCTTCATTTCATCGTAAATCACCCTGCGACTGAAATATCCTTATTCCATGAAATTATATATCGACTTGGCTAAGCAACATTGGAAAAGTTCACATATTATCTTTCTTACGACTGAAGAGATTTCGTGAGAAAACTATGAATTTCATGAGTTATTACGATACGAATCTATATTGTGGGACTTCTTTTATTGCATATTGCATGGTAGATCAATTTAGTAATAATTATCCTTCGATCAGTAGATATATACACACTAGATTGCATTTGGGTTCACCAGTTTGTATGCCTTTGCGTCCACCAGTTTTGTGTGGCCATGGATCCACTAGTTTATGTGTCTTCATAATCACCAAGTTGTATGAATGTATCACAATGGTAGGATAGGTTTACTTGTTCACTCAAATGGCCATACATGCTGAACTTGAGTACACAAGTTTAGAATTGTCTAGGTATGGACATTCATTTGCATGTGATTAACCTTATCCTAATAGTCTTATCTTGTGTTTTCTTATACTGTTTTTAAGGTGAGAGAAAGAGTGTGCTAGACACTTGATGAAATTTATGTTAATTGGAAGAATTCCTTCGGCATAGTTTCATGTTTTGAAGATTCTTTTGGATGGTTTTATTTTGTACCTTCAAGTTAGAAGTTTTAAATTTATATGCTTTTTTCTCATTACATTTTAAGTGATCCCGAATTAATTTTTTTAGCATTCCTTAAATTATATTACTGGTGTTTTGTTTTTTTTTTTTTAAATATGTTTTATTTTATATTAAAATGATTAACCAATTTTATTTTTAAAATTCTATGAATGTCATTCTAACCCTAGTTAGAAATTTTGGTAAGTTGGGTTGTTATATCGAGTCTTTTGGTTTAGACTTCATCTTTTATGACTCAGTTGCTCAATTTAGCTCCAATTAGTACCTTCATGATCTTCATCTGTCCAAAATAATCTAAACAACTCTGAATTGCTTGGTCTCAACAAAATAAATGATTAACTGCATTAGAATATTGAAATTAACATGAAATAAAGATATACATTGCACATTTAAATTTTTTTATAAAGTATAAGATATGTGGTAGTTTGTTTTCTTAGTTACCTCTATAATAAAAAGAAGCTAGACTATGCGGAATTATACTTTCATGATTGTCCCGTGACTTACATCAATGTGTCCATGTTCAATTATTTTAGGTTGAAAAAGTTTCAACTAATTAATGACATGGAAGAAGATAGGATATATGGCTTTGTTGATGGAGAATTTTCCGAAACATCATGAAGGAGTAGGTTTACAATTTTAAAATTATTTTATACAAAATATAGATAGAAACAAAATTAATTTTCAATAACTATCCTATATTATAGAATAGTAAAAGTATGCAACGAAAATTTAAGAAAAGTTTAACGTAAATCCAAATTTAATTCACGAACCGTATATCTCAAATAAAAATCCTTTACTATTTTTACATAAATGCAATCAGATTCATGCATGGAGTTGTTGAATTTATTGAACTTTACTATATTTATAAAAATGAAATAAATTTATGGATGGAATTTAATGTAATTTTTAGTATTTAAACCTTCTCAATCGTAAAATTTTTACAGCCCAAATTAATAAAACCATATTTGCGACATTTGCTTCTTGAGAATATGACGAAACTAATTTCTTCTTCTCCTATCATCTTCATTGCTCTTATATTTGCAGGTTCTCTTTTTTGTTCCACAGATACTATATTGTCATGAATATCAAAATTAAATATCCATTAGGCATATTATGAAATTTCGCGCTAATGATTTTATGACTTTCACGAGCCTTCAGACTAATATCTCAACCTTTTCATCACATTGAAATCTTGACATTTTATTTGACATAGATAGTGAAATATTTCGTCATGACAAGGTATTGATAATTTGTTTGTTTATTTATTTATCTTTTTGTTATTACATAGTTGTATTGATCTTGGTGCCTGAAGGAGTCTCAGCTGCCCAAAGATGTCAAGATATATTGTATAACAGTGGATGCACTCTTGATGACTGTGGAAAGAAGTGTTGGGATAAGCATCATAGTATTTCACATGAATGCATTCCTACTAACCCTGCGCAAACCATATATGCTTGTTATTGTTTCTATGATTGTGGTACTAAAAACTGATTTTGTGGCATTCCTAATTTTATGTAATGTTCCTCGCAAACTTCTAAAATAATACGAGACATTTTCCATAATCTTTGTCCATTATTTTTGCACACTTTTAATTGGTATGGTTTTAAAATGAATCTTTCCATGTCAATATTACATTAGATTTTATTTATGTGTCAAATGATATCCTATTAAATTTTACTCATCCCCATGCCTACGATGATTGGTGAGGAATGTGCCTAGTTATGCTCTCCAATCATTTAGAATTGTAGCAAAAAGGATCCTTCAGAATTTAGTCTTAAGTTTTTGGGTTGATTAAGAATATAAGTTGTTTCATTTAAAAAGTTATTTATAGGCTTAAAAATATAAGTTGTTTCATTTAAAAAGTTATTTATAGGCTTTGTTAGATAATTAATAGACACATGAATTCAACACATCGATACTTAAGATTATATGTATTGGTTGGTCAATAACATTATTGCATGGATTAATTTCGTCCACTTTTATCAATCTTGTCCATATCCTATTGTCTGTATTAAAACATATCGGTAAAACTGAACATGACTCAATTAACATATGAGTATCTTAGTAACCACGAGGTTTTTTGTTTCAATCCATACCACAAGTGTAAGGTTTGTAAATTGAGTAAAAAATCTTGTATTTTTTATGTATGAAACTTTTTTATTACTTTACGTTTTTATAAAAAGTGGAGTTGATAGGTTTCGATTTATCTGAACAAGAATGAACATATGTTTGGCTTGGGAGTCGGAAATTTTTACAACGATTTTCGGGGAGGAAATTGTTAACCATAATTACATCATAGCATCTGTGAAAATAAGCAGTAGAATAAAGTTCTAACTAACTTTTACTATGTATAATAACATTTAATTGTTGTCATTATCGATTTTTGATTATGAGTAAGGATTTTGTAGACTAAATTTAATTTACCCAAAATCTTTAAAACCCTTGATTCACATTTTTGGAGGCCGTTGGCATACTGTCCAATAAGTTCAAGAACGTTGGTATGCTTTTGGTAAGTATTAAGGTTTCAAAACCCTTTGGATTCACATATCTTCTTGTAATTTTGGATTTTACCCCTTAATTTCGTGTTCAATTTGGATTCGTGTTGATGGAAAGTTGGAAGTGAATTTCGACCAAATTATACTTTGTTTAAATATAATAAACTCTCCAGTTTTGTTTAATTTTGAAAAATTAAACGTTTAATTAATTATATCAAATATAATTATACAAACCCTATTTTGAATTTGAACTTATTTAAATTCAAACCCTAATTTCAATTTGAACGTTTTCAAATTGAAATTCCATTTGAACAATTCAAATTGATATCATTCCAAATTCACACAATTTATTAATTCAAGGAGTTCGTGTTTTACGAGCCAGTAGAAAAACCTTATGGACTTATAGATCATGAGCTCCAACGATTTAAGATTAATTGGCTAAAACTCTTTAGTCCAAATTAATCAGTATTCATTAACTATAAAGTCATACCACTATAGCTCGATAATTGCACTCTCCTCACTGCAGATATATTTGTGTCCACATGATATAACCATAACCAATAATGTTCGTAATAACGGTTGGGTCAGTATATTGTTTTACCCCCAATATTACTTCTTGTTCCTTAAGTTTCTACTGATCCTCTAATGAACAATTGGTTTATGATCCAATCACTAAACTGGATCCATCTAAAGCCAGTGAGAGGGTGTGGCCTCTTGTTCAAGACCTAGATTCAGTACTTTAGAGAACAATCTTTCTTCTATCCCTAAATCGGGTAGGCGTGAATTCCATCTTGCACCCTATGTCTCCAACTATCTACTTGTTCTTACTCCTGAAATGGGAGGCTTATTGAGCTGATGCTAATGAGCCAGCCCTCACCTATGTAAATCTAAGGATAATCCCAAATAAACGGGAGTTTATACTTAGCAAGACCGAGTTACCTAGGTCATCTAAGCGAAATAGTCAGTGGTCATCTTAGCAAAATAGTCAGTCTTAAACAATAAACAGTGTTTATAAAGTAACAGTGACTTATTTTTTGGTCTGATCTTATACAAACTCATTGCATAGGCCCCCACTCCTCATGTCAATACATGAACGATTTAGGATCACTTCGTTTGTAGCAGCTCTACAACAACTTGTAACCGCTACAGAGTAGGCCGCATCCAATAGTGTTACCAGAATAAGGCACCAAACCTTATTCGTATAATAGAGACCATTTTGGCTATTTACACGAACTTGATCCATTTTTATATATCTATATAAAGTTCAAGTATTCATGTAATAGCCATGGATCTTAGTTTATTGGATTTAGACTGTATAAAAGCAATTTAAAGATTCAATGACAACATTATTGAAGAAATAGTTAATAAAATCTTTATTGATAATATAATGTGTTTAACTTTACAAACTGCGAGTTTTAGGACACAAAACCCAACAATACTCTCACTTGAACTGAAACTCCAGTGGATCAATATATATACAAATATATACAATGTTGAGTTACAATGAGAGAATAAAAAAAAATACAATAAACTAAGGCATCAGATACCCATAAAATTTTCCACTTTCCCTAGTCACAAATATGTCATAGACCTAGTCCTACTAGGTGACCCTCGAACACTTTGTTGAGAGGGTGACGGGCAGGTGCATATTTGCAACCGTTTCCATATCAATCAGGAACTTTCTGAGCCATACTGCTTCACTTGCAGCTATATACTCAGCTTCCATTGTGGAATCAGCAATACAACTTTACTTGACACCTCTCCACGCTACTGCTCCTCCATACAGAGTGAATAGAAACCTCGAAGTTGATTTCCTCGAATCTATATCAGTCTAGAAGTCAGAATCAATGTATTCAGTAAGGATCAGATCTTTAGCACCATACACGAGTATATAATTTCTCGTTCTCCAGAGATACTTGAGAATGTTCTTAACAACAGTTCAATGATCATATCCAGGATTAGACTGAAACCTGCTAACTATTCCAACTGCATAGCATATGCCAGGACGAGTACACAACATGGCATACATTAAACTCCCTACTTCTAATGCATATGGAATTAGTTTCATTATATCAACATCTGAGGCATCTTAGGACTTTGTTCCTTAGACAGATGAATTCCATGTCTAAAAAGAAATGTTCCTTTCTTGGAATTTTGCATTTTATATCTAGACATCTTGTCAATAGAAGATGATTGAGAAAATGCTAAAGTTCTATTCTTACGGTTTCGAACTATTTGGATCCCAAGAACATACTGTGCTTCTCCCAAATCTTTCATCTGGAATTGCGTAGCCAGCCATCTCTTAATGTCAGCTAAAAATTCTACTTCATTTTCAATGAGTAGAATATCATCAATATACAACACCAGAAAAGCGATAGTTTTGTTAACAATTTTCTTGGAAACAAAAAGTTCGTCAACATTTTGTTCAAAGTCGTAAGTTTTGATCATAGTATCAAATCTCATATTCCAGGATCTAGATGCTTGTTTCAGCCAATAAATGGATCGATTAAGCCTGCAAACCTTTTGCTCTTGACCTTGTTCGATGAACCCTTCTTGTTAAGACATGTAGATACTCCCTTCAAGATCACCATTTAGAAAGGTTGTCTTGACATCCATTTGCCATATTTTATAATTATAAAATGTAGCAATGGACAATTCTTGTTGATGGACCTGCTCTTTTAACAACTTTTGTCGATGCATTTGTCGTTTCTCTGAAAATTTCTTCTATTACTAGCTTACTGCGAGGTTGATGATTCTTCATGGAGTCCTCCTCCAAGAAAGTTGCATTTGAGGATAGTAAAAGTTACCACCTTTTGTTTCTTTAGGGTAGCATACAAATAGGCATACTTTTGAACAACGTTCCAACTTTTTAGGATTTTGCACTAACACATGTGCTGGGTAACCTCAGATTCTAAAGTGATGTGAACTTCCTTTACGTCCTCTCCAGAGCTCGTAAGGTGTTTTAGAAACACTTTTCGAGGGAAACATGTTCAAAATTCACATTCCAGTTTCAATTGCATGTCCCCATAAAGAATTTGGTAACTGAGCATGACTCATCATGGAATGAACCATGTTCAACAAGGTTCTGTTTCTCCTTTTTGCCACACCATTTTGTTGAGGTTTGTCAGGGGCTGTGAGTTGAGACTGGATTCCATGTTCTATCTGTAGGGTTTGGTGTCCTAAATCTCCTTGTAATCTCGTAGTTTGTAAACTCTGTGTAAACATGTTGTTAATAATAAAATAAGTGTTATTTCATAAGCATATACTCAATCCAATAAACTAAGAACCAGGGTTATTTTATGTAAATTTAAACAAGTATGTAGAGACATATAGGTGGATTTTGTTTAAATGATAACCTAAATGGTCTGTAGTAGATGGATAAGAGTGGGTACCTTATCCTAATGACACTATGGATACGGCCTGCTTTGTAGGTGTTACAAATACTGTAAAGTGCTACAAATAATTTGATCCTAATCATTCATTTAGAGACATGCGAGTGGAGGTATCCTATACAAATAGTTCGTATAATACCGGACCACGAAATGATTAGTCTCTTTATATAACGCCACCGAGACTTACATTTTAGTAGGATGACCATAGATGACATGACCTGAATCCTGAGTGAGTTGTGAACTCCTGCTCATGAAGGCAGTCCTTTGATTTATATGGGTGAGAGTGGCCAGATGGCCAACTCAACAAGGCTACCATTTTGAGGATTCGTATGATTGGGGAGTTAAGAACTCAGCTACAGAAGATGAAATTCACTCCTTCCCCAATACAAGAGTAATTAGATAAATTTCTTCGTTACGGGCTGATTCCGGGTCTTGAACATAGTGGCCACACTCTCTCTTGGCCAGAGAGGACTCAGTCATAGTGTGACTATGACTTATTATTCATTAGAGTTATCAGTGGTACTTAAGGAGTTAGATGTAACTACAGGGGAAAAATGAATTTGGTCCAGCTGTACTTACGAGAAATTTATGAAGGGTAATCGCACTGTTGATTGGTTTTATTCAATGAACACAGAAATATATCTGTAGTGCAAATAGTGAAACCGTCGGTCTTTAGTGGAGTGATCAACAGTTAACAGATGTTGGATAATGTAATTAAGGAGTTTAATTAATTATTCACGTACCGTTAGAGTTTCAAGTTACAGGTTCATAAGGTCCCCTTGGTAGCTCAAAAGGATTATGTTGAGAATCAGTTTCTGGGTTAATTTGAATTGTTCACGAGGGAATTTAATTATATATGATATAATTAAATTAATTCAATAATATATGATATAATTAAATTAATTCAATAATATATGATATAATGTATTTGATACATTAATTGGAGGAATAAATATTTGAATGAGATTCAAATAGTTGTTAATTTAATATAAATATGATTTATATTAAATGCCATAAAATAGAGAAAAAGAACTATAGTTTATATTGTATGTGATGCAATATTAAAACTATAGGTTATAAATATAATATGATAAGTTGGTTATCATATTTATTTATATTATTTATTATTTTGAACAATAATCCCTTTTTCTCAAAAACTACCTTAGTGGGTGGTTATGGAAATTTTATGGCAATTGGAATAAAATGAAAAAGAGTTTTTTTCATTTTTTACTTCTAAGACTAAGATTTCCAAGAAAACAAATTACAACAAGAAAGGAAAGAGAGACTATACGATAGTCTACACGACAAACTCAGAGCATATATGATAGGCTCTATTTGTCTATGCGATAGCCTATGTGATAGCCTAAACGATCGAGAAGCTTGCTATGCGACAGTGCTTCTTCTTTGATTGTCTTCCTCCAAACTCACAAATATCCTCTTAACCAAAATAGTGAGAGCCCACCACTCCTGGGTTCTCACCCTGAACATACTGAGGAATCCGAGTGGCAGTGTTCTCTTCCATTCGGTTTGTGATTCACTTAAAGAAGGTCTTCAAGTTCTTGTTGCTTTTTTATCATAGAGTTTGTGACTGTTCGAGGGATACGAGAAGAAGTGTTCTTCAAAGGTAATTTCCCTTGAACTATGTATTTTATTTAAATAGCATGTTGTAATTTATTTCGATTGCATAATCTATTTGTTGTACTGTAAATTTATAATTCAATCGAAAATGAAATTTGGATGATCCGCTTCTACTCAAGGAACTCCTCATGTTGAGTTTCCTTTCACTATCAAATAGTTCTACAATTCCACGTTCATATACTCACCACCTCGATCTGATCAAAGTATTTTAAGCTTTTTACCTAATTGATTCTCAACCTTAGCCTTATATTCTCTGAACTTTTCAAATGTTTTAGACTTTTGACGAATTAGATAAATATGCCCATACCTTGAATAGTCCTCAATAGAGCTGGTGAAATATTCTTACCCTCCTCTAACTCTAACATTAATTGGACCACAAAGGTCTGAATGTCCCAGCTCTAAGAGTCCTTTAGCTCTAAAACGTTTTCCAGAAAAAAGATCTTTTATTACTTTTACCTTCAAGATAGGATTCACATGGTGGTAACGAACTGTCTTCTAACTTATTTAGATGACCGTTCCTAACCAATCTCTCAATCTTGTTATGATTTATGTGACCTAGTCTAAAGTGCCAAAGATGGGTATTTGGAGAGTCTTTCCTCTCCTTATTACAAATTTCAACTATTTTAAACATCTCTATGTTTAAAACAGCCTTTACCTCAAACAGTTTTAACAAATACAAGTTATTTTCTAACTTTGTACAACAAATTTTGATGTTCTTTGAAGTAATGAACACATCATCATTTTCGAAAGAAAACTGATAATTTTACATTCTCATCTACACCGTTCAAAAGTTTAGATGAATCGGATGATAGAGGACAATCCTTTGTTAAAACTCTTTTAGAACCATCAACTACTAGTAATTTGTATGTTGATTCGATTTTACTATTAACTAAATCGGAAGCGAGTATTCTATAATAATTCGACATGTTGAATTTTAAACAAATTCTAATTTAATAAACTTGCATCTAAATCCAAAATCATGTTTTAGCAAAATAAGCAATAATGTACCCATAACCATTATTTATTTGCAACGATACTATAGTGAGTTAGAATAAGTACTACCTAGGAGCAGTCAAATACTCCTTCACTAAAGTAAAACAATTTTGACCAAACACTATCTCCAGAATAACTCTTATTACTATAGTTGTTTAGTTATCATTTTCGGTCATAAATTATTAACTCTTTAGTAATTCTGTTAGTGTAACCCTCTATTTGTAGACCTCAGATGTCAACCCCAACAATGCTACCGAAATGAAGAGTCGATGTTGGGAATGGACCTAAGAAATCCTATCCATTTCTGGAGTTTGATTTGTTATGAATCCTATGTTACAACCCTTCGAGGGGATTGCCATCGTTAAATGACTAGCAAAGGCCACCTAAAGCAAACCAGCAGGTGCAACATAAGAATCTCACGATCCCAAACTAACGGAAGAGACTGCAGGACATGTTGACACATATCCTTCACCCACTTACTATGAACTACTTCCCACATTCAACTTGATCTTGACTCATACAAACACTTCCCGAATGGAGGTCACTCCAAGGGTGACACAAAGTGTCATATGAATCTCACGGTGTGAACTTTGTGAGGACGTGAATGTTGAAATCAATGTATCATATACTTTATTTTTGTTTGAACAACTTTCCCTTATTCACCTAAATCTTGATTTATGCAAATACTCTCTAAATGGAGGTCACTCCCTAGGTGACACGAAGTACCGCTTAAATCTTGATTGTGAACTCTTAGGGATGCGAGAGCTAGAAATAACGTATCATATATATTATTAATTTCCCACTGAAGTGTTCTAATAATGTTATCATATAAGTTATTAAACTCCCACTGAAATGTTCTACTATCAAATTAGGAATATTTATACCAAGGTTCATTTTGGCTAATTAAACAACCCTAAGTGTATGTGGTTTATCCAAGTATAACACTTATAAATGTATTTAAACTTACGATGTCTGTTTTATTACCTCACACTGCTCACGTACGCTTATAAAACCGGTTAACAATGCTTAATTATATGGCCATAATCCCCAGGTAGGAGACATTCCGTAGACCGTCAACTTAAGTACCTCCAGCCTTAGACAAGATTATATACCGGTTGAGTTTGTAACCACGTTTTTCAAGATGTTGACCTATTTAAACTTATTAAAATGGGTGATTAACTTACGTGAGCATGCAACTTATCTTTGTTATGGATTTTAATGTTTAATTAGATTTTATAACAACTTATAAAAATTAGACATGCTATTATATCCAAAACATATATCAAGGCATTCCAATTTAATATAACAGTTATATCAAATAACTGAAACCCTAAACATGCATTCTATACATTATAACAATTTATAACATATATATAATGCATGTAACATGCTTCCTATGGTGGGATTTTAAACCTAAATAGCATACGATATACACAAATATGTTTAAATTTAAATACAACATATATCACATGCATAATTATTTAAATAATACTCATATGGTTCAACTTTGGCATCCTAAGCAAGCATAATAACTAAATTATTAGAAACCGGTCCAAAAACAGCTTCAAATTGGTGTATAACTACTCCAACCGACCCAAACTGGACCTCCAAGGCATCAAAATGGGTGGAACCAGTCCAAAGATGGTTTAATCGAACCGGATTGGGGCTGAATCAGACCCAAACTGAAGAAAACGGGTCAAACTAGCCTTCCTCGTTTGTCCTCGCTTAGCAAACCGATTAAGTCATCGATCCTTACTACTTGGTCGGTCTAACTCATTGCACGATGCTCGACGCTCGACGCTCGGTTGAAAAGCTCGCTTACTCGATCGTCCGATTGGCTCAAACTTGTTTACCAATATGAGCAGCTATGCAGCACTGCCTGGACAGAAAGCTATTCTCCAGAATCTGCTCCATGACCTCGCTTGCTTCAAACAACAAATTACAACCTAATTTGGACTCTAATGACTCCAAATAAACTACAGACACTAGAGCACACATTTAAGCTCATCAAACAAGAGCCAATTATAAATTTAACTGTAAATCAAAGAGAAATCTAATGCCAAAGCTGAAAAACATCCATATCAGTCCATAAACATGCAATTTCGGAAATTCACCCATCAAAACTCAAATTAACGTTAATTGAGTGCTTAAATCACTCTCGGGTACCAATTGATGGGATACACAACCATGCAACGGAAGCAAATAGAATCAATAAGCACTCTAATTACATTTAATTTGAGTTCTAAAAGCATGTTTTTGCAAGAAAAACATAAGTGGGTTTCTGATTATATAACTTTGATGAGTTCTCTTGAATCCAAGCTGCTCTTCAAGTAAATTAAGTGCCGAATTGTTAGTGAACCACCAAGAAATCTTCTCTACTGTTCTCACCCTTGAATTTGAGTGAATTTGTGAAGTTAGAAAATGTGGTTTTTGTGAGGAAGAAGATAAACTTCAAAAAACCCTTTTCTCCAACTTTAGAACCTATTTCTTCTTCACCATTCAGGAGGTTTTAATTATCATCAATATGCAAGCGCTTCATCAGCCATGAATGCCAGCAGCTAGTTGAAGAATCCAAGTGGGATTTGTGTCAATTTTCTTGTGAAACGCCTCAAGCTTGAGAAAAGTGGGAAATACTCACTAAATTCCCAATTTCTAATTTTCCAATTTCTTTGTTTTAATTAATTCTATAATTAATTAAAATTTGATTTAATTAATTCTCAATTAATCAAATCTAAATCACAATATCCAATTTCTTAAATTGAATCTAAAATGGAAATTAATTTGATTTTTAATTAATTAAATGAATAATTTAATATAATATAGCAAATTAATCACATGCCTAATTTTAATACATGAATCCTATTTATGTCATTTAATATTTAATCAATATTTAAATATAATAAACTCTTAAATTTTGTTTATGCCTCTTTGTAGGATACCCTAAAGAAACAAAAGGAGGACTATTCTATGATCCCCAAGAAGAAAAGTGTTTGTCTCGATAAATGCTACATTCTTGGAAGAAGATCAGGTTAAAAATCATCAACCTCGCAGTAAACTAATATTACAAGGAATGACCAAAGATGCTATAGACAAATCAACAAGAGTTGTTGATCAACCTGGTCTATCAACAACTGTTGTTGCCACGTCATGTCCTTCTCAAGAGTTGAGTGTGCCTCAATATAATGGGAGGATTATTCAGCAACCTGAACGTTATATGGGTTTAACTGAAACTCAAAACATCATACAAAATGATGGTTTAGAGGATCCATTAACCTTTAAAAAGGCAATGGAAGATGTTGATAGGGAACTGTGGAAAAAAGCCATGGACGTTGAAATGGAGTTGATGTACTTCAATTTTTTCTGGGAACTTGTAGATCAACCACATGGGATCAAACCTATAGGTTGCAAATGGATCTATAAAGAAAACAATACCAAACTGACATGGTGCAAACCTACAAAGCCAGATTCGTGGCAAAAAGTTTTACTCAAATAGAAGGGGTTGATTATGAAGAAACCTTTTCTCCTGTTGCCATGATAAAATATATAAGAATACTTCTATCCATTGCCACATATTATGACTATGAAATATGGAAAATTGATGTCAAGAAAGCTTTTCTGAATGGCCATCTTGATGAAAGTATTTCTATATCTCAACCAGAAGGGTTCATCGAATAAGGATAAGAATAGAAAGTCTGTAAGCTTAAACAATCCATTTATGGGTTAAAGCAAGCTTCAAGACCCTAGAATATAAGATTTTTTTATTGCGATCAAATCTTATGACTTTGAACAGAATGTTGACAAACCTTATGTTTACAAGAAAATAATCAACAAGACTGTAACATTCTTAGTACTTTATGTTGATGATATCTTGCTCATTGAGAATGCGACAAGCTTCCTTGCTGACGTAAAGAGATGGTTAGCAACACAATTCTAAATGAAATATTTGGGTGATCTTCAATATATTCTAGGGATACAAATTTTTTGAAATCGAAGAATAGAACCCTAGCACTATCTCAAGTATCTTATTTTGACAAGATGTTGTCAAGATAGAATATGCAAAATTCCAAAAAAGGTATGTTTCCTCTTAGACATGGAATTCATTTGTCAAAGGAACAGTGTCCTAAGACGCCTCAAGACGTTGAGGAAATGAAAAGAATTCCATATGCATCTGTAGTTGGGAGTTTGATGTATGCAATGTTATGTACACGTCCTGACATATGCTTCGCAGTTGGAATCGTTAGCAGGTTCCAATCCAAACCAGGATACAGTCATTGGACTGCTGCCAAAAACATCCTCAAGTATCTAAGGAGAACGAGGGACTATATGCTTATGTATGGTCCTAAGGATTTGATCCTTACTGGATAAACTGATTCTAATTTTCAGACTGATGTAGATTCAAGGAAATCTATTTCAGAATCAATTTTCACTCTCAATGGAGGAGCTATAGTTTTGAAAAGCATTAAACAGAGTTGTATCGCTGACTCCACAATGGAAGTAGAATACGTAGCTGCATGTGAAGCCGCTAAAGAAGCAGTATGGCTACTCAAATTCTTGGTTGACTTGCAAGTAGTTTCAGATATGCAGCTATCCATCACACTGTATTGTGACAATAATGGTGTTGTTGCCAACTCGAAAGAACCAAGGATTCACAAACATGGAAAACATATTGAGAGAATGTACCATCTCATCAGAGAGATAGTACACTGAGGAGACATGATAGTCACGAAGATAGCCTCTTAAGACAACCTTTTTGATCCATTTACGAAGGCCCTCTCAGCTAAAGTGTTCGAAGGCCATCTGGTTGGACTAGGACTCTGAGCAACGTAATCTAGGGCAAGTGGGAAAATGTCTATGGTATTAGAGATGCCCTAGTTTATTGTATTTTTCTCTATGTTTCTCAACATTGTATTGTATATATTTGTTCTCATTGGAGTTTTAGTCCAAGTGGGAGATTGTTGGGAATGTCCTAGAAGTCGCAGTTCGTAAATTTTTTGTATTAAACATTCTATTTATCAATAATATATTATTAAGTATTTTATTCAATAAAACTATTGATATTGCATTTTATAATGAAAATCCAATAAACAAATCCACGGCTATAGTATGAATACTTTATCTTTATGTGGTGACATAAATAGGATCAAGTTATAGTATATAGACTAAATGGTCTATAAGTATATGAATGAAGTTGGGTATTCATCCCGGTAACACAATTGGATGTGGCCCATTTCGTATAAAGATACAAATGATGTGATCCACAAATTATTCATGTAGAGTCATGTGAGTGAGAGCATCCTATGCAATGAGTTTGCATAAGACTAGACCTTAAAATAGTCACTTTTCTTTATAACGACCGTTTATTGTTAAAACTTACTATTTCAAACTAAAATGACCTAGGATAACACGGTCTTCATTCTGAGCTAACTATGAACTTTTGTTTATTTTGGGATTATCCTTTGATTTGCATAGGTGAGAATAGTCCAATAGCATTGCTCAATAAGCCTTCTATTTTGGGGATAAGTCTGGGTAGATAGCTGGAGACATAGCTATGCAAGATGGAATTCACTCCTACCTGACTCAGAGATAACAGATAGGTTGTTCTCTTAAGTGTTGATGCCTATTCTGGAACAATGGGGCCCTACCCTCTCTTGGTAGAAAGGGATATGATTTATAAAAGATACTACAAATAAGTTGTTCAATAGAGGGTTAATGGGAGCTTAAGGAACAAAATATATTTGCAAGGGTAAAACTGTAATTTTGGTGTGCCTTAATAGTTAATGAATAGTAATTAATTCGGTTTAAAGAGTTTAACAGATTAATTACAAATCGTTGGAGTTCATGATCTGTAGGTCCAATAAGTCCCTCTACTGGCTCATAAACTAGAATAGAAAATTGATTATTAATTGGATGAATTTTGGAATTAGGGTTATGAATTTGAAATGTTTAAATTCAATTATTAGGGTTTTCAAGTTATTGTATTTGATACAATTAGAAACATTTAGTTTAGATGAAATTAAATGAGATTGGATAATCAATTAATATTTAAATTATGATTTAAATAAGAAATTGAGTCATATTGGTGAAATTGATGTTTTATTGATTTAATATCAAGATATTAAATTAATATTATTTTAATTAAAAATGTTGAATTAAAATAAAATTAGTTTTATACAAATGAATTAATTTGGAATTAATTTATAAAACTAATTTTAGATAAAATAGTTTTATTTAAAATCAAGAATCAAAATTAAATCAATTTTGAGAAAATTGATTTTAAAATAAAAGAATAGTGGATTTTTCCATGGTTAATCATCAAATTCCATTCAAATTCTCATTAATTCTCTAAGTAGGAGCTGCTCTGCATGCAACCCTACTTTGATGCATGGTTCGTGTGTATCAATCAGACCTCCATGCAGCTTGATTGAGAGAAAAATCAGAAATTTTTCTACTAAACTGTTGCATAATTGAAAACCCTCTCAAACCATCAAAAGTCATCCCAAATTCAGCTTGATTTTAGCGTTTCCACCACACATTCCTTCTTGAGCTTTGTAGAGAAGATCGTGATGGTGGTTTTGTTAAAGTTTCAAGCTCAATCTTGGAATAATACTGTTGAATTCGTGGACTAAGTCTTCAAAGGTAGTGTTTGCTTCAAACTCTCTATGAATTTCACTTGAATAGCACGTTTAAAACTCAAATTAAGATTAGTTGGAATGCTTATTTATTTTGTTTTGTTTCGTTGCATGTCATATTACTCCTTCACCCATCTCTCTATCTGATCTTACCCCTGAAATGAGAGGCTTATTGAACCGGCACTGTTGAGCCAACCCTCACCTATGCAAATCTAAGGATAATCCTGAATAAACAGGACTTGATAGTTAGCTCAGGATTAACGAAATAGTCAGTCTTAAACAGTAAACAACGTTTATAAAGTAAGAGTGAATTATTTCTAGGTCTGGTCTTATGCAAACTCATTATATAGGACGCTCCCACTCCTCATGTCAATACATGAACGAATCAGGATCACTTCGTTTGTATCACCTCTACAACAACTTGTAACCGCTACAGAGTAGGCCATATCCAATAATGTTACCAGAATAAGACAACCAACTTTATTTCTATACTATAGACCATTTTGGCTATTTACTCGAACATGATCCAATTTTATGTTTCTAAATAAAGTTCAAGTATTCATACAATTGCCATGGATCTTAGTTTATTAGATTTTGACTGTATGAATGCAATTTAAAGATTCAATAACAAGTTTATTGAGGAAATGTTGAATAACATCTTTATTGATAATATAATGTGTTTAACTTTACAAACTGCGAGTTTTAGGACACACAACCCAACAGAAATTTCCTGATCAAACTATGAATTTCATGAGTTATTATGATACGACTCTATATTGTGGGACTTTTTTTATTGCATGTTGAATACTAGATCAATTTAGTGATAATTACCCTTCTACCAGTAGCTATGTACATCGTTGATTGTCTTTAGGTTCACCAGTTTTGTATGCCTTTGCGTCCACCAGTTTTGTGTGTCCAGGGATCCACTAGTTTATGTTTCTTCATAATCACCAGGTTGTCTGAATGCATCACCAACGGTAGGATGAGTTTACTTGTTCACTCAAATGGCCATACATGTTGAACTTGAGTACACAAGTTTAGGATTGTCTAGGTATGGACATTCATTTACATGTGATTACATAACCTTATCCTAGTAGCCTTATCTTGTGTTTTCTTATACTATTTTTAAGGTGAGAGAAAGAGTGTACTAGACACTTGATGAAAGTTATGTTAATTGGAAGAATTTCTTGGGCATAGTTTCATGTTTTCAAGATTGTTTTGGATGGTCTTATTTTGAACCTTCAAGTTAAAAGTTTTAAATTTATATGCTTTTCTCATTACATTATAAGTGATCCCGATTTGGTTTTTTTTAGCATTCCCTAAATTATATTAGTGGTGTTTTATTTTTTTTTTAAAAAATATTTTTTTTATTTTATATTAAAATGATTAACCAATTTTCTTTTTAAGATTGCATGAATGTCATTATGACCCTAGTTATAGATTTTGGAAAGTTTGGTTGTTAAATTGAGCCTTTTGGTTTAGAACTCATCTTTTATGACCCAGTTGCTCAATTTACCTCCAATTAGTGCCTTCATGATCATCATCCATCCAAAATACTCTAAACAACTCTGAATTTCTTGGTCTCAACCAAATAAAAGATTAACTGCATTAGAATATTGAAATTAACATGAAATAAAGATATGAATTTCACATTTAAATTTTTTTATAAAGTATAAAATATGTCGTAGTTCGTTACTAAGTTACCTCTCTAACAAAAAGAAGCTAGACTATGTGGAATTATACAATTACGATTGTCTCGTGACTTACATCAATGTGTCCATGTTCAATTATTTTAGGTTGAAAAAATTTCACTGATTAATGACATTAATCGACATTACAAAAAATGGATTTCAAAAGGAAATGGACATGGAAGAAGATAGGATGTATGGCTTTCGTTGATGGAGAATTATCTTCGAAACATCATGAAGGAGTAGGGTTACAATTTTAAAATTATTTTATACAAAATACAAATAGAAGCAAAATTAATTTTCAATAACAATCCTATAATATAGAATAGTAAAAGTATGCAACGAAAATTTAACAAAAGTCTAACGTAAATAAAAAATAATTCACGAATCATACCTAACAAATAAAAAATCTTTACTATTTTTACATAAATGCAAACGGATTCATGCATGGTGTCGTTGAATTTATTGAACTTTACTATATTTATAAAAATGAAATAAATTTATGGATGGAATTTAATGTAATTTTTAGTATTTAAACCTTCTCAATTTTTACAGCCCAAATTAATAAAATCATATTTGCGACATTTGCTTCTTGAGAATATGACGAAACCAGTTTCTTCTTCCCCTATCATCTTCATTGCTCTTATTTTTGCAGGTTCTCTTTTTTGTTCCACGGATACTATATTGTCATGAGTAACAAAATTAAATATCCATTAGGCATATTATGAAATTTCGTATTAATGATTTTATGATTTTCACGAGCCTTCAGACGAATATCTCAACCTCTTCATCACATTGAAATCTTGACATTTTTATTTGACATAGATAGTGAAATCTTGACATTTTTATTTAAATTTCGTATTAATCAATCATACTATCAAACCTTAGTTGAGAACGAGCGTTCATTGCAAAAGCTCCCAACGTCCATTCATGGCCGTGAGACCCATACTTCGGTCCCGTTATAATGACGTTGACCAGGAGACCCATACTTCAGCCTCTCAGATAGAACTACCTATATGCACGCGGAGTATACTAAGTACTGTCAACACCTTTGGTACTTCCTCTGATACCTTCTATATCTTCGGTATCCGGTTTATTAGAATTGTAACATTCATAGAAGATTTGAGTACCGTAAGGTTAGGCATAGCACTTACGTAGCTTTCGCTATAAGAGCATTATCACAATTCAACATGCATGCTTCACGAATTATAAACATGTAGTTTGCATTACCTTTCCATTCAAACATCATGTTGAAGATATGCCATGAATCATTTTAAAACATATGTATAAACTTTAATTTCTTGGAAAACCCATGAACACTAGTATGAAATTCATTTGGAACGCATATTCCTATTATATATATATATTTTTTAAAATATTTCGTCACTCACGGGTTTTTAGGCTTGATTTTTCATAGGCTTGGTAGGCCTCTCCAATGGAAGTCACGCCTACACATAAAAATAAGAATTTTAGTTACTACTTTGGTCTCCCTTTTGAGATTACTCTTTTTAACCAAGCTCATACTTAGTAAGAAGTTGCCTGTTCGCCCACAATTTCCAGATTCAAATTCTAACTTCAGTAACTTGAAAACCAGGACTCATCTTAAAAAATTTCCTTTTTCAAACATGCTCAGAATTTTGTTAAAAATGTTACATCAAAGTTTCAATGTAAAACTGCTTGTTATTTAACTTGGGCCTTTAAATCTCTCCTGATGGCCCTGAACTGCAGCTACCTACTTGAACAAAGATTCTAGGTTTAACTTCCAAAATATGTAACTTGAACCTCAAATCTTATCTTGCAAAAGTTTCTTCTACAAACTTGCTTGAAATGGTATTAAAATAATACCTTAAAATTTCAACTTGAAAAATCCAAGTGGTTCGGCCTAGATCTATGATTCTTCATCGAGTGCCCAGAAACACCTGAAAACGAACCTTCATCTGTTCCTTACCTCTTCGACCCTCTTTCATGCAAGAACTCCCTTCCAAAGGCTTCATTTAAACTAGACTCATAGAGCTTTCTAAAGGTACCAAGATCGTCTGATTTGCTCGAAGGAATCATCCAAAATAAGCTTTTGAGGTTCTCTTCCCATTTTATACTACTGCCCAGCTTTTTTGCATGAAATCTCCTTAAGCCACCTCACCCACTAGTTTTGATTAAGAGCCTAGGTTAAGCCATCTGTCCGTATAACTAAAAGAAACGTTTAGAATTGAGCGTTTCGAGCAAACTCAATTCTCGATGGGAAAAACTCGACGGAGAAGGGTCATTACTCAATGGAAATTTCAATGGCTCCCTGCTGAATGCTTGATGAGAAGGACACGATACTCGATGGGATACTATGTGCTGGATGGCTTGCTTGATGTACGTTCCTTACTCGATCTCTCATTCTTGACGTGTGACGTTTCCTCAATTGCTCATACTCGATGCTCGATCCTTCCTTGATCACTCACACTCGACACTCGACCCTTCCTTGATTGTGTGCACTCGATACTCGACCCTTCCTCGATTGCTTATACTTAACGCTTGACGGCATCTAATTGGTGCCTACCTTATGCTTACTCGATGCTTAGCCACCACTCTTCACGACTAACACTTAGCCAGAAATTCCTTTTGCAAGGCTAGATTAATAAGTATCGAAGAGCCAAGTTCCTAAATGTAGACATTTTTCCTTCTTCAAACTTATCCTTACCTCAAAAACCACAATTTCAATCTAGTTTAAATATTTAACCCCATTACTTTTCTTAACTCAAACAACAAATATAATTAAAAAGGGAAAGTAGGTTGCGGGTTTTAAAACCTACTACCCCTTAAAAGAATCTTCGTTCTCTAAATTTACCTGTAGAAATCAGTTGAAAAGTCGAGGATACTTCTTCTTTACTTGCTCTTCAGATTCCCACCTCACTTCTTTAACTCTGTGGTTGTTCCATAATACTTCACTAAATGTATGGTTTTATTCCTGAGCACATGTTCCTTCCTGTCTAAAATATGAACCGACGCTTCTTCATATGACAAATTTTCCTTGAGCTGAAATGGTTGTTTTACTAGTACATGCGTAGGATCAATTATATACTTCCTCAACATTGATACATGAAACACGTTGTGAATACGTGTTAGCTCCGGAGGTAATTGTAATTTATACGCTATCAGACCAACTCATTCTATAATCTCGTATGGTCTGATGTATCGAGGAGTTAGCTTCACTTTTCTTCCAAACCTGAGTACTCCTTTCCATGGAGATAACCGAAGGAATATATGGTCTCCAACCTCAAATTCTAAATTTCTCCTTCGTTTATTAGCGTACTTTTCTACTTGTCTTGAGTTGTCTTCAAGTTTTCCCTGATAAGCTTCACAGTATCTGTCATTTGCTGAACTAATTATGGACCCAACAATTTTCATTCCCCTACTTCATTCTAACATACCATGGTCCTGCATAGTCTGCCATGCAATGCTTCGTATGGAGCCATGCCTATGCTCGAGTGATAACTATTTTTATACGAAAACTCGACCAACGGCAGTTGTGCATCCCAACTTCCTTTAAATTGCATAACATATGTTCTCAGCATGTCTTCCAGTGTCTATATTGTCCACTCTGACTGATCATCTGTCTGTGGATGAAAAGTAGTTCTAAAATTAGCTTGGTACCCAAGGCCTTTTGCAAATTAGAGAGGAAAGTGCCTAGTTATGCTCTCCAATCATTTATAAATGTAGCAAAAGGGATCCTTCACAATTTAGTCTCACCCTTTTGGGTTGATGAAAAATAGAAGTTGTATCATTTAAAAACCTGTCTATAAGTTTACTAATATATCTGAGAGGCTTTGGTAGGTAATTAATAGACACATGAATTTAACACATCAATACTTAAGATTATATGTATTGGTTCGTCGATAACATTATTAACATCGATTAATTTCATCCACTTTCATCAATCTTGTCCACTTTTTTTTGTTTGAATTAAAACATATCAGTGAAACTGAGTATGATTCAATTAACATACGAGTATCTTAGTAACCACAAAATTTTTGGTTTGAATCCATACCACAAGTGTAAGGTTTGTAAACTGAGTCAAAAACCTTGTGTTTTTTATGTATGAAACTTTTTATTACTTTACGCTTTTATAAAAAGATAAAAAGTGGAGTTGATAGGTTTCAATTTACCTGAACAAGGATGGACATATGTTTGGCTTGGGAGTCGAAGATTTTTACAACAATTTTCGAGGAGGAAATTGTTAACCATAGTTACATCGTAGCATCAGTGAAAATAAGCAGTAGAATAAATTTCTAACTAACTTTTACTATGTATAATAACACTTGATTGTTGTCATTATCGGTTCTTAATTCTTAGTAAGGATTTTTATCACACCCCCTCCCAATTTATCCTCTAAAACCTAAAGGAGACATGATGGCAGCAGTTACCGACCTACTTGTCAGCGCTTACTACCTAACTTAAATGAAAACTGCTTAAAATCTAAATTGCAAAAACGACTTAGCAATAAATCAACTATGACTTTAACCAGGAAAACAACTTAAATACAATACCTAAAAAAAAAGAAAGAAAACAACAACAACATATGTCCAACAAATAGCACAAGAATGAACATGAGTCCCAAAATAAGTTTTATAAGTCCTAGACTTCTCTCAAAATATGTGTAGATCAAACAAGCATAATCTAATCTTCTTCTATGAAAACTGGATTTCAATTTTCCTACTTAAGCCGGTAATTAAGGAAATTAACTAAGTATAAGTTAAATCCTATGTTGAAGAGAAGGAAAATTTCTAAGTGTTTGAATAAGTTTGTTGAGTAGCTTTGAGTTGAGCCTTAACTAGTAAAATTGGGCTAAGTATGAAGTCAAAAGAAACCATGTGTTTGGTGTTAGGAAATATTAACGCATGAGGCTCTAATGAAACTAAGTTCTTAGAGGTTATAAGAGATTAAGCATTGAGGCCAAGGACAACCATGAGTTGATCTTGTGAGGTATGGATGCATGTTGAGAAGTATTGGCAAAGAGGCACTGCCCAAAGGTTTCTCATGCATTCGGATAATGAGGGATGCGTGAGTGAGAGTGTGAGGGCTAGACAGTGAGTGCAAGGCACTAGGCGTTGGAGCATGCACGCAGACGATCGTGTAGCTGCTTGCAACACTAGACGATAGCACTAGACGATAGTGCTAAATGATGAGCTTGGGCGCTAGACGATAAGCATAGACGCTAGTCGATGCGTTAGGCACGAGCGCTAGATGATGGCGCTACACGATAAATGGACGCGCTAGACGATGGAAGTGATGCGTTAGACGATGGGGTCACCACTACATGATGTGTCACACCCTCTCCCAGATTACCCTTTTAACTAGGAAGAAGATATGACGGTAGCAGATACTAACCTTATCTCTAGCACTTACTCCCTTTACTTACTTACTTAACTCCTTTAGTGCCAACCTGATAAACATTATTAATTTATACAATTACATGCTTAACAAACCATAACACAATATCTACAGATAAAATATTTACAGGTGGGCCCAAACTTTACTAATAAAACCCTGACTCCCCTCACAACATGTGTATATAATTATAGACCATTAACCTAAATTCTTTTAACTAGCCAAGTCTTTTAGTGGAAAGCAGCAGCAAGATCAACCTTGAGGAATCCGACCGCTACTTAGGAAAAGAAAAACATAGGAAAACTGTGAGCTAGTTGCCCAGTGAGTGACTATAGAAATCATATTATGTCATGCTTCACATTATTATAAAACATGTAAACATATTGGAAAACGTTTCAAGCATCTTCTGATAAAACATAAACATAATCATAATCTCACGCTTTATGAAGGAAAACTCATTGACCATTAACAAATCTCTTTAAACCTTAGTTGAGAACGAGCATACATTGCTCTATCTCCCAACGTTTGTATCCGGCCAAGAAATCCATACTTCAGCCTCAAGTTGCTGGTACATGGCCTAGGAAACCCATACTTCGACCTCTCATTCAGAACTACCTACGTGCATGTGGAGTTTCTAAGTATTGTCAACACCTTAGGTACCTTTTAGATACCTTCTATACCTTCAATATCCGGCTTACTAAACATATCATGCTTAAGAAAAAACATATAGATTAAGAATCATCCAATCATAGCCTTTAGCATAGCATTTGTAGAAACATAGCTTTTATCTTAAAAACGCATGTTTCATCATAGATACTTAACTTTTATAACGAATTAACATATCACCTTGGCATGCGATAAAAATACACATGCTGGAGAAAAGATTCCATGCAATTCATAAAACTTGGTTGCTTGAAAACATATAAACTTATCATCAAACATCATTCAAATCGCATGGTCTTTTATGCACAAAACATTGAAAACATTAAGTTTATTTTAGTCACTCACTACTCGTATGGGCTCTTAATGGTTTGTATGCTTTGCCTAGCTCCTCTTGGCATGAAACAACATAATTCCTTGTTAGATTCCTTAGAATTTTCATCAAGATGTTCAAATAGTTTTCTTACTAGCGAGATCTTTACTAGCGGGATCATCACTAGCGAGACCAACACTAGCGAGATCGTCACTAGCGAGATCGTCACCATGGAGATCATCACTAGTGAGATCTTCACCAACAAGATCATCACTAGCGAGATCATCTTATGAGCGAGACTTAGCATGAAAATCAGCGAGACTAGGCACAAAACTAGCGAGATATTTCATTCTTCGCGAGACTTACCATTATTAGTGAGACTTAGCATAAATTTTAGCGAGACTAGGCAGAAAATTAACGAGATTTAAGTCACCAGCGAGATTTACACAATCCTTATCTCGCTCTCGCTCCCTTGGGTGAGCTGCTCGCTTGATGTTCCCAACTAGCTGCCTGCTTACGCAAAAAATTCATATTCCAAATTAAAAAATTTCTAACTCGAAATCCAGAACTCATTTCAAGAAACTTTCTTCTACAAACTTGTTCAAAATTGAGTTAGCTATCTTACCTTAAAATTTTAGCTCTAAATTCGTCGTGATTTGGCCTCGAGCTTCCAATATTTACTACTAGCCTCGATTAATCCGAGAACTAGACTCTTCTAGCTTTCAAATGGCACCAATTTCATTTGGATCGCACGAATCAGTTGTCTAAACCGAGTCTTTGAACTTCTTCTTCCTTTTTATTCAATCGACTGCAATCTCATGCATGAAATCATCGATCGCCACCTTGCACACTAATGGGTTTAGTACTGTCGACCGAGAAAACATAGTTTAAGTTTAAGTAATTAATTTTTTTGAACCTAACTTCTTCGTTCTTGTTTTCTTCTTTTCTTCCTTCTTCTCTTCTTCTTTCTTACTTCTCTTATTAAACCATAAATTTCATATTACTTATTTAACATAATATCCTCATGGCTAAACATGCTTATGTAAAGAATGTAGGATTCGGGGTTTACACGATGAGTGACAGCGAGAGATATGTGATAAGCGACAGCAAGACCATTAGGTGATAAGCGATAGCGAGAGATCACTAGACGATAGAGCTATGTGATGGGGCGTAAGTTCTTTACGATGGGAACATGTGCTAGATGATGAGCGACAATGAGAGATTTACTAGGCAATAAGCTATGCGTTGAGTGCAAGAGCTACACGATGAACTAGATGAGGGGCCAAGTGTTTATGCATTACTGAGGCTTGCGGTACACAAGGCTGATGGATTCACCTTGACAAGTGGCTAAACCTAGAAGGGGTTGAGCTTGAGTTAGTAGATGGTGGACAAATAGAGTTTCATGCAAGGGAGATTTATGCACGAGGAAGACAACTGAAAATTCATGCAAGTAGGTGAGTGGCATGGAAGTAGGTGAATGGCAAGGAAGTAGGTGGTGGCAAAGCATCGTGCAGACACTCCAAAAGTTGCTAAAGAATGAGGTGTCATGCGTTGGAGACTTTGTGAGATGATGAGGATCAATTCCTAAAGCCTATAAATATCACCGCAATGTGTCTCTTCAGTTCATAACCCGAAATCCTCTTGAAAAATATTAGGAAGAGTGTTAAAGGGTAGATTCGGAGGAAACTATGTGTTGGTCATGAAGGGCATGCATTGGTAGCAAGACCATGCATTGATCAAGAGGTTCCAAGAGAAGGAGATGTTGTCAAACAATGAGGTCTAAAAGTAGTATTAACTTGGGGAGGAGTTATCCCAGACTATTTGTGCATTTAGAGTGATTCCAAAGCCACTTGAAATATCATAGAGTCTAGTTTTCAAGTCAGGGTTGCTGAAGAAAGGGCTCAAAGGAATCATGCTGGAGAGTGAGGAAAAGACAGAAGGGTCAAGCCCTTGGGTAAGCTTGGGCCAGTCTTGATGATTTGTAGTAAGCTTTTTGAAAAATTTTAGAACATGTTTGTAGAAGGAAGTATCTCGAAATAAGACTTGGAATGATGAGTAATCTGATCTTATATTGAATATGGAATTTAGGGTTCAAAAGGGAGCCCAAGGAAGTTAAGGAACTTCTAGAGAGAAAGGTTCCAACCCGACCAAGGTGAGTGGTATTTCCTTTAAGTCTTAAGCATATATTTTAGAGTAAATATATATGCTTATGTTGTTAATGAGTAATTAGAATGAGAATGAGATAATGTGATCGGGATGGTCAAGGGGTCAATAGACTTAGTTCCTGAGCCCGGAGCAGAACCTCACGGGATGGTCAGGGGACCGAGAGGTCTAGTTCCTGAGCCTGTAAGAAGAAACTCATATGAGATGGTCAGAGGGCTTACAAGCCTAGCTTCTGAGCACATATGCGGGAATCTATGTGCGCATAGGGAACGCAGGAGAGTAAGCGTTTATGACTAGTATCAGTTTAACTATCTACCGTATGTGTAGGTAGAGTTTGAGAACATACTCATTATGAGTAGTATCAGTTTAACTATCTACCATGGGTGTAGATAGAGTTTAGATCAGACTCACTCAAGGCTGAGGTTTGAATGTAATCTCGTAGTTGTGATATGCTTGTTATTTTATGAGTTAAAATATACTTTAGAAGTTGCCTACCACTCACTGAGCTTCATGAAGCTCATTTTTTTCTTTCATGTTTTTCTTCCTAGGTAGCGAAAGGTAAGCAGTTCTAGGGTGCTGCTAAGGTCAAGGTCCACCATGCCATAGTCACACTTCGGGTTTTAGAGTTGTTGTAAACTTTATAGTTAAGCCTAAAAGTAGTATAAACGTTGTACCTTTTGTAATAAAATGAGTTTAGTCAAACAGTTGTTATATCCTTGGCTTAAAGTTTTATGAGAGTAAAGAGTTTTAGATGGGTAGTAGGTATCAATAAAGGGTTGTATCTATGGTCCATCGCACCTCCCCTCAGGCTCAGGAGGCGTGCTTAAGGTCGGGTGTGACATCTTCCTTCCTAACCCAGCTTTGAGTGACAAGCAGTAGTGAGTTCAACCACGAGGAAACGAACCGCTACATGGGAAAAAAGAAAACATTTGAAAATGATGAGCTGCTTGCCCAATGAGTGACTCATAGAAATACAATTTGTCTCAAGCCTTTCATACACATTAATTTAAACATATAAATGTGCTAGAAATAATCTCAAGCAACTTACGCATTATCATGGGTCATAATCAATCATACTATCAAACCTTAATTGAAAATGAGCGTTCGTAGCTCAAGCTCCCAACATCCATTCATGGCCGTGAGACCCATACTTTGGTCCCATTATAATGACTATGGCAAGGAGACCCATATTTCAGCCTCTCATATAGAACTACCTACGTGCACGTGGAGTATATTAAATACCGTCAACACTGTAGGTACTTCCTCGAATACCTTCTATATCTTAGGTATCTGGTTTATTAGAATCGTAAATTCATAGAAGTGTACCATAAGCTTAGGAATAGCACTTACCTAGCTTTTGCCATAAGAGCATTATCAGGATTCAACATGCATGCTTCACGAATTATAAATATCTAATTTTCATTACCTTTCCATTCAATCTTAACATGTGCTAGGATTAGTAAAACTCATTTAAATAACTTAAAATATCATACTTAAGATATTCCCCACGAATCCTTTTAAAACATAAGTATAAATTTTAGTTGCTTGGAAAACCCATGAACGTAAGCATGAAATTCATATGGAACGCATGTTCTTTATATATATATTTTTAAAAAAAACATTTAGTCACTCATGGGTATTTAGGCTTGAATTTTTCCTAGGCTTGGTAGGCCTCTCCAATAGAAGTCGCTCCTATACATAAAAATAATAATTTTACTTACTACTTTGGTCTCCCTTTTGAGACTAATCTTTTTAACCAAGCTTATACTTAGCAAGAAGTTGCATGTTCACCCACAATTTCAAAATTCAATATCTAACGTCAGTAACTTGAAAACCATAAATCATCTTAAGAAAGTTCCTTTTTTAAACATGCTCAAAATTTTGTCAAAAATGTTACATCAAAGATTCAGCATCAAACTTCTTGTGGTTTAACCTAGACCTTTAAATCTCTCCCAATGGCCCTGAATTGCAACTTCGTGCTTGAACAAAGATTCTAGGTTTAAATTCCAAAATATGTGACTTGAACACCCAACCTTATCTTTCAAAAGTTCCTTCTACAAACTCGCTTGAAATGGTGTTAACAATAATACCTTAAAATTTCAGCTTTAAAATTCAAGTGGTTCAACCTAGATCTATGATTCTTCGTCGAGTGCCCGAAAACGCCTAAAAACGAACCTTCGTCTCTTCCTTCCCCCTCCGGCCCTCTTTCTGGTGAGAACGACTTTCCAAAGCCTTGATTTAAGGAACTAGACTCATAGATCTTTTCAACGGTAACAAGATCGTCTGATTTACTCGAAGGAATCATCCAGAACGAGGTCTTCAAGTTCTCTTCCCTTTTTATACTGCGCCCAGTAGTTTTCCATGAAATCTTCTTAAGCCACCTCTCCCAGTATTGGAGATTAAGGGCCCAGATTAAGCCATCTGTCTAGATAACTAAAATAAAATTTTAAAATTGAGTGTTTCGAGAAAACTCGATCCTCGATGTGAAAAACTCGATAGAGAAGGGTCATTACTCGATGAAAATTTCAATGGCACTTTACTGAATACTTGATGGGAAGGAATCGATACTCGATGGGATGCTGGATTCTGGATGGCTTGCCCAATGCACATTCCTTACTCGATCACTCGTACTCAAGACGTGACCCTTCCTTGATTCATCATACTCGATGCTCGATCTTTCCTCGATTGCTCACACTCGACGTTCGACCCGTCCTCAATTGCGTAGACTCGACGCTCGAACCTTCCTCGATTGTTTATACTCGACGCTCGACGACATTTACTTGGTGTCTATCTTAGGCTTACTCGATGCTCAGCCACCACTCTTCCCGACTAACACTTAGCCAAAAATTCTTTTCGCAAGGCTAGATTAATAAGTATCTGAGATCTAAGTTCCGCAACTTAAACATTTTTCCTTCTTCAAACTTATTCTTACCTCAAAACCCAAAATTCGAATCTAGCTTAAATATTTAACCAGATTACTTTGCTTAACTAAAACAACAAATATAATTAAAAAGGGAAAGTAAGGTGCGGGTTTTACAATTTTTTAGCCTAAATTTGATTGACCCATAATATTTCAAATCCTTGATTCACATTTTTGCAGGTCGTTCGCATACTATCCAATAAGTTCAAGAACGTTGGTATGCTTTTGGTAAGTATTAAGGTTTCAAAACACTTTGGATTCACTTATCTTTTTGTAATTTTGGATTTTTCCCCTTAATTTCATGTTCAATTTGGATTTGTGTTGAATTGGAAAGTTGGAAGTGAATTTCGACCAAACTACCCTTTGGTACATTGTTTACATACAGTTTCAGAGAATCAGTATTTGGGAATTAAGACTTAAATGTTAAATGTGAAATTTGGTTTATGCTTTAGGATTTGATGCAATTTTTTTTTTTATGTAAATAGGTTGTTAATATTTTGATATCATTTGGGCTTCATTTCATCGTAAATGACCCTGCGACTAAAATATCCTTATGCCATGAAATTATATATCGGCTTGGCTAAGCAACATTGGAAAAGTTCACATGTTATCTTTCTCAGGACTGAAAAGATTTCATGAGCAAACTATGAATTTCATGAGTTATTATGATACGACTCTATATTGTGGGCCTTTTTTTTGTTGCATGTTGCATGCTAAATCAATTTAGTGATAATTATCCTTCCACCAGTAGATATGTACACCCTAGATTGTGTTTGTATGCCTTTGCGTCTACCAGTTTTGTGTGGCCACGGATCCACTAGTTTGTGTGTCTTCATAATCACCAAGTTGTATGAATTTATCACCAATGGTAGGACGGGTTTATTTGTTCACTCAAATGGCCCTACATGTTGAACTTGAGTACACAAGTTTAGGATTGTCTACGTATGGACATTCATTTCTATGTAATTATATAACCTTATCCTAATAGTCTTATCTTATGTTTTCTTATACTGTTTTTAAGGTGAGAGAAAGAGTGTACTAGAAACTTGATGAAAGTTATGTTAATTGGAAGAATTCCTTCAGCATAGTTTCATGTTTTCAAGATTGTTTTGGATGGTTTTATTTTGAATCTTCAAGTTAGAAGTTTTAAATTTATTTGCTTTTTTCACATTACATTTTAAGTGATCCCGATTAATTTTTTTAGCATTCCTTAAATTATATTAGTGGTGTTTTATTTTTTTAAATATATATTTTTTTAATTTTATATTAAAATGATTAACCAATTTTCTTTTTAAAATTGTATGAATGTCATTATGACCCTAGTTAGAGATTTTGGAAAGTTGGGTTGTTATATCGAGTCTTTTGGTTTAGACTTCATCTTTTATGACTCAATTTCTCAATTTAGCTCCAATTAGTGCTTTCATTATCTTCATCCATCCAAAATACTCTAAATAACTCTGAATTGCTTGGTCTCAATAAAATAAATGATTAACTGCATTAGAATATTACAACTAACATGAAAGAAAGATATAAATTGCACATTTAAATTTTTTTATAAAGTATAAAATATGTGGTAGTTTGTTTTCTAAGTTACCTCTCTAACAAAAAGAAGCTAGACTACGTGGAATTATACTTTCATGATTGTCCTGTGACTTACATCAATGTGTCCATGTTCAATTATTTTAGGTTGAAAATTTTTTAACTAATTAATTGACATTACAAAAAATGGATTTAAAAAGGAAATGGACATGGAAGAAGATAGGATATATGGCTTTGTTGATGGAGAATTATCTTCGAAACATCATGAAGGAGCAAGGTTACAATTTTAAAATTATTTTATATAAAATACAACTAGAAGCAAAATTAATTTTCAATAACTATCCTATATTATAGAATAGTAAAAGTATGCAATGAAGATTTAACAAAAGTTTAACGTAAATCCAAATTTAATTCACGAACCGTACATAACGAATAAAAAAATCTTTACTATTTTTAAATAAATGCAAACGGATTCATGCATGGAGTCGTTGAATTTATTGAACTTTACTATATTTATAAAAATGAAATAAATTTATAGATGAAATTTAATGTAATTTTTAGTATTTAAACCTTCTCAATCATAAAAATTTTTACAGCCCAAATTAATAAAAACATATTTGTGACATTTTTTTTTTTTTGAGAATATGACAAAACTAGTTTCCTCTTATTCTATCATCTTCATTGCTCTTATATGTGCAGGTTCTCTTTTTTGTTCCATGGATACTATATTATCATGAGTAACAAAACTAAATATCCATTAGGCATATTATGAAATTTCACGTTAATAATTTTATGATTTTCAGGAGCCTTCAGACGAATATCTCAACCTTTTCATCACATTGAAATCTTGACATTTTTATTTGACATAGATAGTGAAATCTTTCGTCATGATAAGATATTGCTAATTTGTTTGTTTATTTATTTTTTATTTTGTTATTGTATAGTTGTATTGATCTTGGTGCCTGAAGGAGTGTCAGCTGCCCAAAGATGTCAAGATATATTGTATAACAGAGGATGCATTCTTGATGACTGCGAAAAGAAATGTTAGGAGAAGCATCATAGTATTTCACATCAATGCATTCCAATTAATCCTGCGCAAACCATATATGCTTGTTATTGTTTCTATGATTGTGGTACCAAAAATTGATTTTGTAGCCTTCCTAATTTTGTGTAATGTTCCTCACAAACATCTAAAATAATACGAGACATTTTCCATAATCTTTGTCCATTATTTCTTACACACTTTTAAATGGAATGGATTTAAAATGAATGTTTCCATGTCAATATTATATTAGATTTTATTTATGTGTCAAATTTTACTGATCCTCATGCCTAGAACATTGATCTTTAGCTGTTGGAGAAGTTTTCAGCATAAGCCCGTAATTTAAGTCTTGTTGGCCTACAAAATTTTTCTAAATAAATGGATGAAACTTCTACGATGATTGGTGAGGAAAGTGCCTAGTGATGCTCTCCAATCATTTAGAGTTGTAGCAAAAAGGATCCTCAGAATTTAGTCTTAGCTTTTTGGGTTGATGAAAAATATAAGTTGTTTCATTTAAAAAAATTATTTATAGTTTTAATAATATATGTGAGAGACTTTGTTAGATAATTAACAGACACATGAATTCAACACATCAATACTTAAGATTATATGTTTTGGTTAGTCAATAACATTATTGACATGGATTAATTTCGTCCACTTTTATCAATCTTATCCACTTCCTGTTGTCTGTATTAAAACATATCGGTAAAACTGAGCATGACTCAATTAATATACGAGTATCTTAGTAACCACGAGGTTCTTGGTTTTAATCCATACCACAAGTGTATGGTTTGTAAATTGAGTAAAAAACCTTGTGTTTTTTATGTACGAAACTTTTTATTATTTTACGTTTTTATAAAAAGTAGAGTTGATAGGTTTCGATTTACCTGAACAAGGATGAACATATGTTTGGCTTGGGAGTCGGAGATTTTTACAACAATTTTCGAGGAGGAAACTGTAACGATAATTACATCGTATCATCCGTGAAAATAAGCAATAGAATAAAGTTCTAACTAACTTTTACTATGAATAATAACATTTAATTGTTGTCATTATCGGTTTGTTATAATGAGTAAGGATTTTGTAGACTAAATTTAATTGACCCATAATGTTTAAAACCCTTGATTCATGTTTTTGGAGGCCGTTGGCATACCGTCCAATAAGTTCAAGAACGTTGGTATGCTTTTGGTAAGTATTAAGGTTTCAAAATCTTTTGGATTCACTTATCTTCTTGTAATTTGGGATTTACCCCTAAATTTCGTGTTCAATTTGGATTCGTGTTGAATTGGAAAGTTGGAAGTGAATTTCGACCAAATTATCCTTTGTTTAAATATAATAAACTCTCCAATTTTGTTTAATTTCGACAAATTAAACGTTTAATTAATTATATCAAATATAATTATACAAACCCTATTTTGAATTTGAATTTATTCAAATTTAAATCCAATTTCAATTTGAACATTTTCAAATTGAAATTCAATTTGAATAATTAAAATTGATATCATTCCAAATTCACTCAATTTATTAATTCAAGGAGTTCATGTTTTACAAGCTAGTAAACGGACCTTACGGACCTAAAGATCATGAGCTCTAACGATTTAAGATTAATTGGGTAAAACTTTTTAGTCCAAATTAATCAGTATTCGTTAACTATCAAGTCATACTGCTATAGCTCGATAATTGCACTCTTCTCACTGTAGATATATTTGTGTCCACGTGATTTAACAATAACCAGTAAGTTAACCCTTCACAAGTTGTTCGTAATAACGGTTGGGTAAATATGTTGTTTTACCCCCATTATTACGTCTTGTTCCTTAAGTTCCTACTGATCCTCTAATGAACAATTGGTTTATGATCCAATCACTAAACCAGATCCCTCTCAAGCCAATGAGATGGTGGGGCCCTTTGTTCAAGACTTGGATTTAGTACTTTAGAGAACAAGCTTTCTTCTATCCCTAAATCGGGTAGGCATGAATTCTGTCTTGCACCCTATGTCTCCAGCTATCTAACTCTTCTTACCCTTGAAATGGGAGGCTTATTGAGCCGACGCTAATGAGCCAACCCTCACCTATGCAAATATAAGGATAATCCCAAATAAACGGGAGTTCATAGTTAGCTCAAGATTAAGACCGAGTTACCTAGGTCATCTAAGCGAAATAGTCAGTGGTAGTCTTAGCGAAATAGTCAGTCTTAAACAGTAAACAGTGTTTATAAAGTAACAATGACTTATTTCTTTGTCTGATCTTATGCAAACTCATTACATAGGATGTACCCACTCCTCATGTCAATACATGAACGATTCAGGATTACTTCGTTTGTAGCACCTCTACAACAACTTGTAACCGCTACAGAGTAGGCTGCATCCAATAGTGTTACCAGAATAAGGCACCCAACCTTATTCGTATACTATAGACCATTTTGTCTATTTACACGAACTTGATCAAATTTTATGTCTCTACATAAAGTTCAAGTATTCATGTAATAGCTATGGATCTTAGTTTATTGGATTTAGACTGTATGAAAGCAATTTAAAGATTCAATAATAACTTTATTGAAGAAATAATTAATAACATCTTTATTGATAATAGAATGTGTTTAACTTTATAAACTGTGAGTTTTAGGACACAAAACCCAACAATACTCCCACTTGAACTGAAACTCCAGTGGATCAACATATATACAAATATATACAATGTTGAGTTACAATGAGAGAATAAAAAAAATAAATACAATAAACTAGAGCATCAGATACCCATAAAATCTCCCACTTTCCCTAGTCACAAATATCTCAGAGACGTAGTCCTACTAGGTGACCCTCGAATACTTTGCCGAGAGGGTGATGGGCAGGTGCATATTTGGAACCATTTCCATATCAATCAGGAACTTTCTGAGCCATACTGCTTCTTTTGCTGCTTTACTTGCAGCTACATACTCAGCTTCTATTGTGGAGTCAGTAATACAACTTTGCTTGACACTTTTCCACGCTACTGCTCCTCCATACAGAGTGAATACTGACGCCAAAGTTGATTTCCTCGAATCTATATCAATTTGAAAGTCAAAATCAGTGTATTTAGTAAGGATCAGATCCTTAGCACCATACACGAGCATATAATTTCTCGTTCTCCAGAGATACTTGAGAATGTTATTAACAACAATCCAATGATAATTCCAGGATTGGACTGAAACCTGCCAACTATTCTAACTGCATAGGATATGCCAGGACGAGTACACAACATGGCATAAATTAAACTCCCTACTCCTGATGCATATGGAATTAGTTTCATTATCTCAACATCTTAGGACCTTGTTCATTAGACAGATGAATTCCATGTCTGAAAGGCAACGTTCCTTTCTCATAATTTTGAATTTTATATCTAGACAACATCTTGTAAATATAAGATGCTTGAGAAAATGCTAAAGTTCTATTCTTTCGGTTCTGAACTATTTGGATTCCAAGAACATACTGTACTTCTCCCAAATCTTTCATCTAGAATAGCATAGCCAACCATCTCTTAATGTCAGCTAGAAATTCTACTTCATTTTCAATGAGTAGAATATCATCAATATACAACACCAGAAAAGCGACAGTTTTGTTAACAATTTTCTTGGAAACACAAGGTTCGTCATCATTTTGTTCAAAGCCATAAGATTTGATCGTAGTATCAAATCTCATATTCCAGATCTAGATGCTTGCTTCAGCTCATAAATGGATCGATTAAGCTTGCAAACCTTTTGCTCTCGGCCTTGTTCGATAAACCCTTCTGGTTGAGACATGTAGATACTCTCTTCAAGATCACCATTAAGAAAGGCTGTCTTGACATCCATTTGCCATATTTTATAATAAAAAAATGTAGCAATGGACAATTCTTGTTAATGGACATGCTTTTTCAACAACTATTGTTTCATGCATTTGTCGTTTCTCTAGACATTTCTTCTATTACTAGCTTAATGCGAGGTTGATGATTCTGCATGGAGTCCTCCTCCAAGAAAGTTGCATTTTTCGAAAGTTGCATTCGAGGATCGTAAAACTTACCATCTTTTGTTTCTTTAAGGTAGCCTACAAATAGGCATACTTTTGAACGACGTTCCAACTTTTTAGGATTTTGCACCAACACATGTGCTGGGCAACCCCAGATTCTAAAGTGATGTAAACTTTCTTTACGTCCTTTCCAGAGCTCGTTAGGTGTTTTAGAAACACTTTTCGAGGGAACCATGTTCAAAATGTACATTGCAGTTTCAATTGCATGTCCCAATAAAGAATTTGATAACTAAGCATAACTCATCATGGAACAAACCATGTCCAACAAGGTTCTATTTTTCCTTTCTGCCACACCATTTTATTGAGGTGTGTCAGGGGCTGTGAGTTGAGACTGGATTCCATGTTCTATCTGTTGGGTTTGGTGTCTTAAATCTCCTTGTAATCTCGTAGTTTGTAAACTCTGTATAAACATATTGTTAATAATAAAATAAGTGTTATTTTATAAGCATATACTCAATCCAATAAACTAAGAACCGAGGTTATTTTATGTAAATTTAAACAAGTATGTAGAGACATACAGGTGGATCTTGTTTAAATGATAACCTAAATGGTCTGTCGCACCCTGCCCCGAGGCCGCATTCCTGGGCCCGAGGAGAGGCATGAGGGATCGCAAATACCACCCTTTTGTGATACCTACTACATCTGAACCTCTTTAATATACTGAGTAAACTTTAAGTCAAGGAGATAACAACAACTGATTTAGTAGGCCCATTTTATTACTACAATGTAATGTTTATACAACTCCAAGACTTAACTACAAAGTTTACAACAAACACTCTTAAAACCCTTTGAAAGTGTAACTGTGGCTTTTGGCAGATCTTGGCCTTAGCAGCACCCTGGAACTCCTCACTTTTCGCTACCTGGGGAAAGGAAAACATTTGAAAACCAGGTGAGCTTGCTAGCCTAGTGAGTGGAAAGAAAACCTATTCTTATGTAAAAGAAGTACCGTCATGCCTTATATACTTTTTCTCAGTTACCTAATCAAAACTTGTCCTTTAGTATCGAGCTACTCGGATACCTTCTCAAATGTCCTTCGGTATCGAGTTTCAAGTAAAACTAGTCATACAATGACTTTCTTTAAGAAGCATAGAAAACATGTCTTTATCTGAAAGATCTTTCTCTAGAACAGGGTTTCTTAAACCATTGTAAATATTTATTCAAATATTTAGTCACTCACCTTGATCGTTTAGGAACCTTTCTCTCTAGAAGTTCTTGGATCACCTCGGGCTCCCTTTTGAACCCTAAGATCTATATTCAAATTAATGCTCAGATTACTCATAGTTCTAAGCCTTATCTCGAGATACTTCCTTCTGTAAACATGCTATACAATGTCTCTGGAAGCTTACCTTAAAATCTTAGCTTATAAATCTTTGTGGTTTGGCCGGAATCATCAAAACATCATGAATGGCTCAAGCTTACTCGACAGCTTGACCCTTCTAACTTTTCCTCATTCTCCAACCCGATTCCTTGAAGATTCTTCTCTTGAAGACCTATCCTAAAAACTAGACTCTCAGATCTTTCAGGTGGCTTTAGAATCACTCCAAAGGCATGAGTATTCTAGGAGATATCTTCATCCCAAATTGATGCTATTTCCAGACTTCACTATCTGACAGCGTCTCCTCCTCTTCAAACTTTATGACTGACGCCTGGTTTTGCTACCAACGCATGCGTTCTTTCATCAACACATAGTTTCCTCACAATCAGCCTTCATACACTTTTCTTAATGTTCTTTGATGAGAATTTGAGTTATGATCTAAAGAGAAGTCCTTGGCCCTATTTATAGGCGTCCAAAATCTCTCGAAGGCCGACACCTCCTACTTGGCCGCATGTCCAAGTGTCATTTCCCCACACTATCAATGCAACCTTCATGCCATCATAATCTAAGGTGTCTTCCTCTTCCTTAGCCAACACATAATGCTTAAATTTGCATGTCTTCTTGTGCATCCACCTCATTTGCTTAAGGTCCAAGATTTCTCCCCAACAAGCCGCTGTTGGATTTTATGTCCTAAAACTCGTAGTTTGTAAATTAATAAACATATTCTGTTTTTTTTTTTTTTTTTTGATAAAATTGTTATTGAAATTGTAATCTTGAATCCAATAAAATAAGGTTCTGAGGCTATTTAATGTAGTTTGAACTTTATGTAGTGACATAAATGTGGATCAAGTTCGAGTATATAGCCTAAAATGGTCTATAGTATAGGGACAAGGTTGGGCGCCTTATTCTGGGGACACTATGGATGCGGCCCATTTTGTAGTTAGTACAAACGTTGTGATCCTAGATCTTTCATGTGGAGATATGAAAGTGGGGGCATCCTATGTAAAGAGTTTACATAAGACTGAACCATGAAATAGTCATTTTTTTACGTTCTAAATGTCGTTTTATGTATAAAACTGACTATTTCGTTAATTGATGACCTAGGTAACTTAATCTTAATCCTGAGCTAACTCTGAACTCCTGTTTACTCGGCATTATCCTTAGATTTGCATAGGTGAGGGCAGCTCAATATCGCTGGCCCAATAAGCCTTCCAATTCAGGGGTAAGATCAGGTGGATAGTTGGGAACATAGGGTGCAAGGCGGAATTCACTCCTACCCATTATAGGGATAGTAGATAGGTTGTTCCCTTTAGTACTGAATCCAGGTCTTGAAAGAGGGGCCCCACCCTCTCCTTGGCCCAAGAGGGGTTCGGTTTATAGGTTGGACCTTAAACCAATTGTTCATTAGAGGATCAGTGGAACTTAAGGAACAAGATGTAGTCTTGGGGGTAAAACGGTTTTTATGACCCAGCCGAGATTACGAACAACCTGTGAAGGATTAGCTTACTAATCATGGTTATATCATATGGACACAAATATATCTATAGTGAGGGGAGTGCAACTACGGGACTATAGTGAAATGACCCGTGAGTTAACGAATGTTGATTAGCTCCGTCTAGAGAATAGCCAGCTAATCTCGGATCGTTGGAGCCCATGATCTATAGGTCTATTAGGTTCCCCTACTAGCTCATATGGAATAAACATAGAACAGTATGATAGCATAATTCGAATTGTTCGAATTAGGTGAAGAGAGAGAAACCGACAAGTATATGTGATATAGTGGTCGGTTTTTGAGTTTAGAGATACAGCTTTAATATTTAAATGTGATTTAAATATCAAGAATATGAATATGTTCATATTCGAAAGCTCGGAAATAATGGAATGGTCAAAGATATAAAAAGTCAAAGAAATGACTTTTGACTTTAAAAAGTCAAACTTTTACCGACCTTATATTCAAATGTGATTTGAATTTCGAGAAAATGAATGGGGATTCATGCTCAGGAGGTCAAAAATAATCAACACGAAAAAAATCATAAAAAATCAAAATGTTGACTTTTAGGTCAAAGTTTGACTTGACAAAATGACTATTTTGCTCTTTGACTATAGCTAGTGGGAATATCAAAACTTTTGTTGGATAATTCCACTAACAAAATAGTGGGCTAGGTGTTGGCTTATAGTGGAGACATTAATCCCACTTAGATAGTGGATTCTAGGTGTTGGGTTTTTATGAATTTGTTTCATGCAATTGTTGCATGGCTTTTTTCTTTAAATTGGACTTTCAATTTAGATGAAATTTTTTTTTTGCCAGTTTTCCAAAATGGTTTTCTAAATTTGGGTTGGAAAAATCATTACTTTGGAGCAAATTCAAAACCCAAACCTAACCCAAAATTCCATCTTCTTTTCCATCTCTTTCTCTCTCGGTTTCTTCATCCACCGGGTCCCACAATCCGGTTCTGAATCCAGAGGATAGTAGGTCAGCTCTAGTGGTGGTCCGTTCATGTTCAAGTGGAGATGAAAACGTTTCGGGAGCTTCAAAGGTAATTTCTTCAAAAAACGCTAATTAATTAAGTAGGGTTGCATGCTATTTCCTTTTAATTAAAAGCAATTAGAGTGTAATTAGATCCTTATTCCGCTGCGTATGTCCCGTGTTCCATCATGTGGTATCAGAGAATGCTTTAATTATGCTCAGTTGCTTTTGGTGGGTGTTTTTTTCCTTTCTATTCAAAGGTTGAATGAAATACGGACTAAAGTAGATTTATTATGATTTTGGCATTGTTTTTCTTTAAATTTCTTGTGGAAATTTGTAATTGCTCACATGTTTATGAGCATTAATGTGTGAAAAAGGGTTTGTAAATTTGTTAGAGTCGTTAGAGTTGAAATTAGGCTGTAACTTCTTGATTCCAGGAGAGAAGACAGCATCAAAAATTGAAGAATTTTGCTCACAGACCCGAATTTAGCCTCCAGACCCGAGAAGAGAGCTCCCTGACCCAACCCGAGCAGAGATCTGGCCCGGTTCGGAGGACCCCACGTGCGCCAGCTATCGACGAAATGCTTCGGCTCGTTCTGCTACCCGACCTGGTATCTCCGCCCAAAGCAGCTGCATCGCCGCCCGCCCGCCGACCTAGTATCACCGCGTGCCCGCCCGCTCGCTTCACTCGATCCGCGCTTTCCGTCGATCCGACCCGACCCGCGGCTCTATTGACTGTGCCAGCACACGTTGACCAGCCGGTCCAGACAGTCTGGACTAGTCCGTTCGACCTGGTTGAGCCGGTTTGACCGGTCAACTTGGTTTTTGGTGTTTTTGGGCCGGTTCGAGTGGTTTCTGAGCGGTTCCAAATGGTTCAAAGTGTTTGAAGCCGGTTCCGGGAAGCTGTTGCTGATTTCTGTAATAAATTAGTTATTTGTTTGCTTTTAATGCCAAAATCGGTCCACTTTAGTGTTGTTTACATATTATGCATGTGATGTATAATGTTGTTTGATTATGTGTGCATATAGTATGTCATATAGTTTTAAAACCCCACCATAGGAAAAGCATGTGACATGCATTTGTTATATCTTATAAGTGTTATAAAATATAAACTATGCATGCTTAGTTTTAATATAAGTGTTATATTAAAGTATGTTTGATTGAAGGAAGCATGTTATAGATGAATGCTCTAGGGTTATAATTTTTATAATTTATTTTATAATTGTTATAAAATAACCTAGACTTCTAAAATCTATAACAAAGATAAGATGCATGTAGGGTTAACAATCAAGCAACCCAATTTTCATAGAAAATAGGTCGATATCTTGTAAAATCGAAGTTACAAGCAAACTCACCCGACATGATCTTGGCAAAAAGTCAGATAAGATGGCTAAGGTTGAAGGTTTTTAAGTTGACGGTTCACGGAACACCTACTACCTGGAGATCGAGCCAGCGTCTGAGTTAGGTTAAACGGGTTTTATGAGCATGCATGAGCGTGTATGAGGTAATAAAATTTGTTTATCATCTAGACATCGTAGGTTAAAAATCCAGTATAAAACTTATACTTGGATGAATCACCTAGACTTAGGATATGTTTAGTTAGCCGAAATTTATTGCTAAGTATTTTATACCCTAACCGTCTAGAACACTTCAGCTGGAGAGAAGTAATATACTTTTAGCTCTAGCATCCCTAAGAGTTCACACCGTGAGATTCATGCTTGGCTTTGGGCCACCCTGGGAGCAGACTCCATTCGGAGAGTGTTTGCATGAGTCAATACCAAGGTGAATAGGGGAAGTTGTTCATGGTAAGTAGGAGAAGGAAGTGTGTCAACACATCCTACGGTCTCTTCCATTAGGTCGCACTGTGAGATTCCTATAATACGTCTGCATGTCTGCCCTGGAGTGACCTTACCAATCGGAGGGCTGTATTATAGGATTCGAAACTCTGCGAACTCTAGAAATTGATAGGGTCTCTCAGGTCCGTTTTAATTCTTGTCTTTCCAACTTGGGGAGCATAATGATTCTGATCTTTGAGGTCTGAAAATGGAGGGTCACACTTACGAGAATTACTAAGTGTTAGTAATTCTTGACCAAAGTAGCGATAACTGAGTTACTATAGGAATAAGAGTTATTCTGGTGATAGTATCTAGTCAAGATAGTCTTGGTTCAATGGAGGAATAGTCAATCACCCCTCGGTGAAGGTTATTCTAAACTGTTGAATATCGTTACAAAATATAATAATGAAGGGTACATTATTAGTTTTTTTTGCTAAACTTGAATGGATTTAAAAGATTAATGTTTTTTTACTAAAAAGGATATGTTTTCCTTTTCAGCATGACTAACTCTTTAGATCAACTATTAGCTTCTAAAAAACTTAACGGCGACAACTACTCAGCATGGAAAACAAATCTGAATTCAACACTAGTAATAGATGACCTAAGATTTGTCTTAACTAAGGAATGTTCTCAGGCCCCTGTCTCGAAAGAAGCACAATGTAAATATGATTTACTAGTTGTTGAAACATGTTTAGTGGAGTATGATACCTCCACCTGGATATTAGATTCAGGAGCCACAAATCATATTTTCTTTTCTTTTCAGGAAACTAGTTCCTAGAAAAAGCTTGAAGACGGCGAGATCACCCTCAAGGTTGGAACAGGAGAGGTTGTCTCGGCTGAAGCAGTGGGAGACTTTAAGTTGTTTTTGAACGATAGATATATCATACTTAAAAATGTTTTGTATGCTCCTAAAATGAGACAGAATTTAATATCTATCACATGTATATTGCAACAAATGTATAAAATATCTTTTGAAGTTAATGAAGCGTTCATTTTCAGAAAAGGTATTCAAATTTGTTCTACTATACTTGAAAACAACTTATATAAGTTAAGACCAACTGAAGCAAAATCTGTCTTAAATATTGAGATATTTAGAACAGTCGAAACTTAGAATAAAAGACAAAAAGTTTCTTCTATGCTTATCTATGGCACCTAAGACTTGGTCACATAAATCTCAAAAAGATTGAGAGATTGGTTAAGACTGGACTCCTAAATCAGTTAGAAGACAATTCTTTACCTCCATGTGAGTCTTGTCTTAAGGGAAAAATGACTAAGAGATCTTTTACTGGAAAAGGTCTCAGAGCCACAATACCCTTAGAGCTTGTACATTCAGACCTTTGTGAACCGAAATGTCAAAGCTCGAGTGGGTAAGAATATTTCATTAGTTTTATTGATGATTATTCAAGGTATGGTCATATTTACCTAATGCATCACAAGTTTGATTCTTTTGAAAATTTCAAAGAACATAAGGCTGAGGTTGAGAACCAGTTAGGTAAAACAATTAAGACATTACGATCAGATTGAGGTGGGGAGTACATGGACTTAAGATTCCAGGACTATATGATAGAACACGGAATCAAGTCACAACTCTCTGCACCTAGTATGAGTTTTGGAGAGACTTTCCTCTTCTCATTATGAGTTTCAACTGTTTTAAACATCTCTATGTTCAAAACGGCCTTTACCTCAATCAGTTTTAACAAATACAAGTTATTTTCTAATTTTGTAGAACAAATTTTGATGTTCTTTGAAGTAATGAACACATCGTCATTTTCGAAAGAAACCTAATAATTTTACATTCTCATCTACACTGTTCAAAACATTAGATGAATCGGTAGATAGAGGACAATCCTTTGTTAAAACTCTTTTAGAACCATCAACTGCTAATAATTTGTACGTTGATTCGAGTTTACCGTTAACTAAATCGGAAGCGAGTATTCTAGAAGAATTCGACATGCTGAAATTTTAACCAAATTCTAATTTAGTAAAATTGCATATAAATCCAAAATCAAGTTTTAGCAAAACAAGCAATAATGTACCCATATCCATTATTTATTTGCAACGATATTATAGTGAGTTAGAATAAGTACTACCAAGGGGTAGTCAAATACTCCTTCACTAAAGCAAAACAATTTTGATCAACACTATCTTCAGAATAACTCTTATTCCTATATGTCACACCCCACCCCGAGCCCGCACTCCTGAGCCCGAGGAGGGGCATGATATTAACTGATGCTACTTTGGTTAACCTACTAGTTTTCTTTTAATAAACTTACTTATAACAACAGCAGAAAAATATTACATGCTTTAATTAGAAACTAGTTTACAAACTCAAGTTACATTTACATGAAAGACATTATCCCGACAACCAATCTCATTTAATACTATTTATAGACTTGTGGCAGACCTTAACCAACACTGCAACCTGGACTCGTCAGCTACCTGCAAGAGAAACACGGAGACAAACGATGAGCTTTACAAAGCTCAGTGAGTGGTAAAATAAATACAAGTCTTTTTACAAACATTATCACGAGGTTCCCACGTGAACCTCCACCATTCCATGAAGCTTTCACAAACCCACCTACAGACACGGCAGATGGTTAACATTTCATAACTAAAAATATCAACCTATGTGCACATAGTTTTCCCTCTCATGGGCTCAGAAGCTAGGCCCATTGGCCATCTGACCATTCCATTCAAGGTTTTTCCATCCCACAGGCTTAGGAACTAGACTCCCCGGTCCTCTGACCATCCTGTAAGGATTTATTTTGGGCTTAGGCTCTAGGTCCACAGACACCTTGACCATCCCAACGTCATACACATCTCATAGCATAAACTACAACATATTAATTCACAATATTCTTTAAAAGAGCAAATGAAGAAACCACTCACAGTGATCTATTGAGATCTTTCTTCATAGTTCACCCGGTTTCCCTTGTTCCTTCGCTGAACCCTATTTTAGGTTTAATATTAAGCTTATATTACTCATTCTTTCGGGCCTTATCTCAAGACATTCCCTTCTTCAAAAATGTGTGAAAATGTCTTAACTATAATACCTTAAAGTTTTGCCTTGAAATTTCTTGGCGAAAGTTCTGAGTCTCAAGTTTATTCCTTCTGGCCTGACTGTCTTCTCACTGGTGAGCACCTCTCGGTTTTCCTTGAGTTTGACAGCCTTAGATTTAGAATTTCATTAAGGCAGCCCTCACACTGAAACTAAACTTAATTTAGAAACTTTTGGTTCAAAAATCACTTGATTTGCACGAGTAGTTTGGAAAAGCTTCTTGTTTGAAGTTATCCTATGCATCTGTCCGTACAACCCTGTTCCCTTTGGCACCATTGCTTGTACCTCTGCCCGAACACTGCCTGCCGTCCTTCGAGTATCTCTTATTTTTTCCTTTCTTTGTGGTTTTTATGTACTTAACTGATGTGTTGGTTGAAGTGAGACATTGTCCCCCTTTTATAGGCGTTCAACCCTTCTCCTCTGCCCGATACCTCTTCCCTTTATCACATCCAAGTGTTTTCCCTATCTTCTGCCATCTCCCAGCCTCTTCTATCTCCTGCTTTATGTGTCTTCACCCTACACTATCAACGCATCCCTCACATCAACGCAATCTTAAATGTCCTCCTCCTCCATAGCCAGCACATAAGGCTTAACTTTACATGTCTGCTCGTGCACCCACCTCATTTACTTAAGGCCTAAGACTCCTTCCTAGCAAGCCACATGTCTGGATGACATCCTTAGGTGCATCCATCCACCCTCATATGCGTTTGTCCCACTTCATATGCGATCATCTAGCCACAAATGCGCCCATCCAATTGCCGCGACATTCCTATGTCCGGACAAATCAAATGCCGCATGCGTCTATCCTGGTTCGTCTTACTACCGCATAGTTCATCGCCTAACATTGTTGCCGCATACAACCAACGCATAATGTGGCCGCATAGCATTGATGCATAGCATTGCTGCATAGCACCGACGCATAGCATCACTGTGTGACACCAACGCATAATGCAGCTATATACCATCGATGCATACCTTCGGCCGCACACCTTCACATCGCCACATGTGTAGAACCGTCACATGCCCTTGCACTGCATGCCTTCACATCGCATGCCCTTGTGTAGCATCATCACATACCTTTGCACCGCATGCCCTCGCATAGGCATCACCGCAGGCCATCGCGTAGCACTGTCGTGCTGCGTGCCTCCATTGCCGCATCCTCCATCACCGTATGCCTCTATCGCCGCATCCTCCATCACCGTATGCCTCTATCGCCGCATGCCTCCATCGTTGCATCCTCCATGACTACATGCCTCCATCGCCGCATGCCTCTATCCCTTCATCCTCTGTCGCCGCATGCCTCCATCGCCGCGTGACTCTATCACTGCATGCTACCAACACATTCCTTCAGCTACAAACCATCGACCGCATACTCTCGCATAGCAAAGCCGCCGTATCCATCGCGTAACTAGGCCACTGCATCCATTGTGTCCATCGCACCACATTCGTTGTTCTAACCTCTCAAGGCATTGGTTGCCGCATGCATTGTTCTTGGCCATACTTCAGCCTCTCTCAATGCTCAAGTAACCTCTCAATACTTCATGGCCAATGCATGGCACCACACCAACGTATTGTCCAACACTTAGTCATTTTTCTCCTTGGCTTCCTTAGCCAAATTTCACTAGTTATGGCTTATTTCCAAAGTTATTTAACAAATCCTGTTAATCATTAGAAATTTCCTATTCTTTAACTTAGGATCTAACTCATACTTAGTTAATCTCTTGTATTTCCTGCTTAAAAGAGAAAATGGAATTCCGAGTTTGACACTATAGTTGTTTAGTTACCATTTTCGGTCATAAATTACTAACTTTTTAGTAATTCTGTAAGTGTAACCCTCCGTTTTTAGACCAAAGATGTCGACCACAACGATGCTACCGAAATGAAGAGTCAAGGTTGGGAATGGACCTAAAAAATCCTATCCATTTATGGAGTTGATTTGTTCCGGATCCTATGTTACAACCCTTCTAGGGGATCGTCGTCGTTAAACGACTAGCAAGCGCCACCTAAAGCATACTAGCAGGTGCAACATAGGAATCTCATGATCCAAACTAATGGAAGAGACCAAAGGACATGTTGACACATATCCTTCACCCACTTACTATGAACTACTTCCCACATTCAACTTGCTCTTGACTAATATAAACACTTTCCGAATGTAGGTCATTCCCGGGGTGACACGAAGTGTCATATGAATCTTACGGTGTGAACTTTGTGGGGACGTGAATGTTGAAATCAATGTATCATATACTTTATTTTTAATTGAACGAATTTCCCTTATTCACCTAAATCTTGATTTATGCAAATACTTTCTGAATGGAGGTCACTCCCAAGGTGACACGAAGTACCACTTAAATCTTGATTGTGAACTATTAGAGACGTGAGAGCTAGAAATAATGTATCGTATATGTTATTAATCTCCCACTGAAGTGTTCTAATAACATTATCATATAAGTTATTAAACTCTCACTGAAGTATTCTATTATCAAATTGGGCATATTTAAACCTAGGTTCATTTTGGCTAATTAAACAACCCTAAGTCTATGTGGTTTATCCAATTATAACATTTATAAATGGATTTAAACTTACGATATCTAGGTTATAAATCATTTTATTACCTCACACCGCTCACGTATGCTTATAAAACTGGTTAACAATGCTTAATTATACAGTCATAATCCCAAAGTAGGAGGCGTTTCGTAGACCGTCAACTTAAGTACCTCCAACCTTAGACAAGATTATATACCGGTTGAGTTTGTAACCACGTTTTACAAGATGTTGACCTATTTAAACTTATTAAAACGGGTGATTAACTTACGTGAGCATGAAGCTTATCTTTCTTATGGATTTTAATGTCTAATTCAATTTTATAACAACTTATAAAAATTAGACATGCTATTATATCCACAACATACATCAAGGCATTCCAATTTAATATAACAGTTATATCAAATAACTGAACCCCTAAACATGCATTCTATACATTATAACAATTTATAACATATATAATGCATGTAATATGCTTCAATGGTGGGATTTTAAATCTAAATAGCATACGATATGCACAAACATGTTTAAATTTAAATACAACATATATCACATGCATAATTATTTAAATAATACTGATATGGTTCAAATTTGGCATCTTGAGCAAGCATAATAACTAAATTATTACAAAACTGGTCCAAAAACAACTTCAAATTAGTGTATAACTACTCGAATCAACCCAAACCGGACCTCCAAGGCATCAAAATGGGTGGAACCAGTCCAAACATGGTTGAATTGAACTGGATTGGGTCTAGCCCGAAACTGAAGAAAATTGGTCAAACCAGCTTTCCTCGTTCATCCTCGCTTAGCAAATTGATTCAGTAATCGATCCTTGTTGCTCGTCTGGTCCAACTCATTATACGATGCTCGACGCTCGACGCTTGGTTGAAAAACTCACTTGTTCGATCGTCCGATTGGCTTAAACTCATTTAGCAATATGAGCAGCGTTGCAACGCTGCTTGGACAGAAAGCTATTCTCCAGAATCTGCTCCACGACCTCACTTGCTTTAACCACCAAATTACAACCTAATTCGGACTCTAATGACTCCAAATAAACTATAGACTCTAAAGCACATATTTAAGCTCATCAAACAAGAGCCAATTACAAATTTAACTAGAAATCAAAGAGAAGTCTAATGCCAAAGCTGAAAAACATCCAAATCAGTCCATAAACATGCAATTTCAGAAATTCACCCACCAAAACTCAAATTAACATTAATTGAGTGCTTAAATCACTATTTGATACCAATTGATGGGATACACAAGCATGCAATAGAAGCAAACAGAATCAATAAGCACTCTAATTACATTTAATTTGAGTTCTAAAAGCATGTTTTTGCAAGAAAAATATAAGAGGGTTTCTGATTATATAACTTTTATGAGTTCTCTTGAATCCAAGCTGCTCTTCACGTTAATTCAGTGGCAAATTGTTAGTGAACCACCAAGAAATCTTCTCTACTATTCTCACCCTTGAATTTGAGTGAATTTGTGAAGTTAGAAAATGTGGGTTTTGTGAGGAAGAAGATGAACTTTAGAAAACTCTTTTCTTTAGCTTTAGAACTTATTTCTTCTTCACCATTCAAGAGGTTTTAATTACCATCAACATGCAAGCGCTTCATCAGCCATGAATGCCCTTAGCTAGTTGAAGAATCCAAGTGGGAGTTGTGTCAATTTTCTTGAGAAATGCCTCAAGCTTGAGAAAAGTGGGAAAAACTCACTAAATTTTCAATTTCCAAGTTTCCAAGTTCTTTGTTTTAATTAATTCTATAATTAATTAAAATTTGATTTAATTAATTCTCAATTAATCAAATCTAAATCACAATATCCAATTTCTTAAATTGAATCTAAAATGGAAAATAATTTGATTTTTAATTAATTAAATATATTTAATTAATAAAATAATTTAAAATAAAACATCAAATTAATCACATGCCTAATTTTAATACATGAATCATATTCATATAATTTAATATTTAATAAATATTTAAATATAATAAACTCTCAAATTTTGTTTATGCCTCTTTGTAGGATACCCGAAAAAAACCTATGATCCCCAAGAAGGCAAAGTGTTTGTCTCGACAAATGCTACATTCTTGGAAGAAGATCAGGTTAAAAATCATCAACCTCGCAGTAAACTAATATTACAAGGAATGACCAAAGATTCTATAGAAACATCAATAAGAGTTGTTGATCAATCTGGTCCATCAACAACTGTTGTTGCCACGTCACGTCCTTCTCAAGTGTTAAGTGTGGCTCATCATAGTGGGAGGGTTATTCAGCGACCTGAATGCTATATGGGTTTAACTGAAACTCAAAACATCATACAAGATGATGGTTTAGAGGATCCATTAACCTTTAAAAAGGCAATGGAAGATATTGATAGGGAATAGTGGATAAAAGCCATGGACGTTGAAATGGAGTCGATGTACTTCAATTTTTTCTGGGAACATGTAGATCAACCACATGGGGTCAAACCTATAGGTTACAAATGGATCTACAAAAGAAAACAAGACCAAACTGGCAAGGTGCAAACCTACAAAACTTGATTCGTGGCAAAAGATTTTACCCAAAGAGAAAGGGTTGATTATGAAGAAACATTTTCTCTTGTTGCCATGATAAAATCTATAAGAATACTTCTATCCATTACCACATATTATGACTATGAAATATGGAAAATGGATGTCAAGATAACTTTTCTGAATGACCATCTTGATGAAAGTATTTTTATGTCTCAACCAGAAGGATTCATCGAATAAGGACAAGAACAGAAAGTCTGTAAGCTTAAACGATCCATTTATGGGTTAAAGCAAGCTTCAAGATCCTAGGATATAAGATTTTTTACTGCGATCAAATCTTATGACTTTGAACAGAATGTTGATGAACCTTGTGTTTACAAGGAAATAATCAACAAGACTGTAACATTCTTAGTACTTTATGTTGATGATATCTTGCTCATTGGGAATGCGACAAGCTTCCTTGCTAACGTAAAGAGATGGTTAGCAACACAATTCCAAATGAAAGAATTGGGTGATGCTCAATATGTTCTAGGGATACAAATTTTTCGAAATCAAAGAATATAACCGTAGCATTATCTTAAGTATCTTATATTGACAAGATGTTGTCAAGATATAATATGCAAAATTCCAAAAAAGGTATGTTGCCTTTTAGACATGGAATTCATTTGTCAAAGGAACAGTGTCGTAGGATGCCTCAAGACGTTGAGGAAATGAAAAGAATTCCATATGCATCTATGGTTGAGAGTTTGATGTATGCAATGTTATGTACACGTCCTGACATATGCTTCACAGTTGCCATCGTCAGTAGGTTCCAATCCAATCCATGACACGGTAATTTGACTGTTGGAAAAAACATCCTCAAGTATCTAAGGAGAACGAATGACTATATGCTTGTGTATGGTCCTAAGGATTTGATCCTTACTGGATACACTGATTCTTGTTTTCAGACTGACGTAGATTCAAGGAAATCTACTTCAGGATCAATTTTTACTCTCAATGAAGGAGCTATAGTTTGGAGAAGCATTAAACAGAGTTATATCGTTGACTCCACAATGGAAGCAGAATACGTAGTTGCATGTGAAGCGGCTAAAGAAGCAGTATGGCTACTCAAATTCTTAGCTAACTTGGAAGTAGTTTCAGATATGCACCTACCCATCACACTATATTGTGACAATAGTGGTGTTGTTGCCAACTCTAAAGAACCAAGGAGTCACAAATGTGGAAAACATATTGAGAGAAAGTACTATCTCATCAAAGAGATAGTACACTGAGGAGACGTGATCATCATGAAGATAGCCTCTTAAGACAACCTTGCTGATCCATTTATGAAGGCCCTCTTAACTAAAGTGTTCGAGGGCCACCTGGTTGGACTAGGACTCCGAGCGACATAATCTAGGGCAAGTGGGAAAATGTCTATGGTATTAGAGATGCCCTAGTTTATTGTATTTTCCTCTATATTTCTCAACATTGTATTGTATATATTTATTCTCACTAGAGTTTTAGTCCAAGTGGGAGATTGTTGGGAATGTGCTAAAAATTTTGTATTAAACATTCTATTTATCAATAAAATATTATTAAGTATTTTATTCAATAAAGCTATTGATATTTATAATGAAAATCCAATAAACGAATCGATGGCTATAGTATGAATACTAACATTATGTGGTGACATAAATAGGATCAAGTTATAGTATATAGCCTAAATGATCTATAAGTATATGGATGAAGTTGGGTATTTCATCCTGGTAACATTATTGGATGTGGCTCACTTCGTATAAAGATACAAATGATGTGACCCATAAATGATTCATGTAGAGACATGTGAGTGGGAGCATCCTATGCAAGGAGTTTGCATAAGACTGGACCTCGAAATAGTCACTTTTCTTTATGACGACCGTTTACGGTTAAAACTGACTATTTCAAACTAAAATGACCCAGGATAGCATGGTCTTAATTCTGAGCTAACTATGAACTTTTTTTTATTACAGGATTATTCTTTGATCTGCAAAGGTAAGAGTAGTCCAATAGCATTGCTCAACAAGCCTTCCATTTTGGGGATAAGGCCGGGTAGATAGTTTGGGACATAGCTATGCAAGATGGAATTCACTCCTACCTGACTCAAGGATAGTAGATAGGTTGTTCTCTTAAGTATTGATGCCTAGTCTGGAACAATGAGGCCCTACCCTCTCTTGGTAGAAAGGGATATGATTTATAAAAGGTACTACAAATAAGTTGTTCAATAGAGGGTCAATGGGAGCTTAAGGTGTGAAATGTATTTGCAAGGGTAAAACTGTAATTTTCACCCAGTTATATATACGAACGATCTGTGAAGGATCGATTTATTGATTATGGTCGAAATGGACAAAAATATATCTACAGTGAAGAGAGTGCAACTATCGAGCTATAATGGTGTGCCTTGATAGTTAATGAATAGTAATTAATTCAGTTTAAAGAGTTTAACAGATTAATTCCAAATCATTGGAGCTCATGATCTGTAGGTCTACTAGGTCCCTCTACTGGCTCATAAACTAGAATAGAAAATTGAGTATTAATTGGATGAATTTTGGAATTAGGGTTATGAATTTGAAATGTTCAAATTCAATTATTAGGGTTTTCAAGTTATTGTATTTGATACAATTAGAAACGTTTAGTTTAGATGAAATCAAACGAAATAGGAGAATCAATTAATATTTAAATTATGATTTAAATATAAAATTGAGTCATATTGGTGAAATTGATGTTTTATTGATTTAATATTAAGATATTAAATTAATATTATTTTAATTAAAAAGGTTGAATTACAATAAAATTAGTTCTATACAAATGAATTAATTTGGAATTAATTTATAAAACTAATTTTAAATAAAATAGTTTTATTTAAAATCAAAAATCAAAATTCAAATCAATTTTGAGAAATTTGATTTTAAAATAAAAGAATAGTGGATTTTTCCAATCTTGGAAAAATCCACTATTCTTTTTAATGGTTAATCATTAAATTCCATTCAAATTCTCATTAATTCTCCAAGTAGGAGCTGCTCTCCATGCAGCCCTACTTTGATGCATGGTTTGTGTGTATAAATCAGACCTCCATGCAGCTTGATTGAGAGAAAAATCATAGATTTTTCTACTAAACTGCTACATAATTGAAAACCCTCTCAAACCATCAAAAGTCATCCCAAATTCAACTTGATTTTAGCGTTTGTTGAGAAAATCTTAATGGTGGTCTTGTTGAAGTTTCAAGCTTAATCTTGGAATATTAAATTTGTGGACTAAGTCTTCAAAGGTAGTGTTTGCTTCAAACCCTCTATGAATTTCACTTGAATAGCTTGTTTAAAACTCAAATTAAAATTAGTTAGAGTACTTATTGATTCTGATTTGTTCCGATGCATGTTATATTACTCCTTCACCCAACTACCTACTCGGTCTTACCCTTGAAATGAAAGGCTTATTAAGCCGGCGCTGTTGAGCCAACCCTCACCTATGCAAATCTAAGGATAATCCCGAATAAACAGGATTTGATAGTTAGCTTAGGATTAACGAAATAGTCAGTCTTAAATAGTAAACAATGTTTATAAAGTAAGAATGACTTATTTCTTGGTCTGAACTGATGCAAACTCATTGTATAGGTGATAACGGGCAGAAATGCACATTATTATAGCACAAAGTTATAAAACAATGAATGATTGCGATGGTAAAAATATATAAAATTGCGTCCAAAAGCATTAAGTTTATAACATTGTGATCGCATGCGTCCATCGCATTAAAAACAGTTAACTTATGTATTTTGTGCAGAAAATACATTGGCGCAAGACGGAATTGTGATCCAAAAATTAACCTGCAAGCGCATTAAGAGATTGCGACCGCAAGACTATGCTACCGTTTGCGTTCACGAAAATTTGCTCAAAAAGATGGCCGTATAGAGCCGGTGCATTAAGGTGAAAGCTTAATAAATCATGATGGGACAGAAAGCTGATGACGGTCGATTCCGAATTAAGTTGATAAGCCATTAACGACACTGTAGCAAGTACACTCAACTTTTCGTTGACAATTATTCAGCGCATCAGACAAAGAATTAATGACATCCCATCAGTTCAATCATTTGAAAGAAAAAGCTTTTCACCCTAAAGCTCTATAAATATTGAAGGCCACCTTCATTGAAGGAGTTCGGTTTTTCATTTCAGTTGAGCCATATAGAAGATAGTTAGCCTTGTTTATAGTTTCCTTATACTTAGAAGGCGGAAGCGAGAGAATGATTTCTTTGACCCTTTAAAATAAATTCCCCGGTTGAAAGAATTCAACCCCATCCTCCTGGCAAATTACCACAATAGACCAATTTGGGACTATGCGTCGCGCAGCCACTACGATTTCTCCCTAGGAATCATGAGGCCAGCACTAGACGAATCGAGGTTTGAAATGAAACTGGTTATGTTGCATATGATTCAAACGACTAGATAGTTTGGTGGAAAGCGTGGCGAGGACCCGAATGCTCATCTCGGGAGTTTTATTGAAATCTGCAACACTTTTATATTCCCAAATATCTCTACCAAAGGGGTTCGACTAACATTGTTCCCATTATCCTTATGCGATCAAGCAAGAAAATGGGCTTATTCTCTTCAACCAGGAGAGATAACATCGTGGGAACAAATCATGGAAAAGTTCATAAAGAAATACTTCCCTCCAACAGAGAACGCAAGAAGAAGGAAGTTAATTACGAATTTTGAACAGGAAATTGACGAATCACTCAGCAATGCTTGGGCGAGGTTTAAGAGGTTAATAAGAGATCGCCCGCACAATGGCTTACCAGACTGCTTACAAATGGAGATTTTCTACCAAGGATTAAACACTGCATCACAGACGGCTGCCAATGCGGCAGTAGCTAGTGGTCTTCTTGATAAAACTTATGAAGAGGCAAAAAATATACTTGATCCCATTTAAAAAATTCACAAGGACTGAAGAGAAAGCGATCAAAGATTAAGAATTAAAGAAAGTGACCCGAACAACGGGGCCATCACATCCCTTCAGAACCAAATGACTGCGATGATGAGTTTGATACAAGGCATCGAAATTAATAGCATGGGAGCACAAAAAGGGCAGGTCAACGCAATTGCCCAAACGACCATAAGTTGTGTCATCTGTGGAGAAGCACATTCGATGGCAAAATGCCCAGGAAATCCGCAGTCAGTATGCTTCATAAAGAATAACCCTTATTCTGATACGTATAACCCCGGGTGGAGAAACCACCCCAATTTCGCGTGGAAAAATCAACAACAAATCTTTCAACCAGTGGTGCAAAACGAAGGGCCACCCGGGTTTTTCCCACAAACCAATGGTCAAACGCATAACCAAGCCAACAGTTCGTAGGCACCGCAATCCTCATCCTTAGAGAGCTTGCTGAAGTAGTATATTGAGAAGAATGAATCAGTGCTTCAGAATCAAACAAGATCCATCCGAAACCTTGAAGTTCAGCTAAGACAGATCGTGGGTGAACTCAAAAATAGACCATAAGGAGCGTTGCCAAGCTCAACTGAGCTCCCTCGCAACTCTGGGGGTATAGGAAAGGAATAATGCTTAGCAGTCTTTTTGCTAAGCGAAAAAATGACAGTGGAAATAGGGGAGGAACCCATCACAACCAACTTGAATTTTGTGACAACCGAGGACCCGTTGACATTTGATTTAGAAGAGCCCAAGAAGATGAACCCAGAAGTTGCGTCCACCTTCAAGCCACTAGAATGCAAGATAGAAGAAGTCCAGCTACCACCATTCCCGTAAAGATTGAAAAAGAAACAAAATGATGAAGAAAAGATCGCGACATTGGTAGTAACGCAAAATGCTATGATCCCACCAAAAATGTGCGACCCAGGAATCTTCACGATACCATGCTCAATTGGAGGGGTCTACATTGGTCAAGCACTATGCGATCTTGGGGCAAGTATAAATGTAATGTCGCTATCAATATTCAAACGATTGAACATGGGCAAACTCACACCCACGACGGAGACTCTTCTACTTGCGGACAGATCCCAAATACATCCTGAGAGAGAGTTGGAAGATGTCGCAGTCTCAATTGACAAATTCATCTTGCCAGAAGACTACATCATTTTGGATTATAAAGCGGACGAAGATGCGCCCATCATATTAAGACAACCATTCCTCTTGACCAGTCGCGCTAAAATTGATGTGCACAAGGGGGAAATAGTAATGAACGTCAACAAGGAAAAGCTCCGGATTAAGGTAGTCGAGATCCCAGAGGATTGAGAAAAGAAGAAAAAGTCGTCGTGGACGTAAAAAGTCCAATTTCAAATAAGCAGTCCCTGAGTTACTATGCGACTCAAACTCATCAGGGATGCTATCCTTTTGAATATCCTTTTTTTCATATCAATGCTTCATGAATTTTCATTACCTTGTTGTTATCTGTTATCGTATATTTGCGTATTTTTTTATATTAAAAAAAAAAGCGATCGCGGTGAACGATCGTAATAAACGATTTTGTTAACTTGGTTTTCTTTATTATTTGACCCTCTCAATGTTTTCGTAGCAACGGTCGTGGTGAACGAATGTGGAGGTACTACATGAAAGACGCAACTAATTCATTCCGTCACCGCAATCGAAGAAAGCAGTTCACCGCAAAGCAGGATGCATTCACAAATAATGCGGGCGACAGTGCAAATTTGGGGGTTGTATCTTTCCTTGACTTTATTTATGCCAATTTTTGCACTATCGCATCGTAATTTACCTTTGATCATTTTAGAATCGCATCCTCTTTAGTCGGCGCAATCATTTAACGTGATTAATTTAGTAAGTCACCGCATTATTTCTCTTTGCCAATTATGATTTCAATTATGAAACACACGTTCTAAGTATATGCGTTGATAGTGATATGCTCATAGTATGCGATGAAGAAGTGCGTGTCACAAGTTTCCTTACACAGAAACCAAGTATAATTCCAACGCAAGTTTCTCAGAATGATCTGAGGTCGAACACGGGGATTGTTGTCGTTAAATGCGATACTTATGTGATACATGCGACGGGTTTTAATAATGAATAAAGAATTTTGGTTTGTATAGAAATATAAATCGCGCTGAAAGTAAAAATGCGTTGATAAAGTAAATTCCTAAACTACTATCATACATGATACAGGGGTCAAGGACTGGCTGTGAAGTTGTACAAAAGTATCGATGAATGCGATGGCAAGTCTTATGCATGAGTCAGAAAGAAAAAGAGTAACAAGTAAAAACATCGCAAGTTTGTCAATCTCATTAAGGACGCAACTAAGGTTCCACTTTCCCTTGGTGCACACCTCTCAGTGATCGATCGCGTTCCCATATGTCTATGGTGAAATAGAGATGAACGTGATGAACGCAAGGTTATTTCCATCTCCGGAAATACTTCTCCCTTTAGTTAACACATTCTTCCAACGTTCTCTCGATAGACGGAATAGAATCTTCACTTCTGCTATCACAGGTTAAGATGCCGTTGAGCATGCTTTAACTAAATGTAATTGATTCCTTAACACAGATTTGACTCACTTGCTTAATTCTTGCTTTTTACCCTGGGGATTAAAAACACATCATGGAGAAAATGGATGATAAAAGTATGGAAAGAGACAGAGAGATGATAATGGTGACGATGATAACATTTAATTCTAAAATTAAGCGTTTGATACATGTTTGTGAATGAAGGATTAAAAAAGAGGAATATAGAAGATGAAATAGAGAATAGAAACAAATACGGAAGGAGTGCCAACGTCTTGTCACATATCCCGATCGAAGATTTGTGCTTGCTGGCGTGTGGATGTGGTGGAGAGGAAAGCTTCCCTCTCAAGCTTGCTTTCCCGGTAAAATTGACCCTTTGCACAGAGCTTCAACTTCGGGAATCGGAAAAAATCCTTGCTAGGAGACTCACTTCTCAGACTTGTCTCATAATTCTCCTGGATTTACTCTGTGACGTCGCTTTAGACCAGCCTCTCTCTCTCAGTATCAGATCTCTGTAACTTTGTATGTATGTATTTCAGCGAATTTGAAGAAGCTATTTATAGGCGAGACCTTGGCTCTTTGAATTTGTGGTCCCCAAAGTCTAATTATGGTAGTTCCTGAAATGGCGGAATGGAAAATTCCTTTCTGTTACACGATCAGCCCGTCAAAATTGCAAAACTAAAAGTTGTACACTTGTCAGAATCGTCCGCAAATGCATTGCTCTTCACATCTTCGACCTATCACCACATAGGGTGTTGTTTTTGATTACCGCATGCGGTTGAAATGCGTTGATCGCTAAAGCTCTTGATCGATTGTCGCATGCGCCGTCATTGTGTTGATCATCTCTTCGTTCTTGATTGATGGGCGCATGTGACATAGATGCGTTGTACATTTTTTCTTCGAGCCAGTAACGCATGCGGTAACCTATTTCCTGCAAAACAGAGACTGAAACATCCTATTTCGCTATCACAATGTGTTAGTGGGTGTGTTTACGACATTTCATAATTTTCTTATTTCTTAGCCAATTCTTATACTATCAACGCAACTTTCCTCTCTTTTTGCCGCAATATCTAAATAAAAAAGTATAAATAACTTGTATTTCTACAAGTTATCACACCCCCAAATTTAGATATATTCTTGTCCTCAAGCATATCTTCAACTAAGACAATTTTCGCTCAATTCCTATCCTAACTTTGCGTCGATTGGTTGCTCCAAATGCTCGACCTATGCAACATTACTTAACAACACAATTTCCTTCTATCCTTTAATAATTCATCAACATGCTCTACTTTATTCTTTTATACAACAAACCTCTACCCAAAAATTCCCTTCTTGTTTTGAGAAAAATGTTTACCTCTTCTTGCAAAAACAACTAGGTGCGTCTGTATGCGGTGGTCTAGTTTGCGTCATTTTATTAGAGACTATTGATCATGGTTACACCCTTCATTTTGGCTTACTCCCATGGGTGTCATGCGAACATCCAACTAGGATTGTGTCCCAATCTCAACTTCAACTCTTGATTTTCAGCTAAGCTTTACTTTTACTTGTCAGAGGAGTTGTCTCTTATATTCTTATTTTTTCTTTCTCTTTTTTTTTTTTCCTTTTCATATTGAGTCGATCATGGAAACCCACCTTCGTTTTGGCTTGCTCCCATGGGTGTCATGCGAACATCCAACTACGAGTACGTTCCTTTCACGACTTAACTCTTATCAGGTTAGGATTTTCCCTTGCGCTGACATTGGAGTTTGTATGATTTTTTTTTTTTATGATGAACGCATTTTCCTAATGATGACCGCATCCGCTTGATCGCATCTACTCAGACCTTCCCCACCCCCAAATTTAGAGATGTGCAAGATCCTCATTGTGTCGTTTTAGACAGAAAAGACAAAACACTTAGTCAAAATTTTGAAAAGAAGGTTTGAATAGAGTCTTGAAGTAGAAAAGATAAAGCAGTGCTATTGCTATGAATTATCTAAGTGTTAGTTAGAGAGTGCAAAGTGTGAGAAATGTTGCTAAGGGTATGCATACTACTCATCATGGCAACGCAATTAATAATGCTAAATATAAGATAAAAATATCGCAATAATTGACAAAGGATGATAAGTAAAGAGGCTAACGCATACGGAAAGAATAGTTACTCAATTGTATTAAAATTAACCAAGTATACAAATAATTACAATTATCGCAACACAAAATTTAATCATGTACAAAAAATCAAGGTATAGCTTCTATACATAAGAATAATGAATGAAATAAAATCAAAACAATGACCGCAACGAAAAATTGCAGATTTATTGAGAAGGTGGCACACCCCGAAATTTAGAGTTGCGGTGGGGGCTCAGGAGGAGGATTTTGTGGAGGCATTCAAGGAGCTTCTTCAAAATGCAGAGGTTGCTGTAAATGCGGAGGCACCATGGGACCATGTAAATAGGCTGTCAAAAATTTAAAGTACTCATGGTTGTGCTATGCCATTTTCCTTTGGTTTAGGTGGATCGTGTAAAGATTTCGTTGAATGTTGATCAGCACCTGTCGGGTCATCGCAACACTATGTTGCACCTCTGCTTGGCTCTCTTGTAACTTTTTTATTCGTTGGCAGAAGAATTCTTGTTGATGAGAGAGAAAAGAATGCATCTCTGCTAAGTCAACAGCTAGGATTACAGTGGTGGGCTGCGCCTGCGATGTTTCACCATCAACGTTTTGAGGTTTAGCAGAAGTGCCTTCACCCAAATCGTATGGGTCATCAACATGCGGCAGTGAAGGAGAAAAATGCGGTGAAGGTGGAGGGGAGGAGGATGCTGCTGGAAATGCGTTGGGTGAATCGGTAGTGAGGAGGAGATTTGTAAAGTGTTCTGGGAGTGGGGAAATGGGTTCAGTAGGTGGGCTTAGAGGGCGAATAATCAAAGGTAAGGTGTCCAAGGATACTTGATCTTGTAGTGATTGCTCTTGGACTTTTTCCTTGCCTTTGTCAACTTTGCGCTGCTTCATGGGCTTTGGCTGCTGCGGCACATTCAAATCGATAATGAGCCTTTTTAGTGGAATCTTGGGGCAATGAGGGGAGTCTTTGAGAAGCATTCTCAAGATCTTGGTGTTGATGAGACCATGGACTTCTAGCATTGGTTCCTCTTCAATACCTACATCCAATAAGAGGCTTAAGCTCGAAACTATCCAAAGAAAGAAATACTGGCCTCTTACACGCCCCACAAAACCTCGGATTTTCTTTGTGATCAATTGGTCCACGTCAATTGGAATGTTGCATGCTATGAAATATGCGGCCATTACTCGATCCCTCGAAACTGTTTGTCATGAGAGGTAGGGATGAGTCACCTCTTCACCAAGTATACCCAAAGGTGCGCTTCCGGAAGCAGTTTGTTGGATGCCAGGGTTTTGATGCCTTTTAAAGATACCGACCACTAATTGCCCGATTGCGTTAATATTTTCAGCGCATCCTCCATTTGTTCTTCTAAGGGATAATCAATAATTTTGTTACCCGGTGCATTCGGGATGTCCTTCATCTGATATAACTCATTGATGTCCGTTGTGCTGAAAGGCACTGTCTCCCCTTTCATGATCACTGCATCTTTGGTGTCATGAAGTTGTCCATTATAGAAAGCTCTCACTACCGTTGGGATTACGATGGATGGGCACTGGCAGAATGTTTCCCACCCATGCTCCAACACAACACTTTTCATTAAATCTGGTAGTGGCGTTGGCGCAGGAAAGAACCCCATTTCCATCATCATGTCGTCATTCTTCTTCTTCTTTGATGGGCGTCCTTTGGTCGACGTAGGCTCACTACTTTGAACTTTCGCTTTGCCCTTATATTTTGTCAACACAAGGTGAGATCTTTGTCATTGTCTCCATTCTCGTTCCTTGCGTTGTTCTTCCCTTTCTCACTCTGCAATTTCATTACTTTTCTTCTCTCTAATGTGCTGCACATTTGCCTTGCACCTCTTCTTCTTCTCTTCCTTCTTCTTATTTTCTTCCTCTTCTTCTTCTCTCATTTCTCTTTCAAATTGCTCCGAGGCCATTAATATGCGCTGTTCCTCCTCAAGCCTTATTCTCCCTTCTTCTGCCAAAATTGCATTGTTACGGCGCACTTCTTCATCGTGTAGTTTTCTTCCCAGATTGCCTTCTGTGATGATTTGTTGTGCTCGTAACATCTTTTCTTGTTTTTCTTCTTCCTCTCTCTTTCTTCTTTCCTTCTCTTCTACTACACTTTGCAAAACTTGTGGGTCGCTTGTTGACCCTTGCGGTGCATTCTCCTTGCGACGCCGCATAAGAGGGTTGATGTCTGGATCCTCTCGGTCGTTAGTCGCAACCGTTCTTATTTGCGTAGATACCTCTTCAGGTTGCACTGATTCTCTTTATTGCGTTGGCACCTCCTCATCCACCCTTGCGGTGGTGGATTCTCCATCGACATCCGGGCTCTCAGCCCTCTTCCTCTTTTCATCCTTCTTCTTCAGGCACTTCTCTTCTCACCTGCGTTCCCTCTTCTCACTCGATTTCCTTTCTTTTTTTTCCTTCCTTTGCTTGGCTTCTTCATCTCCTGCTGCCCTCTTCTCCTTGTTTTTCTTTTAATTCTTCTCTTCAGCCATTTTAGGCTGCTTCTCTGCTTCCACTTCCTCCAAACCAACTCTAGTGTGTCCCTCATAGGATTCTGTATGAACAGTGTCCTTAGGATCCGAAACGGCAAGGGCACTTTTTCTCGAAGCTTCTTCCATCTTTTCCTTCGAAGGTAAGGGCTGATTAACAACTCAAGCTTCGGGTAGCCCTCCCTCCTTCTCCATATTGCTCAGGATGCTCCTAAACACTTCTCTGTCATCTCTTTTCTTCTTCCCACTTTCGGATGACAGTGTTGGGAGTAGGGCACTCTCCATGCTCTGCCCCTCTCGGATTTGGAGTGGTCTGGCTACAACAGGCTTTTGCCGAGGTTTTTCGACAAATCTTGAGATGTTTCAGCTGGGCGGTGAGGCAGCGGCTTGCTGCGAGGAATGCCGCCTCTCTTGCAGTGACTTGGGCTGGGGAAGGTGATGAAGGTAAGGAAGATGAATGGAAGATTGATCGGCCATGGCTATGGTGAGTGAAAAAGTTGGGAAAGTTCTCAGGACTTAGGAAGAAAGTTCAAAGGTCTGGGTATGTAGAGGATTCGCTAAGGTTTTCGTTTTTGCAAAAGATTCAAATAGACGTCCTAAGATGTAGGAGGAAGGAAATTATAGGTTGGGCCTTGATGGGCCGAACGCAAATTCTGTGTGGCAGGCTTCGAGGTACTCAAAAAGCCTACCGCCGCGCTCCTCACATTTATAAATTAGGATGTCCTTTCATCTGCTAAGTCATCATTTCCTTCGAAGCCTAAACGATTGGACTATTCTCTTTGCAAAAAGAATTTATCTTTTGTGTTTTATTTGGATGGGTGAAAGGTTAAAGATTAACGCAATGCCTCCATTAACGTAAATGCATATTTGTAGAGGATGGGCAACAATGCATGTATTAGCGCAACACACCCCTCAACTCAACAAATTTCTGGAGGATGAGCCCACGGTATTTCTATTGGCACAACAGTACCTCGACATAGTGCCTTTTCACTAAGGACGGGCGCATAACACATACGCACGCAACACACCCCTCAGCACAATGCGTTTGTGTGAGATGGACGCAAAGTGTATCTTGTTAACACAAGATGCACCCATCATCGCAATGCATACCAGATGTTTATTATTATTTTTAATTCACCAACAATGCAAGTTGATAAGACTTTGCGGTGTTCATTTTCTTTTTATTTAGTCATTCACATCAATTTCAAGAACAACGCAACTAATGCAGAAAAGTAAGGAAATTGAACAAAGCATGGAAATAACGCAATTGAATTAATTTTGAAGGAAATTCATAAAACAGTAAAAGCTATTTTAAGAAAGCAATAAATAATGCACTGCAGAAAACAATTAAAGGAAAGCAAGAAAGAATGCAATTAAACATAGATTTTAGAGATGCGGATTGAAAGACAATTTTCTCAGGATTACTGCAATCCACACCCCTATAGGCGGTCAAGCTTGCCTGCGCAATGTCATCAAGGACATTGTTTCTTCTCATGAGATCCCAGGGCTTCTGAGTTACTTAGTAGTATTCCCGGTGTTCTGTTGCGAAGCTCGTCTACCAATTGCTCGACTTGGATCTCCAAGTTCCTTATTGAAGACGCATGCAACTACATGACTACATCATTTTTCTCAATATACTGTTTCAGTAGGTATTCCAATGATGACGAATTCACAGAGGTGTTCGATGAGGACAGTTGGTTATGCGGTTGCCTTTGATGACTCTGATTCTAATTCTGGTGAAAAGGCAGGGGATTTCCTCGACTCCCAGAATTTTTGTTCTGATGGTTACTCTGGCCCTCTTGGGGTTGATTCCCTCCCCAACCGAAGTTAGGGTGATTCCGCCAACCTGGATTGTAAGTGTTCCTGTAAGGGTTGTTATGGATAGCAAACACTTGTTGCGGGTTCGATGGGCACATCTTTACTGCATGGCCCCCTCCGCATTGGACGCAACTTATTGTAGCCACTTACGCCGACGCATTGGGTTGCGCTGAACTTTGAGAGAGGGCACCTTGATTAATTGCCATCGTTTGAAGAAGAGAGGTCACCGCGGCCATTTGTGTAGCCAAGGTTGTCATTGTATCCATTGGGTTCATCTTCTCGGGCTCTTTTGAATCATATGTCAATAGGTTCTCGGTTGTCACCACATTCGGGTTGGTCCTGATGGGCTCTTTCCTTTCTTCCGCTGTCGTTTTTTCACTTAGCAAGGAGACTGCTAGGCATTGTTCCTTTTCTGTATCCCCAGAGTTGCGAGGGATCTCAGTTGATCTCGACAACGCTCTTTGCGGTCTATTTTTGAGTTCGCTCGCAATCTGTCCTATTTGAATTTCAAGATTTCAGATGGACGTTGCTTGATTCTAAAGCACTGCTTCATTTGTCTCAATATACTGCTTCAACAAGCTCTCTAAAGATGAAGATTGCGGTGCCTGCGAAGGTAGGAATCGTGATCAATGCATAAATAAAATGATCGCAACTTCGCTGCCAAATTGGCATGAGTTTAGATTCAGAAAGATCGCCTTGCTTGTAGTTGCATGTCCGCATGACACACGTGTGGGCAAGCCAAAACGAAGGCTAGGCACTCGAATCAGCGCAAGGTTATAGAAAAAAAAAATGATTTTTATATATGTCTAAAATACGCAAGGATAAAAATCATTTGGAAATTCCCCAATTGAAAAAGTTTTTTTATATGAAATAAATCATGCGATGCTCTAGAAAAAAGTAAAGTATTTTTTTAAGGTTAAACTTGCGGTCCCTAAATTTTAGAAATATTTTAAGAAGAGAGCCGAGTAAGAATTAAGGAGATGTACATAAGATTTGAATAAGGCAACCTTGAGAAATCTAGGAAAGAAGAAGGCGGTCCACTTTCTAGAGTAAATCTTTAGCTTATGCTCGTGGACAAGCATTGTTTTAAATTTGGGGATGTGATAATGGGCAGAAATGCACATTATTACAGTGCAAAATTATAAAACAATGAAGGATTGCGATGGTAAAAATATATAAAATTGCGTCCAAAAGCATTATGTTTATAACATTGTGATCACATGCGTCCATCGCATTAAAAACAGTTAACATATGTATTTTTTGCAGAAAATGCGTTGGCACAAGGTGGAATTGCGATCCAAAGAAATTAACGTGTGAGAGCATTAAAAGATTGTGACCGCCGTGCTATGTGATTGTTTGCGTTCGCAAAAATCTGCTCAAGAAGGTGGCCGCATAGAGTCGGCGCATCAAGGTGAAAGCTTAATAAATCACCATGGGACAGAAAGCTGACGACGGTCGATTTCGAATTAAGTTGACAAGCCGTTAACGACACTGTAGCAAGTACACTCATCTTTTTGGTGACAATTATTCGGCGAATCACATGGAGAATTAATGACATCCCATCACTGCAATCATTTGAGAGAAAAAAAGCTCTTCACCCTGAAGCTCTATAAGTACCGAAGGACACCTTCATTGAAGGAGTTCGGTTTTTCATTCCAGTTGAATCATATAAAAGATAGTTAGCCTTGTTTATAGTTTCCTTATACTTAGAAGGCGGAAGCAAGAAAAGGGAAAAGACGCCAGAAGATCGTCTTGGTCAGCTCGAAAGAGTGTCAGGGAGCGTGGAAAACAGAGAGAGGGCCGACTCTTGTGAGAGCAAGAATATTCTTTGGGTGGAGTAGAAAAGAACAGTGTAAAAGCCTTGGGAAGCAAGAAATTGCTACTAGGCTCTTTCTCTTTATTTCACATTGTCATTCTGTATTTTGATTTCATATATAGAATGGAACTTGCATTTCTACATCTGTTCACTCTCTTTACAATATGCATGAGTAACTAAAGTTTCAAATGGGTTGAGAATTACTTAGTTAACATGACCTAGGATCTTTATTGCATGTGATCATCTTGTCTTATGTTGCGTCCATCACCCTTTAGAGCTACTCGAGAGAGAGTCTAAAGAAAGAACCTAAGACTTGAGAGAGCTAGGTTAGAATCTAGACTCGGGAGAGCAAGATTAGATTTGAATAAGCAAGAGATAGAGACTTAGAGATAAGCTCTATTTGCCAACATGTATCGCATGCACCCTAGAGATAGGTTATGGTAGTATGCAGTCGCCTTGTGTATGTGTGTGTCATTCGTCATCGCATAGACAAGAATAGAGGCTTAAACGTAGGTCTTATAGACACCATTGCATACATCGCATGCGTTCTAAAACTAGAAGCCATAGCATTTGCATTGAGAGATGACTTGATGTTGTATGTATATAGCATGATCGCACAACATGAACGCAATGTTAGGAAGTGTTAGGTAAAACCCTTCTCAACCCGTTCCCCCCCATACTCATCGCATCTTTCATATTATTAACTCTTTTCTCAACTCCACCGCATAAACTTTATACTTTAAACAACATACAAACCAACACATTGTTTTATTTGTCACCGCAAAGTGATCTAAAATTACCACCGCATACTATTTCCTTAGTCCCTGTGTTCGACCTTGGGCTTTGATAACTTGTAGAAATATAAGTTATTTATAATGTTTTATTTAGATATTGCGGCTAAAAGAAATAAAATTTGTGTTGATAGTATACAAATTGGCTAAGAAATGCGAAAATTATAAAATGTCGTCAATACACCCACTAACACCATTGCGATGGCAGAAATGCACGTTATCATAGTGCTATGTTCTTAAAAAATGTTGGATTGCGTGGATAAAACATGTTAAATTGCATCCATTAAACATCAATTTCATAATATTGCGATCACATGCGTTCATCGCATAGAAACAGCTGATTTTTGTGTTTTTATGCAGACTATACGTTAACGCAAGGCAAGAATTGCGATCATAGGAAATCATCGGTCGAGCGCAACTTCACTGCAAGACTTTGTGATGATTGTGCTCACAAACATTTGCTCGAGAAGGATTGCTGTAACTTAGTCAGAACAACATAGTGGGCGCATTTGGGTGGAAGGCTAATTAATCGATGGGACAGAAAGCTGATGACAATCAAATACGAATTAAGTTGATAGTCGATAACGATCACAAGTACATTTAGCTTTTTGGTAACAAATATTCGACGCATGAGTCAGGAATTAAAGTCGTCCCATCTATTCAATCATGAGAGAGAAGCCACCTTTCACCCTGGATGTTCTATAAATACCAAGGGCAACCTTCAGAAAAGGGGTTAATCAGTTCCACAAGTTCACAAGTCTGTTCATAGTTTTCCTTTCATTTTAAAGCGAAGCAAAAGAAGAGTGGTGATGCCGGAGATCGCTCAGGGCAACTCGAGAGAGAACCTTGGGGCGTAGATGCAGAGAGCCGGCCGACTCTCGCAAGAGCGAGATTATCTTTTGAGCACGAGTAGAAAAATAGTGTAAAAGCCTGGGATGCAAGAGATTGCTACCAGGCTCTTTATTCTGTACTTGCATTGTTATTTTGTACTTCATCTTTATATTTATATAATGGAAGTCCTATTTCTATATCTATTCACTCTCTTAGTACGCATGAGTATCTAAACTAGTCGAATGGGTTGAGAAGAACTAAGCTAACATGACCTAGAAAGTTCATTGCTTGCGATTATCTTGTATTATGTTGTGCCAAATACCCCTTTAGATCTACTCGAGAGAGAGTATTAAGAAATAACCTAAAACTCAAGATAGCTAGGTTAGAATCTAGACTCAAAAGAGCAAGATTAGAACTGCATAAACAAGAGATAGGGAAGAGATAAGCTCTGTTTGCCAACCTGCATCGCATGCATCCTAGAGATAGGAATGATATTATATGGTCGCCTTATTTGTGTGTGTGTGTTATCCTGTCATCGCATAAATAAGAATAGAGGCTTATGTGTAGGCCCTATATATTTATCACATATATCGCATGCATTCTAGAATTAGAAGCCGTAGCATTTTCATCGAGGGATGGTTTACTATTGTATGCATGTTGCATGATCACAAAGTATGAACGCATTCTAGGAAGTGCTAGCCGAAACCCATCTCAACCTGTTCATCGCATACTCAGCGCATCTTCCGTTCAACAACTCTTTTCAAACTCCGTTGCATTTATTTATTTTTCATTAACACGATCAACAACAAACCAACAATTAATTGAGTTAACAGTTACCGCAAAGTTTTCATAAAAATTACCAATGCAATCTGTTTTCACAAGTCCCTGAGTTCTACCCTGGACTTACCAGGAAACTCAGTGGAATTTACACTTGGATTCCGTTGAGGAAACTTGAGTGCTCAACACAATTTCATCAACGCATATCACACACATTTCCACTTCATAAAATCAAGCAACATCCATCGCTGCATACCATCGCATAGCACTGTCGCATCCATCACGTAGCATTGCCACGTCCATCGTCGCATGCCCTTGCATCATCGCATGCCCTTGTACCGCATGCCCTCACATCATTGCATGCTACCAACGTATTTCCTTCGGCCGCATACACGCATACCATCGTGTCCATCGCATCCATCGCACCGCATGCGCACGTAGTACTGCCGCAACCATCGCATCCATCATGTCCATCGCAGCCGTCGCACCGCATGCGTTTTTCTAACCTCTCAAGATAGTGGCTGCTGCATGCGTTGTTCTTGGCCATACTTCATCCTTCTCTCCATGCCCAAGTAAACTTTCAAAACTTCATGGCCAACGCATGGCACCACATCAACGCATAGCCCAACACTTAGTAATTTTCTCCTTAGGTACCACCGCATGGTTACTCTTGGTAATGCCTCTTGCCAATACTTCGGCCAATCATGCATCCAACCTTACAAACGCATGGTTGCCTTCTCAACTTATGAGTTAATGTCTCCTAACACTTAACGCATGGGTCCTTTTGACCATAAACTTAACCAAATTTCATCAATTAAAGCTTAACTCAAAACTACTCAAGAAAAATCTACACAACACTTAGAAATTTCCTTCACTTTAACATAGGATTTAACTTCCACTTAGTTAATTCCTTTTAACACCTGCTTAAGTAGGAAAAATGGAAATATGGGTTTTACAATACATTAACAAATCAGGATCACTTTGTTTATAGCACCTCTACAACAACTTGTAATCGCTATAGAGTAGGCCATATCTAATAATGTTACCAGAATAAGGCATCCAATCTTATTTGTATACTATAGACGATTTTGGTTATTTACTCGAATTTGATCCATTTTTATGTCTCTAAATAAAGTTCAAGTATTCATGCAATACCCATGGATCTAAGATTATTAGATTTTGACTGCATGAATGTAACTTAAAGATTCAATAACAACTTTATTGCGGAAATGTTGAACAACATCTTTATTGATAATAGAATGTGTTTAACTTTACAAACTGCGAGTTTTAGGACACACAACCCAACAGAGATTTCTTGATCAAACTAT